>NW_027228747.1:3183703-3502073 GCF_037783145.1 Equus przewalskii | reverse complement strand
GTGTGACGGAGCACGTTACGTGCTTCTGGGGCTGATGGGGGAAATTTTAGGTTCGTTAAAAGGTAGCACGACTTAAGAAAATATAAAGTTTAAAGGAACATGGATTGACAGTCTGTCTCACCGGGTCTCCTTATGTCAACTATCTCCAGAATCTTCACTTTCTGTGTGGCCATAAAAGTGAGATTTTGGCATCATTAGGATCTTGTAATCACTGGTGGGAACTAGTTACTGTTACCCCCCCACCCCCACCCCGAGTTCTCTTCAGGACTTTCCTGTGCAAGATATAATGTGTCTGCAGAAGAGGAGTCACAGGCCCCGTGCCCCCAGAGACCAGGTGATCTGAGGAATAGTTTCACTAGTTTATTTCTTGTTAAAATAATTTTCAAGAGCTCATGTGAAAAGAACACCATGAGCAATACACAACGGTGCTCAGTATATGTAGATAATGGTCAATACGTTTCAATAGCCTCAGTTTGGCTTTGGTAGGACAAGGCGCCAAGGGTTGGGGTCTGTGGGAGAGAAGGGTGGAGCCAGGTCCCTGCTAAGGGAGGGCTCAGAATGTGGAGTGGGGTTCTGGGGGTGGACTTCAGAGCCAGATGTCAGAAGTGCAGTCACCCCCAGGGTAGCGGATCTCATGGGCCAAGGCCGGCCCGAGGGGCTCCTTCCCGAAGTCCACCAGGAAGTTGAGATTCAACTTCAGCCCTCCCTTTACTGTGTCTACATCGATCTGCAGCATCACGGAGCCTTCCCTGGTGGAAATGGGGAGGGGAGAAGAGACAGGTCAGAGGGGGCGTCCCTTTCTCCCAAGAGCTTGTGAGTGCAAGGGTGGGTTCCTGGGGAGGGGGCCAGGTCTGTATGGTGGGGGCAGGTTGGGTGCCGAGGAGTCCTCAGAAAGCCAAAGGACCCCTCTGGGAAAGGAAGGCTGGAGAGGGGAGCTCAGGCTGTCAGCTTCTCACCTGATGAGGTCAGGGTAAAACTGCTTGTCCCAGTCACTGTACAGTGACGTGGTGACATAGATACGCTTCCCATCTAGGCTGAGCTGGATCATCTGAGGGCCTCCAGGCACACGTTTCCCCTTGGGAAAACCAGAGGTCAGACCCCAGGGTAACACATGCATCCTCGGAGGGGAGCTCGGGCACCACGGGAACCCCAAGGGCGTGCTCAGACGCTGCCCCGCCCCTTCCCCCATACTTCTCCAGCTTGGATCTGAGGGGGCCCATGAGGCAGGGGCAGAGATCCTCACCTTGACCACAAGGGGCTCTGGCTGGGATTTTAGCTCCTGGTCCTCCAGCACTTGCACAGGGCCTCCCTTAACAATGCTGCCCCCTAGGAAGATCTGGATAGGGAGGCGAGGGGCATAATGGAGGACGGTGGTGGGAGGTGAGGACATTTCAGGAAGGGCAGCATGCCTTAGTTAGGACGCTCTCACTCCCTCCCATTCCTCACTTCTAGCTGTGGCTCCCCAGTGTCCTGGCCTGCAGCCCCCACTTTTGCCATGCTTCCACCTCCCTTGTCATCCCCAGCCACCTTCTACCCTCTTCTAACCTCCTCCCCAGACTCTTTACTCCATCCTCCCTCTCTTTCTTGCCATCCTGCTAGGGCCCCACCTGTCCCACGAGGCGAGGCCTCTTTGGGTCAGAGATGTCATACTGCCGCATGTCCCCGTGCAGCCAGTTGTTGAAGTAGAGGAAGCGGTCGTCCAGGGACAGCAGGATGTCAGTGATGAGGCCTGGAGTAGGGTGTGGTCAGAGGCTTTCAGGACTCTTGTTCCCAGGTGAGAGTCACCTTCCCATTCCCACCCTCCCCTGGCACTCGCCTGGCATTTCGGGCAGCATCCAGCCCTTCACTTTCTTGGGGGGCACCTCGATCACCTTCTCCACTGACCAAGTACCTCACTGTATTGGGGTTAGGAGGCAGAGAGGTGAGCCTGTCAGAGTTGGAGGGTGGGGATGAGATCTAGGTCTCCTCAGAGCCTAGTGTCCACAGGGAGACAGGGAGAAGGGCCTTCTTGCCACTGGGCTCTAACTCCTATCCGGGCCCTTTAGGGCAGGGATCACGCCTGCTTCACCGCTGCATTCCCAGCGCCTTGCACAGTGCCTACCACAGAGGCTCACTAGATATTTTGGAGTGGATGAATAAATCTCGTCAGTTAGGGTCTAGGCGGAAATTGGCCTGGGACTGAGAGAGGAAAGGCAGGGCAGGTAGCCTTGCTTTTTGTCCCTGGAGAAGTCTAGGTTGGTGGAGCCAGGCAGAGGGGGCCTGGGCCCCTCCTAGGAAGAGGGGAGCATCATGGCTACAGAAGCCTGGGCAGAGGCACTGACAGGACTGCTGGGAGGAGAAGGCCAGAGGGTGCCTGTCACCTCATTCTTGTAGAAGCGCTGGATGGTGGAGCTGAGGGCACAGCCCACGAAGCCCTGGGAGGCAGCCGGGTCGTGCAGGAAGCGGATCTCCAGGGGGATGTGCCCGTCCGGCATAAGCAGGGTCTGCACGATCTCATGGCGCTGCCAGTCCCACACGTGTAAGTGCTTCCCATATAGCCCTGGGGTCGGGATGGGGCCAGAGGACGGGCTCAGGACCAGGGCGGGAGGGCAGGGGCAAAGAAAGGCTGGAGCACAGCGCAGGGCAGAAGGTTGAAAACAGGTTGGAGGGATCAGAGGGACGCCTGAGCAAATCAAAGCCCTCAGCATGTCCTATACTATCACCCAAGAGTCTGGGGTCCACCTGAGGGAAGCAAGAGGGCTGGAGAGTGGGGTGTGGGCGCAGACAGGAGGCATGTGTGTACCCTGGTTCCTGCCAGCCATGGCGGGGGGGGGGGGGGGCGTCTTACCTGCCTCTACATCAGCAGGATTGAAGCCATCTCGTAGGACATTGGGAGCTGCCCATTCGGTGCTGATCATGACATTGTGTCGAGGCTGGTACCAGAAGTCATAGCCCATAGGCGCAGAGCCCCCAGGCCTCTCCCACGTCCCCTTCACTTCAAATGTCTCTCCATCCAGCAGCACGAAACCCCCTGAGCAGGGAAGGAAGTAGGGTGGCAGGTAGAGGCAGTAGAGACACTACCCTGACCCAGCCCTCAGCCCCAGGCATGTCCAAGAGGCTCCAAGCCCATTGTCTAGTGCTCCCTCCTCCCACTGGGTTTGCCAGCTTTTTCTTTTTTTGGAGAGGAAGATTGTCCCTGAGCTAACATCTGTGCCAATCTTCCGCTACTTTGTATGTGGGTTGCCACCACGGCATGGCTTGATGAGTAGGGTGTACATCCATGCCCAGGATCTGAACCCACCAACTCTGGGCCACCGAGCAGAGTGAGCAGAGCACAGAAACTTAACCACTACACCACCCGGCCGGCCCCTGTGAGCTTCTTAAATTCAGGCGTCCAAAGGGTCCATCCAGAGCGCCCCTGGGGACATGAGGAGTTACTCTGGTGCCCCTACCTCCCATCAACTTCATCCCTCTCCCAGACCACTGGGGAAAATTTTCTCTCCTTGAGCCAAGAGATCTTCTGGGGAGGCACCGTGTGCTTCTCTTGCCCAGCCTCCCACTTTGGATGTGAGATTCCTGCCAGAGTCTAAGCTCCATTCTTCTCACTACGTTCTTTTATAGAGCAGACAAATTATATTTATTTCTAATTCAACATAAATGCCCAATATGTTTTTCCCTTGGTGAGTGTGTTATGACACCTTGACCCTTCTTTGCCGATACAACTATATGTCTACGAAAGTTATTAAACTGGGATGTCTTGTTCCTCCCATCTCCTGGAAAAAGCAGTTAAGTAGAGTCTGGTGCAGTAACCTTAACAGGACGACCTTGACTCTAAGCCCTTGGAAGGGGGGTTCTGATGAAACAGGTAAGGCTCAGAGAGAAGCAGCACAGTGTGGTGATGAGCATAGATTCTGGGGCCAGATTGCTGGGTTTGAGTTCCAGCTCTGCAACTTCATATCTGTATGACTTTGGGTAAGTTATTTAACCAACCTGTGCCCCGGTTTTCTGACCTGTACAACAGGGTCACAGTAGCACCTATCTCACAGGTTGTGTCTGTCACATAGTAGACATTTTATGGGTATCATCTATATAAATGAGAGAGCAAATGTGAAGATTAAGGACCCCAAGGACTGTGAGATTTGCTCACGAATTCACAAAGGCCGATATTAAATGTATGTGTTTTCTGGGGCCATGTCAGGGCTCACATTCCCCATGGCAGACTGTTCTGATTATAACTTTTAAGTGAATTCATCAGTCAAGGCTTATCGTCATAGAAATCATTGAAACAACTGAAGTTACTTGACTCCAGTTGAAATATTGGATGAGATTCAGCCCCCTGGTTCTCCCTGGAAGGTGATTCCATCTGTCCCCCAGCTTGGGATCTGCTCCTTGCACAGATGAGATGTGCCTGCAGTGCTGGCACGTACCTTTGCCATTGCCCTTGGGGTCTCCCAAGGTGCTGATCATCACCTCCCCAGTGGGCAGGCAGTGGCTGGTGTGAGGGGTGCCCAGGCCACACTTTTCATGGATGTCCTTGGCCTCAATGACCTGGAGAGGGGTAAAGAATGGCGTCAGAATTGTACAGGGCCGGGAGTCCCCACTCCCTATCCCACATGCTCCCACATCTGTGTGCTGTCCTCTTTTCCTTCAAAACATGGACACAATTTTCCCTGAGGGAACATGGCAGAGATTCAGCCTGTAACTTCTGGAGAGCAGAGAGGGAGAGTCAGACAGCCTGCTAACTCCCCAGGCAGAAAGCACTGCCTTCTCTCCCCCATCTGTCTTGAAGGCACTCACAGCCCTGTGGGACCATAAGCTCTTCCCAGGCTGGGCCGATGCCAGCGTCAGCTTGGGATCACCAGCAGCCAGCAGTGCCTGCCTCGTGCAAAGAGGGCACTTGACAAAGTGTTGAGAGGAAGGATGGGAGGCTCCTGCCTAAGGGAGGCCCTGGGCTCGTAACTGCCTGGGAAAAAGTGTGTCCTTCCCCCTCTCAGAGTGAAAACAGAAGCCTCCCCTCTGCCCTCTGGTTCCCAGCCCCACGGTGCTGGATGCTGACCAGCCAGGAAGCCTCGCTCACCCTCCTCTGAAGTCTAACCCCCTCCCTGCTGCTGAGCCCAGACCCTGTGCAACAGCTGGAGGCAGCTGGTTTAGGGGTGGTTTCCCGCCTGGAGGCTGTCCAGGGTGGTGGGCACATTAGGATCCCTGAGTGGCAAGGGCAGAGGACGTGCCTTGTGCAGCTTCGGGGCACGGGGCTCGGTGCCCACATCCACCACATAGATGCGGGAGGAGATGAAACTGGGCAGCACCAGCTTGTTGCGAGACTTGGTGCTGTCCCCGAAGCAGCTGCTGCAGGTGTTCCATCCTGAGTGATGCAGCTCATCCTTCAGGTGCGGCATGGGCAGCCGGTGGATGACCTAGGATGGGAGAGGGGGCAGGGGGTGGTGCTCACCCAGACCACACCTCTGTGCCCTTTCAGAAAATGCATCCCCCTGGACACAGTTTGGCTTGGCAGTGAAGCATAGGCTCTCTCCTTACAGTTGGGGGTGCTCTTGTGCATTGAACATGCTGCACACCCATACGCAGGAAGGGCAAAGAAGGCTGAAGCTGGGGAAGGCCATCGCCGAGACCAGGGCTAGAGAAGGAGTCACAGGATACTCTGGTGCCCAAGCGTCACCTCACCTGGGAATACTGGGGAGACTTGGGGTCAACGTCCACAGTGGCTAGGTAATCCGGGGCCTCAGTGCCTGTGTTTCGGTAAATACAGGGCAGGTAGACAATCTCCTCCCTGGGTCCTGCAGGGTAGAAAGCAGGCAGTGGGGATGGCGGAGTGGGAAGGAGTGGCAGGGGCAGTTGTGGGTGTGCCTGAGGGTGGAGGCCCGGGTTTGAGCTCTCCCTCCCCCAGCAGCAGTGGAATCAGCAGAGGGCGCTGGCTGGCAGAGTTCCTTCCCGGGGCACTGGCTGTCAGAGATGTCTTGCACTTACCTTTCATGGCCTCCTGAGGGGTAGGGTAGCCAGGCCCACAATCTCCACATTTCGTAGCTGCAAAAACAACAGGCGTGTTACCACTTGGCTCCAGGAGCAGGCCCTGGAGCCTCCTTTCCTGCTTGCTGCAACACACACCCCATCCACCGGCCAAGGCAGCCAGGCGGCTCTCCCGGGTCCCCTCCTGAAGCAGCCCCGTCACTCCCCCACCCCGTCCTTCCCTGTCCCTCAAAGCCCTGAGGAGTGCGTGGGTGTAGCAGGAAGACCTGCAGAGACATGACCTGAAGGTGGACAGACACTCAAGCGGGGCCCAGGGGAGGACAGGGGAAGCGCGAGTGATGCGCAGGCTGTTTGGTGTGGAGGGTATGACATCGACGTGGGTCCCAGTTGCAGCTGGTCACTGACTAGCCATGGGAGCTCGGGCAAATTACTTAACCTCCCCGGCCTCAGTGTCCACATCATGCGTCGCAAGAGAGTATTAGGAATACCACAGTGGGCTTGATGAGAAGTAAACAGGAAGGTGTAGTCCAGTGTGCAGCTTTGTGCTTGCCTGGTAGGAGCCAGTAAACCCTCACTGTTCCTGAGGAGCAGCTCTCAGGGAGAGAGGGTGGTGCCTGTTCAGCTCCCTTCATGGAAAGGTGTCTATACCAGGGGCTGGGACACTTCCTGCTTTTCTCCCCTCTGGGTCCTGACCCCAGGCTGCTGGCCCAGAGCCTGGATTACATAACTGAGGGTCTGGTGAGGGAGAGGAGACTGAAGTTGGAGATGGCACAGCCGATACCAGCTGGACGTCCTTGGACCAGACTCTACCCCTGGGTGGGTCCCACGTCCTTTATCTGTAAGGTAAGGTGTTTAACCCAACTCTGGAGAGCTCAGAGGCTCACCCTCCAAGCTGTAGGGAGTGGCCCTCCTTGCCCCCTGAAGTCTGGCAAGCGAAGCCACGCTGATCTATGAGACCAAAGTGAGCTGCTGAGGAGGAGGGCTGCCAGCACCAGGCATTAGGCAACAGGGTTTGGAGCCTGACCAGGGGGAGGGCTGAGGACTAGCACAGCGGGAGCTGAAGGCTGAAGGAAATCCTGGAGTGGACTTCACAGGACTGGGCACTGCCTCCCTGCCCTGTCCCAGGGCCAGTCCGGCCACTCCTCTGACAGCGGGGGCCACTAGTGGAGAGCCAGGAGTAGCCAGCGTTGAGCCTCCTCTGGAGCCTGGGCTCAGGCCCTCTGCCAGGGAGCCAGGTCCCCCTACTCACAGCAGCCAAGTGACTTGGGAGGCGAAGAGGAAGCAACAGCTTGTTAGAGTCCAGAAACCTGGCTTCCAGCTCCAGGTTAGAGATCTACTTTCCCCCCTTCCTTTGCTAAAAGGGGGTAATAATATCCTACCTTCTTCTCCAGGTGGCTGTGAAGGCCAAATAAGACAAAGCGTTCAGAAGTACTTTTGTAAAGGAGGAGTGTTGTGTAAATGTGGGGAGGGCTGTGTGAGAAGGGGGAGCAGGATCCCAGGCTGTGCTTGGTGTCCAGAGAGAGGCTGAGGGTTGTGGGGGTTGGGGCAGGGTGAGAGAGAGAGATCTTCCAAAGGAATTAAGGAGACTTCCTCTGTTACAAGACCAAGCTGTGTTAGGGCTTGGCACAGGAGGCCAGGAGGAGGGGAAAGAGGTTCAAAACTCGGGGACATCAAGACAGAGATACAAAAGCTGCAAAGTCAGGTGGAGACTGAGAGAGGACTACAGGTGTGCAGGATGTGCTGTCATCTGCATCATCTTCCCATCCCCATCCCCTTCCCTCCCCATCCCGACCCCCAGCACTTCTCAGTCAGAGTCAGGCCCTGCATGCCACTCGGGCCACAGTGAGCATCAGGCTTTCCGGGGAGCAACCCCCTGTCTTAAGCCACTCAAGCAAGGTCTCTGAACTTATTTGGGTTTGAGCTAAACCAAGGGAAAGCTAATCAGATTTTCCCAATGCCACGCTGGCCGTTGGGCATTCTGCCAGCCCTGGAAAGATCCAGATCCAACGGGGCAAGGACTTTGACACTCCCAACCAGCCCCAAAGTCCTCCTCAGGCAGACATCCAGGAGCCCATGGATAGAGGAACAGAAGGACTTTGGGGATTGAGAGAGTGCGAGGCACTCAAACAGGCCCCAGTGAGAGAGTGTGGGCTCCCTGATTTCCCTCCCAGACTGACTGGTGATGTAGGGTGGCTAGAAAGCGCCCTGGGTATTGAAGCCCTGGGTTCCAACTCGCTGGAGTAAGAAGTTGACCCAGGGCTGAAATCAGGACTGTCTGTCTCCTAAGGTGACAGCTAGGGATATAGAGGTTCCCCTACACGACCCCCGACCTGATATTCTCAGCTGCAGAAAGGTACCCTGGCCCCAGGCCGCAGCTGGGGAGCTGAGTGGAAGCCCAAGGTCACCCTTCCCAACAGTCTGTCTACCTTTCTTCCCTTGCACCTCCGGAAACTTTGGCAAAGCTGGGAAATGCTGGGGTGGGAGCAAGGTGGGGACAGTGGAGCAGAATTCAGCGTTCTCTCCCCTAACCAGCTTCCCTTCCCCAGGTTTTCTGTCACTTCCTGTAGGGCAGCCAGTGGTGGGCAGCACACAGTTGTTGGTTGTTGGTTGTCAGAAGGCCCCCTCCTTACCCATGCTGTTGGCTGTTAGCTTTTGTCGTGAGGAGCCCACCGGAGGTGTACACAGGCAGAAATCTGCGCTGGTGTCTGAGGCAGGCTATGCCAGGGAAGGGGCAAATGGAGAGAATTTATACAACCAATGGAAGGTGGGGCAGGGCAGAGGGAGGGCCTGAGCTGTGGCCCAGTGCAAATAACTAAAGGCAGCTGGACAGGACTCTCAAATGGCCTGGATGGTTGGTGTTGGAGTTACAGGGTGTGTGGAGGAGCCTGTGCGTATGCAGATACGTGCTATGCCTGTGTATATAACTCTTTAGTGGGTGTCTGGACATGTGTGGGTTTGGGTATCTGTACATGTGCATGCTCCTGTGTCCCTGTGTGTTGCCTGTGTGTGCTTTTAGACATGTGCTTGCATGAGTGTGTATCTGTGTCTGTGTGTGAGTATGTGTCTGTGAGTGTGCCTATGTGTGGAAATCTGTGGTTGTGTATGTGTGTGTGTACCTGTGTCTCTGGACTTGTGTGTGTGCCTATGCGAGCGTGAGGCTGCCAGAATATTTATGCCTGTGTGGGCATGTGCATATGTGCGTGCGTGTGTGGTGTGTGCCTGTGAGTGAGTGTGTGTTTGTGTGAGCGTGTGTGTGCACATGTTCCTGGGCCTGTAGATGCTCATCTCTGTGCTTGGCCCTGCCTCTTGGCATTTAGGGGCACCCAGGGCTGTGGGCCCGTTTGCTCCTACCTCCACAGCCAGGGTCAGCTGTCCCTAAGATGATCCTATTTGAGGCATCTATGCTCCAAAAGGTGAATTCCTACCCACTCAAGGACTGCTCACCCGTGTCTGCCTGCCGCAGCTGCCCTGACAGGAACCAGGGCTGAGCAGTGTGCCCAGGTTCCACTTTGCCCAGACCCATTCGTTCCCCTGAGCTTTGAAGTGGAAGGAAAGTCGGCAGTGCCCATTATTAGCCCCTATTACCCTCATAACCCTCAGGAGGTGGAAGTGGGGCGCCTTCCCCTCAGCTCCCAGCCTGGTGCCTCAACAGCTGCCCAGGACCAAGTAGCAGGGCCCTGGGGCAGCCCAGCATGGTGCCACTGTCCCTTGCTCACCTGTGACAAGCCATAAAACTCTCAGGGTCTCCATCTATCCAGGAGGGAGTCCTCCAGCTGGAAGATTCAGAGACAGCCAGGGTTGCTGAGCCTGCTAATATAGTGTCCCAGGGACGTGCCAGGGCCCCCAGGCAAGTGACAGCTGCTCGCTGCAGAACTGAAGCAGGGCTGAGGCCTGATCCGTTGACTCTCTCTGGGGCTGCCCTCATCCGGAGAAGCCAGGGTTTGAAGGGCTGGACTAGGGCACCCACCCAAATTGCTCTAGACCTCGAGGCTAGGGGCCCCCTCTTTCCTCAAAGTTGGCTGCCTGACCAGGGTAACCTCTGTCCCACTCTTCTAGGAACCTGCTGACTCTGTGTCTACAGAACCACTTTCATCTCCTTGGATGAAAGCTTGGGAGTGAAGTTTTTATTGGATAGTGAAAGGGACAAAGTTTGGACTTGAGATTGCCAGTAGAAACCCCCGGGTGTCCCAACAGGAGAGGAGGGAAGGAGAGCAAACTGGGCCTCGGTGTGACGGGTGTCTGTCCCCCTGGTTCCCACGGTGAGGGATCATGTGCCTACAAAGGAAGATGCTCTGTGGCTGCCCAGGGCAGAGGTCCTCCCTTATCCCCAAGGTCCCCAAGCCCTCTTGGCTCTTTCGTATGCCTATCCGCTCACCACTGCACCATCAGCCAGGCACATATCGACGTCAGCCTTGTGGCTGCAGCTGCCCCCACGGGGCGGCCCCGGAGGGCTGCTTCTCTGCCTTGGCCAGCTTCCTGTCTCCTGGCGGATGCCACTCACCCTGCCTTCATCCCGCCCCTCTGGCCCTTCTCCTGAAGTCGCCGTCTCCTACCTCCTCTCTGTTCTCCTGCTTTTTGGCTTGAGGTAGCCCAACATCCAAGATCTGAAGGAGAAAGAAACCCCATGCCCACCCTCTTATCCAAAGTTCTTGAGTCGTTAACTCCAAAAAAGCTGTTATTTTGCTTTTCTCGAGTCTCTCATTGACTGCAAGTTCTTTCACGACCTGACTTGTCTCTGTGGCTCCTCCGTGGCACCCCTAGACTCTACCTGCTGCTTTCTCCTGGGATTCTTGCTCCAGAGCCTGCAGGGGGTGGGAAAATTGTCCTAATCCAGGCTGCAGGTGGAGGCCGTGAGGGTCAGGGCTCAGGCTGATGACAGACAAGTGTTCATGGCCCGCGGTGTCTTTGCTTCTTCTGGCACAGACAGGGCTTGGGCTTCCAGGGTGGAGAGCTGCACCCCAGTCAGTATGATTGTCGCCTGAGCGTCTGTACTGTTGTTTCTCAGGAGCTTAAGGGGTTCCTCCCCTATCTGATTGGCCCTTCCCTAGCCCGAGGCCCACCAGAGCTGGAGGACTCCTGGATTCATAGGAAACGGGTAGTGGGAGGGCCCTCGGTCTGAGCCCTGGGCAGGACTCTGGGAAGAGTGGGACTGCAGCCTGCTCTGCTAATCCTGGGAGGCTTCCAATATCCTGACGCTGGGTACCCCCACCCCACGGTGGAGGCAGGTACCTGGGAAGGCTGCTGGTTGGGTGCTGCCTACATTGGTTCCTGTTGCTTCAAGCCCCAGAAATTCACAGTAAGTGTTGGAGGAGGTAGCTTATCGTGTTGACAGCAGGATAGCCAGGCGATTATGTAACTGCTGCCCTTTGGCTTTGTTTGGCCTCTCCAGACAGGATGTAGATTCTTGTGGCCACAGGGGCCATGGAGCGCAGCTGCGTGGGGATGATGTAGGGCAGAGGCTGGTTCCCCTCTTCTCTTCTACCCACAGGCTGATTACTTTGGGCCTCTTTAAACACGTCCTGGGAACATTGATCAGTGAGATGGGGAAGTGAGGAAAGGACTAAATCCAGCAAAGGGAAGGAAGAGGAGATGATGAAGTTGGTGTCTATAAGAATAATTTTCTTTTTAAAGATCGGCACCTGAGCTAACATCTGTTGTCAATCTTCCTTTTTTTTCTCCCTTACTCTTCTTCTCCCCAAAGCCCCCCAGTACGTAGTTGTATATTCTAGTTGTAGGTCCTTCTGGCTGTGCTTGTGGGATGCTGCCTCAGCATGGCTTGACGAATGATGCCATGTCCGTGCCCAGGATCTGCAACATTGAAGCCCTGGGCTGCTGAAGCAGAGTGCAAACTTAACCACTTGGCCACGGGGCCGGCCCCCTATAGGAATAATTTAATGTAAGAAAAAGGAAAAGAACTCAGTGTTCTTCATGTCCAGCAAAAGAAAAATGACAGGGAAGCAATGAAAGTCTGACGAGGGGAGTGATACCGGGGAGAAAAGGGAATTAACCCTAACATACCACCTGGTCAGCACTAGCCCTTGTCTGCAGCACTCCATTTAACCTTTGCCACAACCCAATCTTGTAGGTAAATCAGCCTCCTTTTTACTCACGAAGAAACGGAGGCTCAGAGAGGACCAAGGCCACTGGTAGATGGCAGAGCAGGATTTCCACCAGGTCCATCTGACTCCAGATCTCACAGTTTTTTCAGTCCCTCCATGTTGTTTCCTGTTTTTTTTCATTTTGTTTTTGCTGAGGAAGATTTTCCCTGTGCCAACATCTATGCCAACCTTCCTCCATTTTTTAGTATGTGGGCCACCAGCACAGCATGGCCACTAACAGAGCAGTGTAGCTCCACACCCAGGAACTGAAAGTGGGCTGCTAAAGCAGAGCACACCAAACTTAACCACTAGGCCACAGGGCCTGCCCTCCTGTTTTGTTTGGTTTGGTTTGGGGGGCTAGGAGGGTGGGGAGGCAGAAGAACCAGAAGGGATGTGCAAAGCTGTGGGGTTTTGTTTCGTGGAGGTCTCAGGACAGGGAGACTCTCTCTGCAATGGGGAGAGCAGTGAAGAAGCAGATTCTCCTGAAAGGAGCAGTGAGGTCTTCCTGGAGGAGGTGGGAGGAGAGGTGGAGACCCCCTGTGCTGCAGGACAGCCTGGAAGGCTATACATCCATGTGCTCGCCGTAGTTACCTTTGGAGAGAGGCAATGGAAGGAAGGGGATGATGTTCCATTTTTACGTAATAAACTTCTATATTTTTTAAAATAATAAGCATGTATTATTTTTGTAACCAAAATCCCAAATAAAGGTATCTATATATATACTAATATATGTATATTTTGGAGAAAGATGTGGAAAATAAAAGGATGGAAGATCAAATGTAGTGCAGGTGAGGGCCGCAGTGGGAGCCCAGGCTGGGGAGGAGGACTGGCCCCGGTGCCTTTCATGCCACAGCTGTCCCACCCACCTGCCTGCCCTCTCCTTTGGAAGACACACGTGTGCATGGTTGTTTCTTCATTTGTGCATTCTTGCACTCCACACACCTTTCTGGAGCACGTGTTTCGGTAGACAGGGTGGCAAACAATGCAGAGTTTCTGCCTTCATAGAGATGACCTCCTAAGGGGGACAGCCAGTAATCAAGTAAGCATATGAGCAAATAACATCATTTCAGGGAAGTGCTGTGAAGGAAGTAGGATAAGGTAAGGGCGATTGAAGGTGCAGTGTTAGATGGGGTTGTCTGCTATATACAGGTGCAGAGTTGCATGCAAATGAACAGCATAAACAAACTAAAAAACCCAGCAACACAAATGTATGCACAATGCCTATGGTACATAAGGCAGCAGCCTGTGGAAGCCTGAAGCAGGACTGGCTGGACAGGTCAAGGCTTTTACGAGCTAAGCAGAGTTCTGCTGGCTCGTTTCTCCACATTTTAACAGACCAACCTCATGCCCTCAGAGGAAGGGAGTAGCTCAGTAGTTTACTGAGAACATGTCACCAGGTGTGAGTGGCACCAGGCTCGGCCTGCACGCTGGCAGTGAGTTAGCCCAGGACTGCCCGCGGCAAACCTGGAAAGATAAATAGCTTTCTCTTCATCTCACATCAAAGAAACAGAGTTTGACTAATTCATCCAGCTGCTCACGCTGGATGAGCATCACCTTCCTTTCTCTGAACAATGCTGAGTTCCGAGCCTGCCACTCAGAGCAAGGACAAAACTCAAGGGAGAGAAATAATTAAAAAACAATGCGCTCTGCCAGGGCTTCCTACAAAGGACGCTTTTGAGAGGCACCTGGAAGCTTCCTCCCCACCTCCAATCCTCTCAGAAAGTCTCCCTTCTGGCCTGCCACTGATGCTTGAAAATTTACCGCTAGCAGTTCATGTCTTCTTGTTGTGGGAAGGCGTCTTCTCAGCTCTGGGCTGCAGGAATCACCGCTGGGGGCTTGAGCTCCTAGCACCTTAGCTCGACTCAGTTTTATCAGATGCGTGCTTCTCAGTGGGCAGTGCTGACTGGTGGCCTACTGATAAGAGCAAGGAGACACTAAAGAGAGGAAAAAAAGTGTTTGAAAAGCAACGGCTGCCTTCTTAACTGGTTTATCCTCATCTCTTGAGAAAGAAGAAAAAATAGAAAAATAGTAAGAGCGAGAGATCTCTTTCTCTCAGTGGAAAGTTTCATATATACAAAAGTAGAGAGAGGGGCCGACCTGGTGTCCTAGTGGTTAAGTTCAGTGGGCTCCACTTCAGCGGCCTGTGTCAGTTCCGGGAGCAGAGCTACACCATTCATCATGCTGTGCTGGTGGCCCACATACTAAAAAGTAGAGGAAGATTGGCACAGATGTTAGCTCAGGACGAATCTTCTTCAGCAAAAAAAAAGTAGAATAGTATAATGAACCCGCAGGTACACCACCCACCTTCAATACAAATTAGCTCATAATCCATCTTGTTTCAGCTATACCTCCCAGTCTCCCTCCACTTGGATTTTTTTGAAGCAAACCTAGACATTTTTTATTTCTTGTGCAGATATTTCAGTATGTATCTTTTCAAGATAAGAATTCTTTTATAAAACCACAATACCATAATGACAAATTAATGTCTTTACTATTATCAAATATTCAATCAGTTTTCAAATTTCGCCTATTGTCTCATAAATTTTTGGGGCTGGCCTGGTGGCATAGTGGTTACGTTCACATACTCTGCTTCGGCAGTCCTGGTTTGCAGGTTCAGATCCCAGGCATGGACCTACATGCTGCTTATCAAGCCATGCTGTGGCAGGCATCCCATACATAAAGTAAGATGGGCACAAATGTTAGCTCAGGGCCAGTCTTCCTCAGTGAAAAAAGGAGGATTGGCAGTGGATGTTAGCTAAGGGCTAATCTTCCTAAAAAAAAAACCACGATTTTTAAAAATTTTACAGTTTATTTGAATCAAGATCTAAAGAGGGTCCATACCTTTCTATTGTGCCTGTCGATAAATCTTTAAGTCTCTTTGATCTATAGGAAAGAAAGGGAGGTACCTTGAAGACCAATTTCCTGTTTAAGTGAAAAAGGGTCTTACTGGAACAGAAATTGTATATCTTCTTACACATCTAATCTATAAGAGGAAAAGGTGAAGCGGGTTTGAAAACCAATTATGTGGTGTAAAAGAGGTAAGAGCAACATCAGTTACAGGCACATAGGTGAAAGTTTGCCATCCCCCCCACCCCCAGCTGTCCTCCTGTGCCAAGTCTGGCTCCAGAAGAGCTGAGACAAGAGCCATAAGATGAGTTTTATGCAATTAACTCCACCTTTACAGAAGCCCACTTAGCTTGCACCCTCTCATTTCAGAGTCCTGGGGAGAAAGGATTGCATTAGTCTTGGTTAATGGCCCAAATTAAGCCATCAAAACCCCTAATCAAGCCTCCATTTGGCGCCTGTTACAGTACTGTAAATAAAATATCCAAAGGAAAATAAAAGCCCTTCTATCTGAGGCTGGACAGAACTTTGGTCCCTGGAGTCACATCCCTGAGTTACAGTTTCTCTACGGAGGCTCAGGACGGGCGGGAACAAATCCCTGCTCCCCTGGGGAGACGCAGTGTTCGTACCCTCAAGTAAAGCTGGATGGAGCCAGGGAATATCCTGAAGGCAGAAAGAAGCCAGAAAATGCCCTGGCCTGCCCTCCAGCTTGCCCTTGCTCGCTAAACTGCACCTCCTTCCTCAGTCCACTCCAGTGGCTTCAGGTAAAGTTACGCAGGAAAGATAGTGAGAAGAAAAAGCATTCCGGCTTGGATTACAGGTGGCTGGCTCTCCACCATGCACCATCACCAGCTCGAAGCAACCTATTATTAAGAGATTAAAAGCAAGAATTCTAGAACCAGACTGCCTGTGTTGGAGTTTTGGTTCTACTGGTTCCTAGCTGTATGAATTTGGGCAAGTTATTTAACCTCTCTGTACCTCAGTTCCCTCATCTCTAAAAGAGAGAAAATAAAAATAGTAACCCCTCTAGGTTGTTTTGAAAATTAAAGGCATATATGTGAAGCTCTTAGAGTAGCACTTAGCGTATACTAAGTGTTATTGTTATTATTGCAGCAATAAAGTCCTTCTGCGAGATCTGTTGCACAAGTCTACAACTGAACTGTACCTTTAAAAATGATTAAGATGGGGGCCGTCCCCACCGCCGAGTGGTTAAGTTCACGCGCTCCACTTCCGTGGCCCAGAGTTTCACCGGTTCAGATCCTGGGCACAGACATGGTACTGCTCATCAAGCCATGCTGAGGCAGCGTCCCACATGCCACAACTAGAAGGACCCACAACTAGAATATACAACTATGTACTGGGAGGCTCTGGGGAGAAGAAGGAAAAAAAAATAGGTAAGATGGGAGCCGTCCCAGTGGCATACAGGTTAAGTTCTTGCACTCTACCTCAGCAGCTTAGGGTACACAGGTTTAGATCCTGGGCATGGACGCACGCACCGCTCATCAAGCCTGCTTTGGCAGCGTCCCACATACAAAATAGAGGAAGACTGGCACAAATGTTAGCTCAAGGTGAATCTTCTCCAAGCAAAAATAGGAAGATTGGCAACAGATGTTAGCTTGGAGCCAATCTTCCTCTCCAAAAAAAAAAAAAAAAAAAAAATTTTCTGTTTTATCTCCACAGATCCCCCTGCTACATAGTCGTATCTCTAAGTTGCAGGTCCTTCTAGTTGTGGCATGTGGGATGACACCTCAACGTGGCCTGACGAGCGGTGCCATGTCCACGCTCAGGATCCAAACCAGCAAAACTCTGGGCCGCTGCCGTGGAGCGCACGAATTTAGCCACTCGGCCAACTGGCTGGCTCCAAAATAGAAGTTTAAGACTGTAAATTTAATTGCTTTTTTTACTATAATAAAAAAGCAGTATAAAATTTATAAAAAAAGAAGTTTTTAAACATGGAATTTTGTAAAGATAGTTACTTTCAGATCTAGAGAATCAGTGGTCCTTTTCTTAAATTGCAAATGATTACTAAATGCCTCTTTATTTAAAAATAATGATAAAGCCATTTTGAGAGATGGTCCTGGAAGTCAGTGGAGAAGGAAAATCCTCCAATGGGTAAAGTTTCAAGTAGAATATGTCGTTGACTCTGTTGGAAGGAGACATAGTCTGAGGATCTATACTGACTCATGTGCAAGGCGGGGGCTTTGTCTGGGTTGACAGACACGATAGAAGAAAATCAGAAGGCTGGGGAAAGGGGGTTTGGGAAGAAGGCTTGTGAATGGACCTCACAAAGGGGCCTCAGAATACAAGTATGTTTGTGTCTAGTGTGGCCACTCACCTTCATAAGGCCCTCTCCCTGGAGGCTGCCCCTGGTGATCAGGTGGGTGAGGTGAACCTGGTTTGTGGATGCCATTCCGTTTCCTCCCCAGACATTCCGTGGACAAAGTGGCTGTGCTGGCAAGAACACAGGCTGCACGTGGCCTTCACGGCATTGACTGCCCCTTACAACGTCTGACCCGGAGGGGGTTCTTGCTGAAGCTCTACTTGGCCCACAAAAGCCACCAAGCCAGCCTGCCACCTGGTGAAGGGTGCTTGTGTTAGCTCTCTTCCAAGAAGGAGGGGGCAGAAATTTGTTCTCCCCAGAAGGCACCTACATATCTGGATTTATTTTCCCTTCTCCCGTACCTCTGCTGCCACTACCATCTGTGGGCGTCCTGGATGGCTCATACACTATCATGGTGGCCCACACAACGGCTTCTGAGCAAAGCTCTCATTCTGCAGTGAAAGAGTGTTGATAATGTCTACCATGTGGAATGCTCTGCAAATATTAACTTATCTAACCTTCAGAGCAACCATATCGAGCTACATAGTATTCTTACCTCCATTTTTCAGATAAGGAAACTGAGTCACAGAGAAGTTTTATGTATTGCTCAAAGTCAACAGTAGGTAAGTGAGTGGTGAGGCCTATGTTTGAATCCAGACAGTCTGGCTCTAGAGTCCATGCTCTTAACCACTCCACGAAGGCCCGTGAGAGTCATGGATCTTACCATGTACCAAATCCCTCAGAAGCAGCTGGCCTTCTAGCAGACTCAGTATGGCAAAAGCTTCGCAGTTTGGAGTGCTGACCACATAGTGCAGTTTTTGCACGGAACAAGCAACCATTTTATAGCAGCATTTCCCTCCCAGCCAGATTACAGGCCTAGAGAGAGAGAGGTGGGAGTGGGGCCTGTCACTATTACACCTACTAACCCATTCACAACATTTTTGCTTGCAGACCCACACCTCTGGGTTCTGCTGACTTAGAGATTTGGTATCCCAGGGAGATTTGCCTCCGTAAAGAGAGACACCAGTAGTTCCACTGAACTGGAACCTGAGACAGCTGTCTGGCTATTTTGGGCTTTTGATGCCAGTGAGTGAACGGATAGAGAAGATGGACAAGATGTTAGCTGGGGTGATTGATCTTGATGATTTAGAGGAAATAAGGTTGCTGTTCCACAACAGGGTCAAGGAGGGCATGGGTGCAACCCAGGGGCACTCCAGGGATACCTTGTACCTCCGAGTCCAATGGTTAGAGTTAACAGAAGACTAAGGCAGCAGAAGCAAGACAACCGAGAGTTGAGATCCTCCAGGAGTGCAGGTTTAGGTCACTCCATAAGGAAAGAACCCCGCCCATCTTAAGTCCTGGCTGTATAACTTAGTGGTTTAGAGGCTGAGTTCTGGTACCAGACTACCAGGGTTCAAATCTGAGCACCAAAACCTCCAGTACTATGTTGAATAGGAGTGGCGAGAGTGGGCACCCTTGTCTTGTTCCTCTTCTCAGAGGGATGGCTTTCAGTTTTTCACTGTCAAGTATGATGTTGGCTGTGGGTTTGTCATATGTGGCCTTTATTATGTTGAGGTACTTTCCTTCAATACCCATTTTATTGAGAGCTTTTATCATAAAGGGATGTTGGATCTTGTCACATGCCTTCTCTGCAGCTATTGAGATCATCACGTGATTTTTATTCTTCATTTTGGTAATGTGGTGTGTCACATTGTTTGCTTTGCAGATGTTGAACCATGCCTGCATCCCTGTATAAATCCCACTTCATCATGGTGTATGATCCTTTTAAGGTATTGCTGTATTCGATTTGCCAATATTTTGTTGAGGATTTTTGCATCTGTGTTCGTCAGTGATATCGGCCTGTAATTTTCCTTCTTTGAGTTGTCCTTGTCAGGTTTTGGTATCAGGGTAATGTTGGCCTCATAGGATGAGTTAGGAAGCATTCCATCTTCTTCAATTTTTTGGAATAGTTTGAGAAGGATAGGTATCACCTCTTCTTTGAATGTTTGGTAGAATTCTCCAGAGAAGCCACCTGGTCCTTGACTGTTGTTTTTTTGGGAGGTTTTTGATTTGTTTCAATCTCTTTACTTGTAATTGGTCTATTCAGATTCTCTATTTCTCCTTGATTCAGTTTTGGGAGGTTGTATGAGTCAAAGAATTTATTCATTTCTTCTAGGTTATCCAATTTGTTGCCATATAGTTGTTCATGGTATTCTTATAATCCTTTGTATTTCTGTAGTATCCATCATAATTTCTCCTCTTTCACTTTTAATTTTACTTATTTGAGCCTTCTCTCTTTTTTCTTTAGTGAATCTGGCTAAGGGTTTGTCCATTTGGTTTATCTTCTCAAAGAACCAGCTCTTAGTTCCATTGATCCTTTCTATTGTTTTTTCAGTCTCTATTTCATTTATTGCTGCTGTAATTTTTATTTATTCCCTCCTCCTGCTGACTTTGGGCTTTGTTTGTTCTTCTTTTTCTAGTTCTGTTAGGTGTAGTTTAAGGTTACCTATTTGAGATTTTTCTTCTGTTTTGAGGTAGGTCTGTATTGCTATAAATTCCCCTCTTAGTTCTGCTTTTGCTGCATCCCGTAAGAGTTGGTATGTTGTGTTTTCATTTTCATTTTTCTCTGAGTAGTCTTTGATTTTCCTTTGATCTCTTCATGGATCCATTGGTTGTTCAGTAACATGTTGTTCTGTCTCCACCTATGTGCGACTTTCCCAGCCTTTTTCTTATAGTTCATTCCTACTTTCATAGCTCTGTGGTCAGAAAAGATGCTTGATATGATTTCAGTCTTAAATTTGTTAAGGCTTGCCTCGTTTCCCAACATATGGTCTATCTTTGAGAATGTTCCATGTGAACTTGAGAAGAATGTATATTCTGCTGTTTTGGGATGGAACTTTCTGTCTGGATGATCTATCCATTGGTGTAAGTGGGGTATTGAGGTCCCCTACTATTATTGTGTTGCTCTCAATTTCTCCCTTTAGGTCTGTTAACGGTTGCTTTGTGTACTTTCGTGCTCCTGTGTTAGATGCATATATATTCAGAAGTGTTATGTCCTCTTTATGGAATGTCCCTTTTATTATTACATATTGTCCCTCTTTGTCTCTCACTGTCTTTTTGTCTTGAAGTCTGCTTTGTCTGATATGAGTATGGCTACACCTGCTTTCTTTTGCTTGCCATTTGCTTGGAGTATCGTCTTCCATCCCTTCACTCTAAGCTTATGTTTGTCTTTAGAGCTGAGATGTGTTTCTTGGAGGCAGCGTATTGTTGGGTCTTGTTTTTTAATCCATCCAGCCATTCTTTGTGTGTTTTGATTGAAGAATTCAATCCATTTACATTTAGAGTGATTATTGATATATGAGGGCTTAACACTGCCATTTTATCTCCTGTTTTCCGGTTGTTCTATATTTCCACTTGCATTTTGTCCCTTGTATTTCTGACTGCCAGTTCAGTTTAGTGTTTTTCTGTGGTGGTTTTCTCTTTATTTA
The DNA here is from genome assembly GCF_037783145.1 of Equus przewalskii. Taxonomy (NCBI): domain Eukaryota; kingdom Metazoa; phylum Chordata; class Mammalia; order Perissodactyla; family Equidae; genus Equus; species Equus przewalskii. The sequence continues at coordinate 3,481,362 of NW_027228747.1, read as the reverse complement.
TGATTTGTGGCACTGCCTGATTTTTGTTTAGTGATTACCTTGAGCTTTGTGTAAAATATCTCATAGATGAGATATTCCATTTTCCGATAGCTTCTTATCTCCGTTAGCATAAGCAGTTTCCATCTCTTTCCTCTTCCCCTTCTGAGTTATTTTTGTCGCAGATAGTTCTTTTCTGTGTTGTGAGTCTGTGACTAAATTGAAGTGCTTATGGTTATTTTCGATGCTTTCCTTCCCTTTGTCTTTTATGTTGTAATTAAGTGTTTACTGACCTGTTCTAATATAGAGCTGAAATTTTCTGATTCTATTTATCTCCTTGTTCAAGGTTTTGTAAACCTCTGCCTTTTTGTTACAGGTACGGGGGCTTCTTTCACCATTTCTTGTAAGGAAAGTCTAGTGATGATAAACTCCCTCAGCTTTTGTTTCTGTGGGAAAGCTTTTATTTCTCCATCGTATCTGAAGGGTGGTTTCGCTGGATAGAGTATTCTTGGCTGAAAGTTTTTGTCTTTCAGTATTTTGAATGTATCGTTCCTTTCTCTACTAGCCTGTTAGGTTGCTGTTGAGAAATCTGCTGAAAGCCTGACAGGGCTTCCTTTGTAGGTTATTTTCTTCTGCTTTGCTGCCCTTAGTATTTTTTCTTTGTCATTGACTTTTGCCAGTTTTAATATTATGTGCCTTAGAGAAGGTCTTTTTCATTGATCTAATTAGGAGTTCTATCAGCTTCATGTACTTGTAAGTCCAGTTCTTTCCCCAGGTTTGGGAAGTTCTCAGCTATTATTTCTTTGCACAAGCTCTCTGCTCTTTTCTCCATCTGGAAAACCTATAATCCTCATATTACTTTTCCTAATTGAGTCAGATATTTATTGAGGAATTTCTCTATTTTTTAAAAATCTTAGTTCTCTCTCTTCCTCCACCTGAAGCATTTCTGTATTTTATCCTCTAAATCACTAATTCTGTCCTCCATAAAACCAGGTCTATTTGTTATGAATTCTGGATTGTTCTTTATCTCCTTAATTGTGTTTTTCATATCCAGAATCTCTGTTTGGGTTTTTTGTTTTTGTTTTTGTTTTTTTTTAGAGTTTCAATCTCTTCAGCGAAGTATTCCTTCTGCTCCTTAATTTTATTCCTGAGCTCATTGAACTGTCTTTCTGAGTTTTCTTGTACCTCGTTGAGTTTCTTTATGAGAACTATTTTGAATTTTCTGTCATTTAGACTGTAAATTTCTGTGACTTCAGGATAGTTTTCTGAAGACTTGTCTGAAGTTGAATGTAGTTCTTTGTGGTGTTCGATGAAGTAATCCTTTGCTGGCACATTTGTGGTAGTATCAGGTCACAGAACCTACTTGCTACCACTGTGGGGAAGCAGGAGCTGTGTTTTGTCATCTTTTCCCATCTGCTGGAAGTTGTGTGGGTACGGCTACTCTGTGTTTTCCTGGGCAGGCTGTCACCTGCACTCTGCAGGTTTCACTCATGTGGGCAGGGCCTCTGTGCTTGGCAGGCAGCTCAGACATGGCAGGTAGGGCCTCTGTGCTTGGCAGGAGAGTGGCTGAGCTGCTGCGTGCTGGGCTGGAGGGATACCCATGGGAGGGGCTGAGCCACCATGTGATGGATCCTGCAGGCAGCTGTGCTTTCTGGGTGGGGCCGCCTTATGAGTGGGCAAGGTGCCTCTTGCCTGCACTATGCTAGGGGTGAGGGGCACTCATGCAGTGGCTGAGCTGCTACTTGGTGGATCCTGTGGGTTGCTGTACTCCATGGGCAGGGGCACCTTATGAGTGTGCAGAGACACTGACTTGCCTGTGCTGTGTTCAGTGGGTGGGCACCCCTTCAGGGACTGAGCCTCTGCCACTCACTGTAGAGCATTCCCACCAGTGGGGCCACTGCAGCATAATGGGCACTCCCACAGGCCAAGCTGAAAACTCCAAAGCATTTCCACAGACCAGGCTCTCCCTGCCTCCTGTTATAGTCCCACTGGCTAGCCACTATGTGAGGATTTGTGACCTGGCTTGCTGCTTCCGGGGAGGGGGAGATGGTGCCCTCACCTATTTCCACTGCCTCCCAAGGATCCAGTTCCCCCACCTTCAGATGCACAGCTGTGTGGATCTCTCAGACATCCTGTTGTGCTGTGCAGAGAGTCCTCTGCTTGTTAATGAATGTGCATTTAGTTGTCACTTAAAGGGGAACAGCTCACTCTGCATCATGCTCTGTGTCTTCTATTAATATTCCTATTTTGCATAGAGTTTTATTAGGAATGGCTGCTGATTTTCATAAAGTGCTTTTTGCGGGCATCTATTGATACAGTCATATGGGCTCTCTCCCTTGTTTTATTGATATAGTGAATTATGGGGACAAAATTAAAATTTAAAGCCCATGATCTATATGAGGCAAAAGATGAACTCTTGCTTTAAAGATGAAAAATGAGTCAATAGAGAGGCAAACCATGTTTCTAGATGGGAAAATTTAGTATAAAAATATTAATCATTCTCAATGAATAAGTAATTATTTTCAATTAAGAATCCCAATAGATTTGAAGGAATGGAAGAAATTATTTTAAAGTTTATGTCAAAGAATAAATGCATGGAAATTGCCAAGAAAGTTCTTGGCAGGTTATTTCTTGGGTGGTATCACCTTACTTAATATTAAAACTTATTACAAAGTAACTGTGCAACAGATTGCTGGAATAGAGCCTAGAAACAGATTGCAAGTATATTTAAGGACTTATTATTCGAAAAAGGTAGACAAAGGAAATGGATGTTTAGTTGTATATGGTGTTGGAGTAACTGTGTATTGGTATGGAAGAAAATTAAGTTAGATCCACTATCTCACACCATATACAAAAGCAAAACCCAGAGAAGAAAGACCCACCATTTAAAAAGTGAAAGAAATAAACAAAACCAAGTGTAAAGGTTATGAAGAGACAATTCATAGAAGAGGTCCTTTGAACATAACACTCTTCATCAGCATAATGAAAAGAACGAAGAGATGGATATTTTTCACTATCAGGTTGGCAAAAACTAAAAGTCTGATAATATCCAATGATTTTGAGGGTATGGGGAAATTGGACACATTCCAATTATACAGTCGTACACCATTTATGAGGGTAAAAGTCTGATACAATTTGTATGAGTTGGCTTGGGCTGCCATAACAAAGTACCACAGACTAAGTGGCTTAAACAATAGAAATTAATCTTCTCACAGTTCTGGAGGCTGGAAGTCCAAGGTCAAGGTGCCAACAAGGTTAGTTTCTGGTGATGCCTCAATTCCTGGCTTACAGATGATTGCCTTCTTGCTGTGTGCTTACATGGCCTTTTCTCTGTGTGTGTGGATAGAGAGAGAGGTCTCTTGCTTTTGTTATGAGAACACCAATCCTGTAGGATTATGGCCCCACCTTTATGATCTTATTTAACCTTAATTATCTCTTTAAAGGCCATATCTCCAAATACTGTCACATTGGGGATTAGCACTTCAAGATATGAAGTTTGGTTATGGGGGGGCACAATTCAGTTCATAACACAATCTTTTTGAAAATCATCTGCCAGCATCTATTAAAATTAAAAATGTGCTTATTCACAATAGCCAATAGATGGAAACAACCCAAATGCCCATCAACAGATGAATTAGTAAACTAATATATATGTATATATATTACACACAATGGAATATTATTCTGCCTTAAAAAAGATTGAAATTCTCATACATGCTACAACATGGTTGAATCTTGAAAACATTATGCTAAGTGAAATAAGCCAAACACAAATATTGTATGATGCCACTTATTATGAGGTATCTAAAATAGTAAATTTATTGAGACAGAAAGTGCAATAGAGGTTACCAGGGGCTGGAGGAAGACGGAATGGGTGGTTATTTATTTAATCAGTACAGAGTTTCTGTTTGGAATGACGAAAAGATTCTGGAAATGGATAGTGGTGATGGTTGCACAATATTGTGAATGTACTTAATGCCACTGAATTGTATGCTTAAAAATGATTAAAATGGTAAATTTTATGTTATGTATATTTTACTACAACAAAAAATTTTAAACGTGCATTCTAATTTATACAATGGAATGCCACACAGGAAAAAAATAACCCCACTATTACACGCAACAACATGGACGAATCACAAAGACATGCTGTTGAGCAAAAGAAGCCAGGCACAAAAGAGTATTGCATCGTCTGTTTATCCAAAGTTCAAGAAGAGACAGAACGAGTCTATATTAATAGAAGACAGAATAGTGGTTTCCTCTGCTGGTAAGGATTGTTGACTTGGAAAGGGCATAAGGCAGCTTTCTAGGGAAACATTTATATCTGAAAGGTGGTTACATGAATATATACACATATAAATATTAACTGAGCTGTGCATCAAGGATTTGCCTGCTATATGTATGATATATCCATAAAGAACTAAGAAACTACATATCTTTTAACTCAGAAACATTACTTTTGAGAATCTAGTCTACAGAAACAAAAGCATCACTATGTAACAATAAAAGTTTAAGAATTTATTGCAGCAATTCATACTGTAAAAAAAATGGAAATAACTTCAGAAAGAGAAATTTTTGAGTAAATGATATTATATTCATACTATGTAATGTGATGTAGCTATGACAAAGAATTGATGGAGGGATAGGCTTTTATCAAAACGGCCACTGCTGAGAAATGTGTATAAATGCTATTTTTCTAAACAGGAAAATCCTTCCAAATTTCTATATTTCTATGAGCCTAGAGAAAAGAATGGAAAGATGCACACCAAATTGCTAATATAGTTTACCTGGGGCCAGTGGGTTAGAGAGGAGAAGGAGACTACTAATTTTTGAAAGTATATTTGTATTGTTTGACTTGTATTTTATCTTTGAAGTAAAAACACTTCTCTAAAATAAACAAACAGTTTAGTAAGGAAAAAATGCACAGTCATTATAGATATCTTGGAAGGAACTGTGTCAACATGTTAAGAATGTTAAGAATGATTATCTCTGAATAGTGGGGCTAAGATTGTTAAGAATCAAAATTCAACTGAATAAATTTGAGGATCAAATTGGCTTTATTAAGTGATTCATGAATCGGGCAGCATCTCATCTAGCAAGTAGAAAGGAGCTCCAGAAAAGGAAAGGATCTTAGAGGCAGAAAGGGGTTGCAACAAGGAAGTCATAAACAACAGAAAAGGTTATTTCAGGCAATGTCACTTTCCTCTGGGGGAAGGCAGGGGTTGATTAGGTGGATGATTTCACTAATGCTGACCGGGTAATTCCAGATTCAGTGGTTAAAAGTCACATCCCTGGGAGAGCGTGAAACTGCAATTAGGTTAGATATTGTCTTGGTTTGCTGACATGGGGCTTAGCACAAGTGGCCTCATTTTGGGCCTGTTGTTTCTTTTTTTTCTTTAACAATTTCTCCTTTGATCAGATTCTCAGCCTCACTGAGAGATGTGATCAAAATTTAAGGCATTAGCATCATGCTCAGCTACTGCTCTGTAGTTCTCGTGGTTTTTGTTGATCCTTTGTGTGGTATTCATAGGTCATTATATTTCCTGCTTAATCTCTGTGGTATTCACAGGCCATGACTTCAGGTTTACAATTTTTAAGTTGGGCATTCTCTTTGTTCCTTTTTCGATATTCCAGTCTTAGGGAGATCATTTGCTTGGTGGTTAGTGGCGGTGAACATGCATTTAAAGCTTTTGGACAAAATACAGCACACCAGGGAGATTACTATGATTATTATAAGCAGGATAATTCCCAATGTCTGGCATGCACTTTGGAGCTATGGTTCCCCAAGACCCAAACAAATCAATATCAATAAGTCAGAGAAGTACCCCATTGAAGGAGTCACCCTTTTAAGCCAAATGGCTTGCTCAGTGAGCTTATGTAACTGAGTGTCCACTTCCCCAGAAGTGTTAATCCAGGCGCAGCAGGTGGTGTTGGCCACAGCACAGATTATTTTGTTTAGCTAAAAGATAATCTAGGGCTAGGCTATCATCAAAAACAACTTTGGCCACAGAGTCTAGGAGTTTTGTTGGGCAGCTATTGCTTTAGCAGCAGATTCGGCACTATCTTCAAGAGTTAAGGTGAGGTTCATGATCACAGCATCATTTGCACTCACTCCTAGCCAGGAGAGCAGTAATCTACCAAAGGAAGCTAATTTTGAATCATGAATGCCTCCTGGTAATTCCTTTCTAATTCATTGATGTAAATTCAGGGGAGTTGATCAATGAGGTGTCTCAGTTTGTTTGTGGACAGTTAGAGGCACAGTTAGATAACCTAAGAGGCACTGCCTGGTTATAGGCCAGCCATCTGGGCATTTATAGGGCCAAGGAGGATGATAACTACCACAGACAAAGATAAATCCTATCGAGGCACCAACCACTTCTGCTAAGGTGGCACTGTTAATGGACAGGTAGGAGTCTTTCATGAGAAACCCAGCAGTCTGAAAGGCAAAGGCTTAGCAATGACCTGGGAGATATGAATGATGGCATCATCTTTCCAGACCAGTGTTAGAGTAATGGAAGAAAAGAGAAAAGGAGAAGTTTTGATGTTTAGTTAAAGTACAAAGTCTTGATCCAGTGTCTTGGGTCGTAGCAGTCCACATCAATGTCGGCTTCTCTACCTGGTCAATTTGAGTTGGAGTCTCCAGTGTTTGTACAGCACCAGATGTTCGGTGGAGCCTTTTTCAGTTGTAAGATGAGTACCCCAGGTTTAAGTGCCTGAAGTTTGGCTGCCGTCTGGGTAGTGAGGAGGACCTGCTATAGCCCCTTTCACGAAGATTCTTAGTGATTCCAAAGCAGAAGAGTGGGAGAAAATTGGAAACATTAGTGTGGAGAGTCATAGCCAGATATTTGTGGAAACTAGAAGCATTCAGGACCCAGTGCAATTTATAGGCATATAACAAAACCTCAAAGACAGTGAAGAGGACTGGAATCTAATATCCACAAAGGTGCAAACCTAGTCCTTCTCTCTACAATTACCCCCATTTGTTACTAAAGATAATCACAGTAAAACTAATTTGGGTGCATTAAACACGACTTGGTTATTTACATAAGTGCAGTGAGAATAGTGATACTGCTTTGCTGCACCCTTGCAAGGAAGGTACTGGGCCGATTTTTCCAAGGTCTTACAAGAAGATATTCTTATTGAACTTATGCAAATAACTACCTGTATTACCATGAAAAAAAGTACTGCAGAGTTTCTGAATTCTGGAGGGATCAGGTAGGGAGAAAAAGTAAATGCTTCATCTTTGTTTAGAAAGGTATGCTTTACCAAATTGCTGTAAATCATAGATACTTTAAGAGAAAAGATTTCCTTATCCACAACTAGAAGGACCCACAACCATAATATAAAACTATATACTGGGAGCATTTGGGGAGAAAAAGCAGAAAGAAAAATAAAGAAGATTGGCAACAGTTGTTAGCTCAGCTGCCAATCTTTAAGAAAAAAAAGATTTCCTTACATATGAAGAAACATTAGAGAACCAGCAATGTTTCAAACAGAAAGCCATAAAATATTATACTCCTCCTTCTTAGTCCATTCAGTTCCAATGTAATTAATATTTGCTCTGCTTGAATCCAGTTTTCCCATTGGTTTTGGAAATACTCATTCAGTTCAGTTTCATGATCTTAAAGGTATCAGAAACCTGTGCTTGTCAAAGTCCTTTCCAAAAATATCCTTGAAAATGAAGTACTTTTGTAGGGACACTTTTGCAAAGTGTAGGAGTAAAACAATAACTGTCTATAAATGAAAAGGACTTACAGATGGCCGTGGCCTGATGAGAGTTCATTATAATGGAATTGATAAGAAAATTTGGTTATTTCTGTCATATACAATATTTTAAGCTAATAATTGGAATTATTACTGATAAGATGGTACCAAGACATATCAAATTTCTAGGAATTTCATATATAAGTGTTCTAGAGTGCTTATATTACCAAAAACAGTCATCTTACTTTCTTTGCATACAGAGCTGTTTCCCTTATCATTTCTGGTAGGTTTAATCATGTAGGGGAGGGAGACATTGCCTCTACCCACTCTGGGTCCTTCTGGCCGGACAAGAAATTACATTCACATGAGACAGAATAAAAGGAGAAAATTAAACAAAGCTTTATAACATGTATTCATGGGAGAGCCTCAGGCAAACTGAGCATCTCTCCAAAATGGCAGAAGCTCTCACCTTAAATGCCATCCTCAGCTAAAGACAAAGGAGGATGTTGGGGGTGGGGGGAGTCAGTTATGAGAGATTACCAGAAAAGCACAGTAAACAAGGGTAAAGTTATGATGCAGCTTTAAGTCCTTGCCTTCTGCATTGATCAAGAATTTCCAGAGATAAGGTCATCCCCCTTCTTCCTGGCACAGAGAAGGAGACACCTTTACAGATGGAGATTTCCTTTACAAATGTAAATGTCTCTTAACGAAGGGTAAGTAAATTCTACTTTTCAGCGTTTCTCTCTTGTCTGCAGTTTTTAAAAGTAACCAGCCCAAAATAATCCTCGTGCCAAAGAGACATATCTTGGGGCGGCCAATTCCACTCCCCCACAGTCCTGCCTTTGAAACTTTTAACTTTCACAGTCCTTTGAAACTTGAAGAAGTTTCATAGTCCAGAAGATGAGTGGTAGATTGTTTCGTCTCACTGAACACATTTCTTAATCCTGATAATAGATCAGTCCAGTTAAATTGATTTTGGAAGGTCGTGATGCAGGTGGACTCCCAAAGTTGGGCCTGTATTGTGGAAGCAAGCAATCAGGTATTTACTAGGTATTTCTATGGAAATAAAAAGAAACAAGGTTAAATGTTTGGAGCAAATTATAAACCAGTTCCTGAGCCCAGAGGGCAGCCAGTCAAGAAGATTTCTAGATCTCAGAGTTGAAGCATCTTTTGCAGCTTGAAATGTCTCTGATGATGTCACTGGGCACTCAGGTATCTTTCTGAGTGGCTTACAGCTTACACAGCAACAGACAGGAATTTCTCTTAAGCTTATATCAAGTTGTTCAGCTTCAGTTTTCAAGGCTTCAGGAAAAAGGGCAGGTTTAATTCTTAATGATGCCAAATGAAAATGAAGGAAAAGATTGAAAACATTAGTTTGGGGATTTGTAGCCAGATGTTTCAGGAGACTGGAAGAATTCAGGATCCAGTCCAGTTTCCACGTAGGAAAAAAACCTCAAAGACAATGAACAGAGCCAGGACCTAATATCCACAAATGTGTATTATTGTTTCTTACTAAAACATAATTTTTCTCTCTAAAATTACCCTCATTTTACCAAAGATAGTCATATTAAGACTAACTTGTTTGCAAAATAAGTTTAGTTTCAATAAACTTGGCCCAATTATTTACATAAGTGCAGCAAGAATAGCAATTGATCATATAGGCTCTTTTAAATCTGCTTTGCTGGAATTTTTATGAGGAATCTCAGATCGAACTTCAAAGCCTCTCGAGGCCAGAAAAGCCAAGCCAAGGACTTGCCATCAGATTTTCCCTGCAGTACCTACAGGTTTGGGTGGGTCCCACTTCTCGAGGTCCTCCAAAATGCTTTGAGGTTCCAGGCACCTGCCAGATAAATAAGCTGCCTTACTTATGAGGTAAGATTGCTGGAATCTCTGTAAACAAGGTACCAGGCCCATATTTCCAAGTGGCTTTATTCCAGAAAGTCAACCTTATTCCTCAAAGGCAGTATTGTCATATGTGACTCTGTATGTTTCTCTCAAATATGACATTCCAGTCAAAGCTTTGGTAAGATAACCAATGTTTCCAAATGTGTCCTGTCATAAGCAGAACAGATTCTTATTGAACTTATGCAAATAACTATATTGCCATGAAAGAACCATACTCACTCACTCACTAAGTTTCCAAATTCTGGAGGGATCAGGTAGGGAGAAAAAGATAAATGTTTCAGTTCTGTGCACCAAAGTATAATTTCACCAAATTGCTATAAGTCACAGTTAGCATAAGAGAAAAAGATTTCCCTAAATCTGAGAAAAAAAGCAAACGTCAAAAAGATGAACAATATTTCAAACAAATTACTCATTCCCAATACTTATTTAGATTGCCTCTAAAACCTCATGAGACATTAGACAAAATTAGCCATCATTCTAAGTTAGTATGCTGACAAATTTGTAGCAGTGATAGCAGGAGCCTTTTTTATTTCTTTTTTAAACTAGTAAACCCAGGCTGCACGTCTGCATCATATCCAGTGCTAACTCTGGAGGACGTGTTCATTTTAATCAAACCAACAAACTTAAATAAACTTTCATTTACCAAAGATTAATTTATATCATGTTAACTTGAAAGACATTTTGGTTAGTTTCTATTATATTTGCAATTTATGTAAGCGCTTACTTTTCGCCAATTAAATAGAGCTCTTCATTTTGGCGAAAGCATCCGGAGGTAAAAATATCACACACATCTAAAATACATACAGACACACATGCAGAGTCTTCACACCTGTTGTTTTAAAATCACTGCCATGAATCAGGTACAATACAAAGCTCCCTAGTTATTAATCCAAATTTTGTTTTGAGCCTTTTTAGTACTATTTGGGGATAAGACACTCAAGATGCTAGATCTTTTGGCAGGGGCACGCTTATGGCTTTTTCCCCCTTCAGTCTTAGGAATTAGTGATGGGCTAGATAGTCCCCAGAGGATTTGCAAGCTCTTTGAGATAAGGAAACAGATGGAACCTGAACCGCCTTTAGAGCTTCTTTTCCAGCCTTACAAGGATTTTTTAAGGACAGTTGTTCATGATTTCCCAGAAATTGGGTTGTAACTCAAATGACAGTATTGGTTGATCTACCTGTCCAACTACATCATAAAGGCAGAGAAACCCCTCAAGTTTTCTCCAAAGTGGAGTTTCTAGGGCATAATCCATCCAATTGAAAGTGTTTCTAATTAAAATGTACCCAAGGGGTGAGTCTCCGGGTATGCTTGGGGCATTTCCCATGGCAGTAAAGCCAGTGTCTGGCTGACAGCAGGCTGCAGAAGGGTGCAGAGCCCGACTGTGGGCATCCATATAGTTATAAGATGTAGTCAAGTCCCGCTCAGCCTGGGCACTTAGTCCCTGAGCCAGCACAAGGTGAGCCCAGGAAGCAGGAGGCAAAGGCCTGGAGCTGGCTGGGGGCTAGGGCTCCCAGTGCTGGGGTTGAGAGTTAAGTCCCTGGCAAACGCCTTTCAAGCTTTCAATTTTACAGAAGGTCCATGTTCTGCTCAGGTGCAGTCTGAAATTAACCTCGACTTGGTGACAACAGAAGAGGTGACAAACGAAACAGACAAAGGAAGGAAAAGAAGAGATGAGACCTCACCCTCATGGCCTCTTCCCAAGGGTTACCAAGATAAGGGTCACACAACAGTTCCCGTGCTGGGGCACACAACACCAGTGGGACAGTTCACAGAATAAATCACAGGTCTCCTATGCTCATAACTGACTCAGTAGGCACCTAAAATACTCAATGGGTCAACCACTAAGAGAGGGCACCCCACTTTGGGTTGCTGGGATGATCAAGCCTGGAAACCAGAGTGGGGACTCCGAGGAGTGGAGCCTTTGACACTTTAAAGATTTCTTTGTTTCTCAGTTGCAAAGCTCAAAAGGAGCCCCAAACGGCCATCGTAACTTTAAGAGAGACGAAAGAAAAGGGTCCCTTACCTTAAAATGCCCCATGAATCTAGGGCAGCATGCCACCCATGCTCCTCCTGTGCGGTTCCTATAGCAAGGGCTGATGGGGGCGTCCTCCAACATTGCATCCCTTGTATACCTTCCCTATTATGCCTGGCAGTAATAGGCGCCTGGTGAGTGGTCCTAGAGATAAAAGGATAGAGAGAAACAGTGAAGAATTTTCTGCCAGTGTAGGGGACATTCTACCTAATTGCGTCCTGGAGTCGTTCTCTCAAAAAGGGGTTCCCATACTCAACCAACGTTTAGAGTTTGGTGCTTTCCTTGAACCAGAGTCCCGATTGGGACTTTCTCACAGTTCAGAGCGTGGTCAGGAGCCATAAGGAGGGATGTCAATTCAGCCTTAGGAAAAGAAACCTGCCATGGGAGTCTTGGAGATTGGCAATCGTCCTAATGACTTAAGTGGTCAACCCGTGCCCATGTAAAATTTATATGTTAGAGATAAGATTAGGAAGGAATGGATTAATTCATTCTTCATCACGCTCAGGCTTAAGGTACTGATTCTCTTTGAGCTGAATGCCATGGTTTGCCCCTAGAGTAGCCATGGGCAGCAAACTTGGATTCATACAGCTCTCCAAGAACGTTCCCCATGAAGAACTGAGTTTAGATCCATCCTTGAAAAAGAGGAAGGCACAAGGAATGAAAGGGCACTTACCAGAACTTAAGCTCACAAGCCAAGGAAGCAAGATCCCCGTACGGGCCACCAGAAGAAATGATGCAGACTCGGTGAGCCAAGGACTTGAAAGAAAGATTTCTTGGACTCTCAAGGTGTGGTAGTCATTCTCCTTTATTCAGAGAATAGCATGAGTAGCATGGGGACAGGGCCCATGGGCAGTAAAGAGCTGCAATGTTTTGAGGGTAGGGCTAAATTTATAAGGCATAGGTATGTGAGTTATTTCTTTATAGAAATAGACAAAGGAAAGATCGTGAAAAAAATCCTTAAAATGGTATCAGTGCAGCGGCACCAGACCACAAGCTGCTGCTGGGCCCACGGTCTCCGGAGCATGGGTCGGTGCAGGGGGCGCCTGGACTCCCCATAGATGTGCTTGGGGAGAGGGTTGGAGCTCCCACGCCAGGCTCTGCGGCTTGGGGGGAGGCTCCGGGGTCCCGCACCCCCCCGGCATGGAAAGCCTCTGCTCGCCATTAGCTGGGAGGCCCCACCCAGAATCCAGAACAAAGGGAAGCTCCCAGTGGGTGGATTCCCTGGCACTGCACCAGACCACCAGCTGCTGCTGGGCCCACGGTCTCCGGCACAGGGGGTGCCCAGACTTCCCGTGGACATGCTTGGGGACTGGGTGGAGCTCCAACACCCAGCTCTGTGGCCTGGGGGGATGCTTCAGGGTCCCGCACCCCCCAGCAGGGAGGGCCCGCCCAGCATTCGGAACACCAGGAAGCTCCCTAGAGCAGAATTCCCCACCAGGCAGCAGCTTACAAGCCAACACCAGGCCCACGGACTCTGGCCATGTGCCAGATGAGGCAAGGGGCCCCCAGCGATCCCGTGAGAGTGGACTGGGGCAGAGTGGAGCTCCAGTGAAATGGCTACATTGCCCGGGGGGAACTCCAGGTTCCTACAGCAGCCTCAGAGGAAGCCTCTGCACAGCACTAGTGGAGAGGTCCCGACTGGCAATCGCAAGGCGGGAAGGCCCTGGGGCAAAAGTAGCACAGCTAGGTGAGCTAACGACAGACTGCAGAAGATGCCCATAGCTCTGCTGGGACCTATAGTGGACAAGTGTGATCTTGTGGGCTCTGTTAGGGACAAAGAGGCAATTATAGGTGATCCTGCTCCTGGCTGCTGGGAAAGCCCACAACACCACTTCAGACCACAAGGAGGGAGTGTGTCTAACTGGGCTGCAACAGCAGGCACCAGCAGCCTGAGGCCCCCTTGCGATTGCCCCCACAACCGATGAGAGATCCCACAGGACCACTGTGACTATGAGGAGGGGTCCAGGTCCAGTCAGTAACAGCTGACAGGGTTCCTGGTTAGTGCAGTCTAAACAGCTGCCCCTCCCCCACACACCAGTCGCAACAAGTGGAAGCAGCGACTAAACTCTATCTCTATGCAGAGGCACAAATCCACGCTGTAAAGCAGTATGAAAAAATATATTAAATCTCCAGAACAGAAGGAAAATTATAAGCACCCAGAAAACAATCCCAAAGACAATGAAATCTATAACCTAAATGACAATGATTTCAACACTGCCATATTAAAAAACTCACTGAGTGAAAAGAGAATTCAGATAGACAACTCAATGAGTTCAGGAGCTATGTCACAAAAGAGCTTGACACTATAAAGAAGAACCAATTAGAAATACTGGAGATGAAGAACACAATGGAGGAGATTAAGAAAAATCTGGACTCTCTGAACAGTAGGGTCAATAATATGGAGGACAGAATTAGCAATTTGGAGGATAGGAATATAGAAATGCTGCCGACCGAGGAGGAGAGAGAACTAAGACTAAAAAGAAATGAAGAAACTCTCCGAGAATTATCCAACTCAATTAGGAGATGCAACATCAGGATTATAGGTATACCAGAGGGAGACGAGAAGAAGCGGGCAGAAGGCCTGTTCAAAGAAATAATAGTTGAGAACTTTCCAAACTTGGGAAGAGAGATGGAACTTAATGTGACAGAAGCCAATAGATCTCCAAACTTTATTAACGCAAGAAGACCAACCCCAAGGCATATAGTAGTGAAACTAGCAAAAGTCAACGACAAAGAGAAAATACTAAGGGCAGCCAGGCAGAAGAAAATAACTTACAAAGGAAACCCCATAAGGCTATCAGCAGGTTTCTCAGGAGAGACCTTACAGGCTAGAAGAGATTGGAATGAAATATTCAAAACTCTGAAGGACAAAAACCTGCAGCCAAGAATACTCTACCCAGCAAAAAGATCCTTCAAATACGATGGAGAAATAAAAACTTTCCCAGATAAACAAAAGTTAAGGGAGTTCATCGCCACAAAACCTCCTCTTCAAGAAATGCTCAGGAAGAACCTCATTCCTGAAAAGTCAAAAAAAGGAAAGGGCTTACAAAATCTAGAACAAAGGAGATAAGCAGAAGGACAATAACACAAAGTAACAGCTCTCCATCAGGACAAAATGCAAAAGAACTGGAAAACAAGTGATAAAATGGCAACAGTAGACCCCCACGTTTCAATAATCACTCTAAACGTGAATGGATTGAACTCTCCAATCAAAAGAAACAGAGTGGCAGGATGGATCAAAGAACAAGATCCAACAATATGCTGCCTCCAGGAAACACACCTCAGCCCCAAAGACAAACACAGACTCAAAGTGAAGGGATGGAAGACAATACTCCAAGCTAATACTGAACAAAAGAAAGCAGGTGTTGCCATACTTATATCAGACAAAGTAGACTTCAAAGCAAAACAGATAAAGAAAGACAAAGAGGGGCAGTATATAATGATAAAAGGGACGCTCCACCAAGGTGACATAACACTAATAAATATATACGCACCTAACACAGGAGCACCAAAATTGGTAAAGAAACTATTAACAAAACTAAAAGGAGACATCAACAGCAATACAATAATAGTAGGGGACCTCAACACCCCATTAACACCAATGGACAGATCATCCAGACAGAAAATAAACAAGGAAATTATAGAATTAAATGAAAAATTAGATCAGATGGACCTAATAGATATATATAGGACACTTCATCCAAAAATAGCAGGTTACACATTCTTCTCAAGTGTGCATGGAACATTCTCAAGGATAGACCATATCTTGGGAAACAAAGCAAGCATCAATAAGTTCAAGAGGGTTGAAATAATATCAAGCATCTTTTCTGATCATAATGCTATGAAACTAGAAATCAACTACAAGAATAAAGCTGGGAAAGGGCCAAAAATGTGGAGACTAAACAACATGCCACTGAACAAACAATGGATTATTGAAGAAATTAAAGAAGAAATCAAATATTATCTGGAGACAAATGAAAATGAAAACACACCGTACCGAATGATTTGGGATGCAGCAAAGGCAGTCCTAAGAGGGAAATTCATTGCAATACAGGCTCACCTCAGTAAGCAAGAAAAATCTTACATAAACAACCTCAAATGACACCTAATGGAATTAGAAAAAGAAGAACAAACAAAGCCCAAAGTCAGTAGAAGGAGGGAAATAATAAAAATTAGAGCAGAAATAAATGATATTGAAACAAAAAAGACAGTAGAAAGGATCAATGAAACAAAGAGTTGGTTCTTCAAAAAAATTAACAAAATCGGCAAACCCTTAGCCAGACTCACTTAAAAAGAAAGAGAGAAGTCTCAAATAAATAAAATTAGAAATGAGAGAGGAGAAATCACAACAGATACTGAAGAAATACAAAGGATCATAAGAGAATACTGTGAAAAACTGTATGCCAACAAACTGAACAACCTAGAAGAAATGGATAAATTCCTAGACTCATACAACCTACCCAAACTGAATCAGTAAGAAATAGAGAATCTGAATAGACCAATCACAAGTAAAGAAATAGAAACAGTAATCAAAAACCTCCCCAAAAATAAGAGTCCAGGACCAGACAGCTTCTCTGGAGAATTCTACCAAACATTCAAAGAAGATTTAATACCTATCCTTCTCAAACTATTCGAGAAAATAGAGGAAGACGGAGCACTCCCTAATACATTCTATGAAGCCAACATCACCCTGATCCCCAAACCTGACAAGGGCAACACAAAGAAGGAAAACTACAGGCCAATATCACTGATGAACATGGATGCAAAAATCCTCAACAAAATTTTGGCAAACCGAATACAGCAATATATCAAAAAGATTATACACCATGATCAAGTGGGATTTGTACCAGGGACACAGGGATGGTTCAACATCCGCAAGTCAATCAACATGATTCACTACATTAACAAAATGAGAAACAAAAACCACATGATCATCTCAATAGATGCAGAGAAAGCATTCGACAAGTTCCAACATCCATTTATGATAAAAACCCTCAATAAAATAGGTATAAAAGGAAAGTACCTCAACATAATAAAGGCCATATATGACAGACCCACAGCCAACATCATACTCAATGGACAAAAACTGAAACCCATCCGTCTCAGAACAGGAACAGGACAAGGGTGCCCACTTTCACCACTCTTATTCAACATAGTACTGGAGGTTTTGGCCAGAGCAATTCAGCAGGAAAAAGAAATAGAAGGAATCCAAATAGGCAACGAAGAAGTAAAACTCTCGCTGTTTGCAGACGACATGATCTTATATATAGAAAACCCCAAAGAATCCATAGAAAAACTATTAGAAACAATCAACAACTACAGCAAAGTTGCAGGGTATAAAATCAACATACATAAATCAGTAGCATTTCTATATGCTAACAATGAACTAAAGGAAAAAGATCTCAAGAACTCAATCCCATTCACGATCGCAACAAAAAGAATAAAATACCTTGGGATAAATTTAACCAAGGAAGTGAAAGATCTATACAATGAAAACTACAAGACCTTTTTGAAAGAAATCGATGATGACATAAAGAGATGGAAAGACATTCCATGCACATGGATTGGAAGAATAAACATAGTTAAAATGTCCATACTACCTAAAGCAATCTACAGATTCAACGCTATCCCAATCAGAATTCCAATATCATTCTTTACAGAAATTGAACAAAGAATCCTAAAATTCATATGGGGCAACAAAAGACCCCGAATGGCTAAAGCAATCCTGAGAAAGAAGAACAAAGCTGGAGGCATCACAATCCCTGACTTCAAAACATACTACAAAGCTACAGTAATCCAAACAGCATGGTACTGGTACAAAAACAGATGCACAGATCAATGGAACAGAATTGAAAGCCCAGAAATAAAACCACACATCTGTGGACAGCTAATCTTCGACAAAGGAGCAGAGGGCCTACAATGGAGGAAAGAAAGTCTCTTCAACAAATGGTGCTGGGAAAACTGGACAGCCACATGTAAAAGAATGAAAATCAACCATTCTTTTTCACCATTTACTAAAATAAACTCAAAATGGATCAAAGACCTAAAGATTAGGCCTGAAACAATAAGTCTTCTAGAAGAGAATATCGGCAGTACACTCTTTGACATCAGCTTCAAAAGAATCTTTTCGGACACCATAACCCCTCACATGAGGGAAACAATAGAAAGAATAAACAAATGGGACTTCATCAGACTAAAGAGCTTCTTCAAGGCAAGGGAAAACAGGATAGAAACAAAAAAACAGCCCACTAATTGGGAAAAAATATTCACAAGTTATTTATCCGACAAAGGGTTAATCTCCATAATATACAAAGAACTCACACAACTCAACAATAAAAAAATCAAACAACCCAATTACAAAATGGGCAGGGGACATGAACAGACATTTCTCCAAAGGACATATATGGATGGCCAATAGACACATGAAAAGATGCTCATCATCACTAATCATCAGGGAAATGCAGATCAAAACTACACTAAGATATCACCTTACACCTGTTAGAATGGCAAAAATGTCCAAAACAAAGAGTGACAAATGTTGGAGAGTCTGTGGAGAAAAGGGAACCCTCATACACTGTTGGTGGGAATGCAAACTGGTGCAGCCACTATGGAAAACAGTATGGAGATTCCTCAAAGAGTTAAGAATAGAAATACCTTATGACTCAGCCATCCCACTACTGGGTATCTATTCCAAGAACCTGAAATCAGCAATTCCAAAAGTTCCATGCACCCCTATGTTCATCGCAGCATTATTCACACTAGCCAAGTCATGGAACCAACCTAAGTGCCCAGCAACTGATGATTGGATAAAGAAGATGTGGTATATATATACAATGGAATACTACTCAGCCATAAAAAAGGACAAAGTCGTCCCATTCACAACAACATGGATAGACCTTGAGGGTATTATGTTGAGTGAAATCAGCCAGACGGAGAAAGACGAACTCTGTATGACTCCACTCATAGGTGGTAGTTAACATATGGACAAAGAGAACTGATCGGTGGTTGCCAGGGGAAAGGGGGATGGGGGGAGGGCACTAGGGGTGAAGTGGTGTACCTACAACATGACTAACAATAATGTACAACTGTAATTTCACAAGGATGTTAACTTTCATAACCTTAATAAAAAGAAACTAAAAAAAAAAATGGTATCAGTGCAGGTGGGGTATGGTTATTGGGTGGTCTTATAACTTTGGCTAGGAATCAGATCGGATCAGGTCAGGACATCCTGTGCTTCCCGGAGGATGATATAGATCGGTATGTAGGGCAGGACGCCTTGGACTTTTCTCCCTGGGGCAGCCTTGATCTTCATCACTGGGGCTTTGGGGGGAGGGAAAAAAAAAGAATTGAAGGATCCTATTTTTAATATTAATTAATTAATTAGCTAAGCCTTTGAGTCTCTTGGAGCCAAACTAATAACTAAAAGGGATGTGTCACAGTTCTGTTGGGAATTTTGTGATGTTTCACAGTGTACCTTCTTGCATGGAAATTTTCTTGAGATTGGGGTGGGGGTAACCTACTGTCAATATAACACATTCTGTGGCCAATTTATCCTAACACAGGAATCTTTGGGTTAGGTGGTAAGGGCTCTAACAGTTTTTAATGCTCAACCTGTGTCTACCAATCTTTGTGGCTTTTTGGCGTCTAAGATCCCGATTCGCAATAGCCTTACCTCATGTGTACATTAACACACCAGCCGTAACTGATGTACTAGGGACTGGGGAAAAGACTGAACCAGCAAATCCCAAAGAATGGGCACTGTGGACTGAATCTAAACAAATGGAGAACTGCAGCTGCCACCACCTGTTCCCCATGCGGAATCTGGGGAAGACTCTAAACAAGTGGAGAATTGCAGAGTAAAACACCAGCGGTTCCCAACATGGAATCTGGGGACAGAACCAAGGCTAAGGTTTAGATATTACTGTGAACTGGCCAATAGAAAGCCCTGTAGGCACCACTGGCAATTCCCACGTAACTGGTGACTGGGGAAAAGACTGAACCAGCAGACATCCCAGATGAGGGCTGCGGACTGGATGGGGTTTCCAAAAAAGGGGAACTGTGGACTAGAAAGCCAATTAGATAGAGAGCTCGCTGCAAAGAGAGCAGGGCTCAGAACCAAAAGGAATTTACCCTCGTCCCTCATAAGCAGCAAGACAGAGAACTCAAAAGGGTTTGTGAATACCACGTCTGTGTTTCTTGTTGTCCCTGAAGCCCTGGGAAGTCTCGTTTGGTCCCAGCATTGCCACCATATCTGTTAAAAAACAAAATTCAACTGAGTAAGTTTGAAGATCAAATTGATTTTATTCAATGATTCATGAATCAGAGAGCATCCTATCCAGTTAGCAGAAAGGAGCTCCAAAGAGCTCCAGAAAAGGGGAGGATTTTGAAGGCAGAAAGGGGATGGGGCAAGGAAGTCATAAACAAAAGAAAGGATTATTTCAGGCAAGGTCACTTTCCTTTCAGGGAAGGCAAGAGTCTGTCAGCTGGATTGCTTCACTAATGCTGACCAGGTAATTCCAGATTCACTAGTTAAAGGTCACATTCCTGGGAGAGGCTGAAACTGCAATTAGGTTAGATATTGTCTTGGTTTGCTGACATGGGGCTTAGCGCAAGTGACCCCATTTCTTTTTCTCTTTAGCAGGGTTAAACTTTTGTTCTTAACATTGAAAGTCAACTTTGTTGAGGTACACCAATATTCACTGATGAGTGAGTTTGTTTTCCATGGTACACTTTTCTGTATTTCTGCGTTGTAAAAATGAATCACAGGATTTTGGGACAATGGTGATGGCACAGTTTTTGGATCTCACTGAATTCTCTCATAAAAACAAAACCACTAGACAGGGAAACCAAAATCCCATCAACAGCGTTTCCAACAATTACAAAATTAGGTGACAAGGTGTCACCCAGAGAAGTCCCTAAAACATTTTCCATGTCTAATGCTGTGTTTTTAAGTTGTGCTTACCTATAGGAATCAAGGCAGAACATTGCCAGATGGCCAAACAGCAGAACTGGTCCACATCAGAAAGGTCCAAGACAGAGATGGGGTGCCGTGCGCAAAGGGAAACAGGTGTAAAAGGTGCCGTGTGCGAGAAAGGAAGATCTGCTCATGCCCCAAATGCCCGGTCCCACCATGACTTGGAGACCCGTCCCCCGTCACATCTCATAGGAACCCTGTTCACCTTCCCTTCAGAGAGAAGGTGTTTCAGGGACGAGCTCATCCTCTTCCATTTGTTGATCAATGAATAAGGTTTCTGCTCTGCTATTCCGAACCCGCTCTCGTTCTATTGGTGTGAGTGACCCCAGGAAAAACGACCTACTTGCTGGTCACCAGCCTCTTAGGGCTCAATAACAAAGGTATCCCCATACCACCCAAAAACAAGCGGGTGGGGACAAACCACTAACAGCTAACAGACCTTGTGGTGTCAGCATTTGTGTGGGAGAGAGCAGAGGAAAACAATGGGCCATATGACACATCTGAGAACAGGAGACCCCAAAAGAGCCAACAGGCACTCACTGGAGACCACAACAGACTAATCTGAAAGGAGCAGTTAAAACAGAGAAGAGCTTTGCGCAATCCAATAGCTGATGCATGAAGGGGTCTGTGGTAAGTTCTCAAGGGGCTGGAGTAGACTAGGTCCCAGGAACTCTCAAAATGACCAGCAAATCTCCCTTCTAGAACAGAGCTCCACTCCGAGGAAAAACTGCCGGAAGTAGAATAAAAGTTAATCAGAACAGAGACAACAAAGCCAAAGGGGGGAGGTCTAGAGAAAGGTGGAGAAGGGGAACAAAGCTAGGAAATCTTAGCGAGCAAGCGGCCATGTTCATTGAAGCATGACACAGAAGCAACAGCAGAGGGAGCTCTGTGAAGTCAGAAAAGCTATGCTGAAACACGCCTACTAAAAGTTCAGGAAAACAAATGTTTCCAAAAGAAATGAGTGACAGAAAAGGATCGAGGGTGAATCCCACACAAAGTTATTATGAGAAAAAAGAAAAAGGAGCAAAATAACATCCCTACTGACAATGAAAGTGTGCCAGACAGTCATGGCCACCAGTAGAACACACTATAATCCATTATTTCAAAATGAGCTGAAAGATGCTGAGAAAATGATGCAAGAAAGAAAAGAACAGCATAAGTCAGAACCTGAAAAATGCAGCTATGAGCTGACTAAACTCAGAAAAGAATTCAAAATAAAAGAGAAAATTTTTCCAGAAATAAAGATTAAACTAAAAAGAATATAAGACTGAATAAATACAACAGATAACGCCTTAAGCGAAATAGAAGGTAAAAATTTTTTACGTGGAAAATAAGTAAAGAGATATTTAAGATTCAAGAGACGCGGACAAATACTAAAGATAGGTAAAGAAGATCAGAAGCTCTAAAATACAGATATTACTAATGCTAAAGAAGAAACCAAAACAGGAGAAGAGAATAAATACTAAAAGGTGTAAATCAAGGCAAACAATTTCTTTTAAAAACTATGTATTGGGTCTGGCCCCATGGCTGAGTCATTAAAGTTCCATACGCTCCGCTT
Source organism: Equus przewalskii (assembly GCF_037783145.1). Taxonomy (NCBI): domain Eukaryota; kingdom Metazoa; phylum Chordata; class Mammalia; order Perissodactyla; family Equidae; genus Equus; species Equus przewalskii. The sequence goes on along the minus strand of NW_027228747.1, from coordinate 3,459,212 downwards.
TGGCGGCCCAGGGTTTGCAGATTCGGATCCCTGGTGCAGCCCTACTCTACTCACTAGCCATGCTGTGGAAGCGTCCTACATACAAAATGGAGGAAGACTGGCACAGATGTTAGCTCAGGCCTGGTCTTCCTCAAGCAAAAAAATAAAAATAAATTTAAAAAAGAGGATTGGCAATGGATGCTAGTTCAGGGCAAATCTTCCTCAGCAAAACCCCCCCCTAAAAACCCTATCTATTGAAATAACATGCTACTTATATAAGAACATTGACTCAGAATGTCCAACGTAGTCATCTTCTAGTAAAATTATTGGACTTTAAGGAAAAAAAATTATTTTGTCATCTAGCCAAAAAGGGCAAGTGACCTGTAAAAGGGGAAAAATTATATTGCCATTATAGACTGTTTGACAAGAATGATTTATGTCAGAAGAAAATAGAGTAACATAACTAAGATATACTCAAGGTAAAAATATGTGGGCCAAGGATTTTATATCCAGCAAAATGGACTTGGAGATTTCAAGGGCATAGACAAGTGTTACCAGCATTCGATAACTAGAGAATGTAGATTCCATGAGCCTTCCCTGAAGGATCCAGAAGAAAGCCTCAGAGAAACAAAATGACTAGAGCAACATCAACGTAAGAGGACTGGTGGTAAGCCATATATATATATATATATATACACATACAAATTACTTGTAGAACTAAAAATAAACGGAGGTTAGGAGGACAAGAGTGGCTGTATGATCTGGCAATGAAGATACGGTACATCGATTAAAATGAGCATGGAATGAGGAGAACAAATATAAAAAATGTTTTAACCATTTTTAGAAATGATATTCTTGGTGGTAGTATTAATATTGTTATCCTGAGACTGTTGTATGAGGGAAAAGATATATGAATAATTGTGGGATGTTTTAATTCTATAGCCCCCTATGTCCTTGAGAAAACAGATTCTCTTCTCATTGCAGAAGAAAGAACATATGGATAGTATATAGACTAGGTTAAGTAAAAAGCCTGTAGTTTTTTATGGGAAGTGGCAATATCAGTGTGAATTCATGAGGTGTTTTGTTTCATATAAATAAGGCATATAAATATAGGTATATCTATCTACCTACCTATCTCTCTCTATATATCTTCCTCTTCGCCGTCGCTTCTTTTGTGGACAGTTCAGTCGAAAAGCCATTAGGTGCGGCAAAGCGAGGTCGGCGTCCACGTGAAGCAGAGATGAGTGCAGAGCCACCACGGCCCAGCATGGGATGTGAGGAGGACATCTAGGCAGGGAGGTGGCAGTGGCAGTGACCTGAAGTGGGCTGTCGGAGCCACAGTAGGATGTGCAGGGTGTGCACATGGAGAGCTGGCCCGTAGAGAGGATGTGGGAGCCTGAGTCGGGTACAGAGAATGTCTTCATGAGGGGATGGCCCAGTTGGGCTGTTGGAGCCAGAGCAGGGTGAGGAGGGTGCTGATACAGGGGTGGGGCAGTGCAGCAATGGCACAGAGAGTACTGAAGCCTGGGCAGGATGAGGAGAAAATTGGCACAGGGATGGAGATCATGGCACTGATGGGAATTTGGTCACATGTAAGAAAATTGCTTTAAAACTTTATCTGTATTTTGAGGATAATGAGAGCCAGGTTTCTCGCTGTCAGAAAAAGGAATCACGTATATGGAAAAGGAGAAAATTAGAATATACCCAGTGGTGTTGGATTGGAATTGGAGATATTGGTGTAAACTTTATAGTTTTCAGTATATATAGATAGGTATAGAAATAAGTATAGATGTAAACGTATGTGCACAGCTCTCTCCATGGAGAGGTCTTGGGAACAGCAACATCTCAATAGTAATGAGCTCACCCAGGGACCAAATCGTGGTTTCTAAATACCAGTCTCTACTAAAAGGAATCAAGGCTCCTAAGGTGGAGAAAGGACTGGTTCCAGGGCTGGTGCAGAGAAAGTACAAGATGAGCCTGGAACATGCCCTTGCACCAGAAACTAAGGATGTGCTCAAATAATTATGGGGACATGTGAAAGGACCCAGGAGCAAGCTTGAAGGGGCTCTCACTGGCGAAATCTGGAATAATTTGAGCATCAAAATGAATACTGCTTAAATCCACAAGTTCATAAAAATACAAAAAAAAAAAAAAAAAAACCCACCTAACTGGTCACATTTAGCAATCCTACAAAAAAAGAACAAAGCTGGAGATATCACACTCCTGGATTTCAAAATGTGCTATAAATCTATAGTAATCAGAACAGCATGGTACGGGCACAAAAACAGACACACAGATCAACGGAACAGATTTGAGAGCCCAGAAATAAACCCACATATTTATGAATAGCTCATTTTCGACAAAGGATCCAAGAACAAACAGTGGAGAAAAGAAAATCTCTCCAACAAATAATCTTGGGAAAAAAGGACAGCCACCTGCAAAAGAATGAAAGTAGACTATTATCTTACACCATACACAAAAATTAACTCAAAATGGATTAAAGACTTGAGTGTAACTCATGAAACTATAAAACTCCTGGAAGAAAACATGGGCAGTATGCTCTTTGACATCAGTCTTAGCAGTATCTGTTTTTTGTTGGTTTGTTTGTTTGTTTTGGTGAGTAAGATTGGCCCTGAGCCAACATCTGTTGCCAATCTTCCTCTTTTTGCTTGAGGAAGATAGTCACTGAGCTAACATCTGTGCCAATCTTCCTCTATTTTGTATGTGGAACGCCACCACAGCATGGCTTGAAGAGCAGTGTGTAGGTCCATGCCCAGGATCTGACCCCGCGAACACTTGGCTGCTGAAGCGGAGTATGCAAACTTAACTGCTATGCCATCAGGAGGCCCAGCAGTATCTTTTTGAATATCATGTCTACTCAGGCAAGGGAAAACAAAAGAAAAAATAAACAAATGGGACTACATCAAACTAAAAAGCTTCTGCATGGCAAAGGAAACCATCAACAAAATGAAAAGACAACTCACCACCTGGGAGAAAATATTTGCAAATCATATATCCAATAAGGGGTTAATATGCAAAATATGTAAAGAACTCATACAACTGAATGACAAAAAAACAAACCACCTGATCAAAAAACGAGCAGAGGAGGGGCTAGCCCAGTGGTATAGTGGTAGGCATTTCCCTAGTAATTAGTGATGTGGAGCATCTTTTCTCATTGAGATATCCCCTCACACCCATAAGAATGGCTATTATTAAAAAGATGACAAATAACAAGTATTGGAGAGGATGTAAAGAAGGAGGAACCTCTCATACACTGCTGGTGGGAATGTAAATTGGTGCAGCCATTATTGAAAACAGTTTGGAGATTCCTCAAAAAATTACAAATGGAGCTACCACATAATCCAGCAATTCTACTTATGGGTGTTTATCCAAAGAACACAAAAACACGAATTCGAAATGATATATGTACCCCTACGTTCACTGCAGCGTTATTCACAGTAGCCAAGACTTGGAAACAATCTAAGTGCCCGATGGATAAAGAAGATGTGGTATATATATACAATGGGATACTGCTCAGCCATAAAAAAGATGAAACCTTGCCATTTTCAACAACATGGACGGACTTTGAGGGTATTACGCTAAGCCAAATAAGTCAGAGGGAGAAAGACAAATGCCATATGATTTTAATCCTATGTGGAAGATAAACAAACAAAACAAACACACAGATGCAGAGAGCAGATTGGTGAATACCAGAGGGGAAGAAAGGGTGGAGGGAGGGTGAAGGGGTGGTACGAAGGAAAACTTCTGCTTCCCTTGGGCGGGCGCTTTTATTTCTTGTGCTACCATGACTAAGATGGAAGGGTTTTTGGAGTTGTGGTCTGGCCTTTGGGCCCGGGGTCTGCCCCGGGCAGTTTTACCGCATCCGGTCCAGTCCGGGTTGCCTTGTGCACCCAGCGCCCATGCTGTGCTGGGGGTCCGATCACGCGCATGCCGTAAGCTCTCCAAAATGAAGCCCCTGTCCAACGCCATGGTCATCGCAGGCTATGCTGATGGAGAGAGGTTGCTCTGAAAACAAATAACTTACTTCCTTGACCATCCAACCTCTAGTGCCTGTGTAGTGTCAGTCTCTTCCCCTGAGTGAATCCCACCTCTGACTCAGACCCCGTGATCCCGCCCTTCAGCTACGATACAGAAACCTAAGATGAAATGAGTTCTTTCATCTGTTGTGTCCTGTTAGCTTCCTGGGTTATGTGGACATGCTTGGTGTAGCCTATGAAGCCCCTTCGCTGGCCACTGGTTATGGTGCATACTTGGCTCAGGTGAGTAGTCAGCTGAGGGGAGGTGGGGAGAGGGGAAGACAAGGCAGTGGGGGTCAGTGGTTCTCCGCTTGTTCCTCCCCCTTGAAATTCTGACACGAGGATCAGGCTAGGATCCCTACTGCTGGACAGGTGGTTCTCTTTGTAGTCCAGAGGCTGTAAGTGTTGGCACTTAGATTCCAATGAGAAGGGGGTGTGTCTGGGAGTCAGGAGACATGTGCAAAGAGAGGGCACCCTAGAACTTCTCCTTCAGGTGGGTCTTAGCCCAAGTAAGCAGAGTTCATTCTGGTGAGGCAGTAAGTGGAATGTCACCTTTTCACTCATTTATGCTTGTTTTTACACCGTGGATTGGAGACAAATAGCCTGGTATTCAGCCCCTGAGCCCTCCCATGTTTTTTCCTCCCACCTCCCTAGCCTCTGCTGCGAGAAATTCTGGAGAAGCAGCCAGTGCTGAGCCAGACCGAGGCTCCTAGTGGAACGCTGCATGCGAGTGCTGTACTATCGGGATGCCCGTTCTTATAACCGGGTGAGGAACGGGGTGAGTAATAACCATGATGGGGATCTAACTGGCGGATCTGGTGACTACTTGAGTCCTTGGGTCTCTGTGCTTTGAAGAACAGGTTCTCCATTTCTGTGTATCCCGTTTTCCTATTAGGGGAGGACCCTCTACTTGACCTTTGACCGGCCCCAACTTTTCTAACACCTTTTTTGCCTACTGTAATTTTGATTTCAATCACCTGATCATGTGGGCAATATCCCAGTTGGTCTCTGCAGACAGTGGTCCCTCTATTTCAACACCTTTTTCGGTTACAGTGGCGATTTGAAACTGAAAGAAGGCAGAACTCAGTCAAAATGCCCACCCTTACATGAAAGAAGTCCCAGATTAGCTTTAGAAACGGCTTGTCAAGTTTCCTAAGAAATCCTCAGCCCTCTGAGGAACATGCCCTGATAGCTGTCCTCCCACACGCACTTGTGTGTTCCTACAAACACAAGTCCACCTAAAAAGAAGTTTTGCTGAATTTCTTTCTAAAAATGGGGGTTGTAGTAGTCTATTAGAACCCTGCCACATACTTTTTTCACTTATTTTTTGTACATATTCCTCTAAGCAGGTATTGTTTAGAGTGGAGAGTGTACTAGGCATCAAAACCAGTAAGTCAGGGAAGGGGCTCCTAATAGCACGCCAGAGAATGCCCAGGAGCAGATATTTAGAGCGTGGAGCCAGGCAGTCAGACACTTGGAAGACGCAAGAAGGGGGCTAGTGCTCACTCATCCCTGAGCTGAGAGAGTGAAGTTGCCTTTAAAGACCCAGTTGTGGTGTGTGGGAGGGTTAATCGCACTTGATGGACCAACAACGGAGTAGACACATCCCAATACTCTCTCATGTCCTTTGTCATGGTGGATTGGGGCTACAGCTTTTCCAAGGGTGTCCTTGAGCTCACCAAACTCTAGAACCTTCCAGATGGCCTCATAGGCCAACTTGTGGAGCTGACCATGGTGCTGGCAGCAGATCCTAGATGATACACTACACTTTCCACATGGCACACTCAGCTTTGCTATTGTTCATCTAGCCTGGTGCTGGAGCATGGCGTGGAATCTTTCAAAGTACAAAGAGAGAGCTCTTGTCAGGCCGGGTACAGTGGGAATTGGGGAAGATTGGGTCACAGATAGCTGGTGGCTGGGTTGTTGTGACAAGAGGGCCTCTCTTGTTTTTGGAGTGTCTGTTTCAATGATGTAGAGCCAGACATAGTGAGATGTGGCCAAGATCAGGATGAAGGTGAAGAGGCTTTTTTAAAAGCCTTTATGAAAAATTGTCAAACATACTAAAGGGGAAGAAAGAATATTATAAAGCTCCATATGCACATGCCCATCATCCTACTTTAAAAATTATCGTCTGATTAGTCTTGTTTTATCCATACCTCCTCCACTGTCCAACTCAGCCACTCTAGATTATTTTAATGCAGACATTCATTATGTCACTACATCTGTAAATAATTCAGTATTTATGGAAATACTCAGTATGCCTAAAAAATATAGATATTTTGACATAGACCCAATGTCATTATCACACCTAAAAAATTAAAAATCATTTTCTTAATATCATCAAACATCCAGTCAGTGTCCAGATTTCTCCAGTTTTCTCAAAAAATGTATTTTTCTGTTGATATGTTCAAATCAGGATCGACAGGTCCACACATTACATTGCATTTGGTTTTGGTTGATGTATTTCTTAAGTATTTACAATCCTTAGGCTCTCTTGCTCATTTATTTGTTGAGGAAACAGGTCATTTGCTCTGTAGAATTTCCCACATTTTGGACTTCTTTTGATTGCATCTTTATATTGTTTTTAAACTGTTTAAACTTGTTCTTCTGGCTCCTGTTTTACCTGTAACCCGATTGTGAGATCTAGAGACTTGATCAGACTCATTTTGATTTTGTGGCAAGAGTACTTCATAGGTGCTGCTGTGTTCTTCCTATCGCATCACATTAGGAGGCACGGAATGCCGGGTTGTCTCCCTTTTTGTGACGTAAAGATTGATTTCTATGTTCAGGTTACAGGACAGTCTGTATGTTCAGGACAGTCTGATCTGTCCATCATAAAGTTTCTTTCCAGTCTTTCATTTGACGGTATTAACAGCCATTGATGACGATCATTGCCTAGATCCATTTGTCATTAGAGATAACAAATTGGTGCTATTCAAATTCTATCATTCCTTCTGAATTTACCAGCTGGAATTCCATAAAGAAGATTTCCTCATCAACTCTTTGCTTATTCCAAGGCAAATTCCTATCTATGTGTATTTAGTTCTGTGTAATTTTATCACATTGTAGATTTGTGTAACTGTCACCCCAATCAGAATACAGAAGAGTTTCATCGTCACAAGGATCCCTCTTGCTACCCTTTTATAGCCACATCTTCCCCAACTCCACTCCCATCCCTAAGCCCTGGAAACTACTAATCTGTTCTCCAATTCTCTAATTTTGTCATTTCAAGAGTGTTATAGGGCCTGCCCCCATGGCTGAGTGGTTAAGTTCGTGCGCTGCGCTTCAGCGGCCCAGGGTTTCACTGGTTCAGATCCTGGGCGTGGACATGGCACCACTCATCAAGCTATGCTGAGGTGGGCGTCCCACATGCCACAACTAGAAGGACTCACAACTAAAAATACACAACTATGTACCAGGGAGAAAAAGGAAATAGAAAATCTTTAAAAAAAAGTGTTATAAATGAAGTTATGCCATATGTAATCTTCTGAGATTGGCTTTTTTCATTCAGCGTAATTCCCTTGAGATCCATCCAAGTTGTTGCGTGTATCAAGACTTCATTCCTTTTTATTGCTGAGTAGTAGTCCATGGTATGGATATAGCATGGTTTGTTTAATCATTAACCCACTGAAAGTTGGGTTGTTTCCAGTTTTCGGCTATTACCAGTAAAGCTGCTATGAACAATGGTGTACAGATTTTTATGTGACCATACATTTGCAGTTATCTGGGATAAATGCTGAAGAGTTCAGTTGCAGCGTCATATGATAAGTGCATTTTGGTCTTTATGGAACTCCCAAAGTATTTTCCAGAATGGCTGTATCATTTTACATTTCCACCAAAAATGGATGAAAGATCCAACTTTTCCACATCCTCCCCAACATTTTGTGTTACCACTATTTTCTATTTTAGCTCTTCTGATAGGTATGCAGTGATATCACCTGGTTTTAATTTGCATTTCCCTAACAGCTGATGATGTCGACCATCGTTTCATGTCCTTACTCGCCATCAGTATATGGTCTTCAGTGCAATGTCTGTTGTTGTCTTTTGCCCGTTTTCTAATTGGAATGTTTCCTTTTTTCCTGCTGATTTTTGAGAGTTTTTCATGTATTGTAGGTACAAGCCCTTTGTCAGATGTGTCGTGTGTCCTTTAGACCTAACTCCTATAGTCTTCAATGGTTTCCTTGCTTTCTGATATGACAAACCCTCAAGGTTCTCTGGTTGAACGGAATTTTAAGCTTTTAGCAATATATAGAAATGATGTGGAACTATGTGATCTTTTCCCTTTCTGAAGAAGTTTGGTTATTGGAAAGGACAGGGCAGAAAGTGAGGACAGAGACTTCTGCTAAGACCCAGTAAATCCCAAACCTCCCTGTACATCCGTAATCATCCCGAGTGCCTCCTTTAAATTAATTTATTCATTAATACACACCATGTGCTAATGTCCAAGCTAGGTGCTGGGAATAAGCAGGGAGTTTCAATTCAATGTGACATTGTTCATGCTGAGCTTAAGAGCAGGAGGCCCCGACCCTGGAGAGGTCGGGAAAGGAGGCTTTCCAAAGGATGTGATGTCCTGGCCCAGACAGCAGGTAGGGCAGGAGGAGGGACTCAGGACTCAAGTTGAGGTAGATGTTTCAAGGAGCGTGTTTGAAGACCTCAAAGGGGTAGAAAGTGTGATACATTCTTGGTGTGGCCTGGCCATCTTGAGCATCCTGGACTGCATTAATATTCAAAAAAGACACCTTTGTGGAAGACTGAAAACAACGCAGGTTAATACCTGAATGTTGCTTAGTATTGTCTTGGGTAAAGAATAAAAGAGTCAATAGAGTTACTATTTGGCTGCTATGTCTTAGGTTCCTGAAACTTCCATCTCATTCCTTTTATAAAGAATTAAAGACCTAGCATAGAGAAAGGAGACATCTCTGATTTGGGCAAAGTTCTGAAACACCATCCAGGTGAAGAGACAAGAGAGCCAAGGCCTGGTCTGGTGGGTTGGTTCCCCTTGATGTTCCCAGCCCTCCTGCATGGTCACGGTCCTGTCTTCCAGGTAGAAGGTGACAGACCTAACCTTCCAACAACAGTGCGTTCTCCCAGGAGGCTCACCAGCGGTGGAAATAGATTGCACTGTCTGTATCAGCTGTCTAGGATGTCTCCTGTGTGACGGGGCACATTATTTGCTACTGGGCTGATGGGGGAAATTTTAGGTTCGTGAAAAGGAAGCACGACTTAAGAAAATATAAAGTTTAAAGTAACATGGATTGGCATTCTGTCTCCCCAGGTCTCCCTATGGCAACCATCCTCAGAATCTTCACTTTCTGTGTGGCCATAAAAGTGAGATTTTCGCATTATTAGGATCTTGTTGTAATCACTGGTGGGAACTAGTTACTGTTACCCCCCCACCCCCACCCCGAGTTCTCTTCAGGACTTTCCTGTGCAAGATATAATGTGTCTGCAGAAAAGGAGTCACAGGCCCCCGTGCCCCCAGAGACCAGGCGATCTGAGGAATAGGCTCACAAGTTTCTTGGTGAAATAATTTCCCAGAACTCATGTGAAAAGAACACCGTGAGCAATACACAACAGTGGTCGGTATATGTAGATAATGGTCAATACATTTCAATAGCCTCAGTTTGGCTTTGGTAGGACAAGGCGCCAAGGGTCGGGGTCTGTGGGAGAGAAGGGTGGAGCCAGGTCCCTGCTAAGTAAGGGCTCAGAATGTGGAGTGGGGCTCTGGGGGTGGACTTCAGAGCCAGATGTCAGAAGTGCAGTCACCCCCAGGGTAGCGGATCTCATGGGCCAAGGCCGGCCCGAGGGGCTCCTTCCCGAAGTCCACCAGGAAGTTGGGGTTCAACTTCAGCCCTCCCTTTACTGTGTCTACATCGATCTGCAGCATCACGGAGCCTTCCCTGGTGGAAGTGGGGAGGGGAGAAGAGACAGGTCAGAGGGGGCGTCCCTTTCTCCCAAGAGCTTGTGAGTGCAAGGGTGGGTTCCGGGGGAGGGGGCCAGGTCTGTATGGTGGGGGCAGGTTGGGTGCCGAGGAGTCCTCAGAAAGCCAAAGGACCCCTCTGGGAAAGGAAGGCTGGGGAGGGGAGCTCAGGCTGTCAGCTTCTCACCTGATGAGGTCAGGGTAAAACTGCTTGTCCCAGTCACTGTACAGTGACGTGGTGACATAGATACGCTTCCCATCTAGGCTGAGCTGGATCATCTGAGGGCCTCCAGGCACACGTTTCCCCTTGGGAAAACCAGAGGTCAGACCCCAGGGTAACACATGCATCCTCGGAGGGGAGCTCGGGCACCACGGGAACCCCAAGGGCGTGCTCAGACGCTGCCCCGCCCCTTCCCCCATACTTCTCCAGCTTGGATCTGAGGGGGCCCATGAGGCAGGGGCAGAGATCCTCACCTTGACCACAAGGGGCTCTGGCTGGGATTTTAGCTCCTGGTCCTCCAGCACTTGCACAGGGCCTCCCTTAACAATGCTGCCCCCTAGGAAGATCTGGATAGGGAGGCGAGGGGCATAATGGAGGACGGTGGTGGGAGGTGAGGACATTTCAGGAAGGGCAGCATGCCTTAGTTAGGACGCTCTCACTCCCTCCCATTCCTCACTTCTAGCCGTGGCTCCCCAGTGTCCTGGCCTGCAGCCCCCACTTTTGCCATGCTTCCACCTCCCTTGTCATCCCCAGCCACCTTCTACCCTCTTCTAACCTCCTCCCCAGACTCTTTACTCCATCCTCCCTCTCTTTCTTGCCATCCTGCTAGGGCCCCACCTGTCCCACGAGGCGAGGCCTCTTTGGGTCAGAGATGTCATACTGCCGCATGTCCCCGTGCAGCCAGTTGTTGAAGTAGAGGAAGCGGTCGTCCAGGGACAGCAGGATGTCAGTGATGAGGCCTGGAGTAGGGTGTGGTCAGAGGCTTTCAGGACTCTTGTTCCCAGGTGAGAGTCACCTTCCCATTCCCACCCTCCCCTGGCACTCGCCTGGCATTTCGGGCAGCATCCAGCCCTTCACTTTCTTGGGGGGCACCTCGATCACCTTCTCCACTGACCAAGTACCTCCCTGTATTGGGGTTAGGAGGCAGAGAGGTGAGCCTGTCAGAGTTGGAGGGTGGGGATGAGATCTAGGTCTCCTCAGAGCCTAGTGTCCACAGGGAGACAGGGAGAAGGGCCTTCTTGCCACTGGGCTCTAACTCCTATCCGGGCCCTTTAGGGCAGGGATCACGCCTGCTTCACCGCTGCATTCCCAGCGCCTTGCACAGTGCCTACCACAGAGGCTCACTAGATATTTTGGAGTGGATGAATAAATCTCGTCAGTTAGGGTCTAGGCGGAAATTGGCCTGGGACTGAGAGAGGAAAGGCAGGGCAGGTAGCCTTGCTTTTTGTCCCTGGAGAAGTCTAGGTTGGTGGAGCCAGGCAGAGGGGGCCTGGGCCCCTCCTAGGAAGAGGGGAGCATCATGGCTACAGAAGCCTGGGCAGAGGCACTGACAGGACTGCTGGGAGGAGAAGGCCAGAGGGTGCCTGTCACCTCATTCTTGTAGAAGCGCTGGATGGTGGAGCTGAGGGCACAGCCCACGAAGCCCTGGGAGGCAGCCGGGTCGTGCAGGAAGCGGATCTCCAGGGGGATGTGCCCGTCCGGCATAAGCAGGGTCTGCACGATCTCATGGCGCTGCCAGTCCCACACGTGTAAGTGCTTCCCATATAGCCCTGGGGTCGGGATGGGGCCAGAGGACGGGCTCAGGACCAGGGCGGGAGGGCAGGGGCAAAGAAAGGCTGGAGCACAGCGCAGGGCAGAAGGTTGAAAACAGGTTGGAGGGATCAGAGGGACGCCTGAGCAAATCAAAGCCCTCAGCATGTCCTATACTATCACCCAAGAGTCTGGGGTCCACCTGAGGGAAGCAAGAGGGCTGGAGAGTGGGGTGTGGGCGCAGACAGGAGGCATGTGTGTACCCTGGTTCCTGCCAGCCATGGCGGGGGGGGGGGGGGGCGTCTTACCTGCCTCTACATCAGCAGGATTGAAGCCATCTCGTAGGACATTGGGAGCTGCCCATTCGGTGCTGATCATGACATTGTGTCGAGGCTGGTACCAGAAGTCATAGCCCATAGGCGCAGAGCCCCCAGGCCTCTCCCACGTCCCCTTCACTTCAAATGTCTCTCCATCCAGCAGCACGAAACCCCCTGAGCAGGGAAGGAAGTAGGGTGGCAGGTAGAGGCAGTAGAGACACTACCCTGACCCAGCCCTCAGCCCCAGGCATGTCCAAGAGGCTCCAAGCCCATTGTCTAGTGCTCCCTCCTCCCACTGGGTTTGCCAGCTTTTTCTTTTTTTGGAGAGGAAGATTGTCCCTGAGCTAACATCTGTGCCAATCTTCCGCTACTTTGTATGTGGGTTGCCACCACGGCATGGCTTGATGAGTAGGGTGTACATCCATGCCCAGGATCTGAACCCACCAACTCTGGGCCACCGAGCAGAGTGAGCAGAGCACAGAAACTTAACCACTACACCACCCGGCCGGCCCCTGTGAGCTTCTTAAATTCAGGCGTCCAAAGGGTCCATCCAGAGCGCCCCTGGGGACATGAGGAGTTACTCTGGTGCCCCTACCTCCCATCAACTTCATCCCTCTCCCAGACCACTGGGGAAAATTTTCTCTCCTTGAGCCAAGAGATCTTCTGGGGAGGCACCGTGTGCTTCTCTTGCCCAGCCTCCCACTTTGGATGTGAGATTCCTGCCAGAGTCTAAGCTCCATTCTTCTCACTACGTTCTTTTATAGAGCAGACAAATTATATTTATTTCTAATTCAACATAAATGCCCAATATGTTTTTCCCTTGGTGAGTGTGTTATGACACCTTGACCCTTCTTTGCCGATACAACTATATGTCTACGAAAGTTATTAAACTGGGATGTCTTGTTCCTCCCATCTCCTGGAAAAAGCAGTTAAGTAGAGTCTGGTGCAGTAACCTTAACAGGACGACCTTGACTCTAAGCCCTTGGAAGGGGGGTTCTGATGAAACAGGTAAGGCTCAGAGAGAAGCAGCACAGTGTGGTGATGAGCATAGATTCTGGGGCCAGATTGCTGGGTTTGAGTTCCAGCTCTGCAACTTCATATCTGTATGACTTTGGGTAAGTTATTTAACCAACCTGTGCCCCGGTTTTCTGACCTGTACAACAGGGTCACAGTAGCACCTATCTCACAGGTTGTGTCTGTCACATAGTAGACATTTTATGGGTATCATCTATATAAATGAGAGAGCAAATGTGAAGATTAAGGACCCCAAGGACTGTGAGATTTGCTCACGAATTCACAAAGGCCGATATTAAATGTATGTGTTTTCTGGGGCCATGTCAGGGCTCACATTCCCCATGGCAGACTGTTCTGATTATAACTTTTAAGTGAATTCATCAGTCAAGGCTTATCGTCATAGAAATCATTGAAACAACTGAAGTTACTTGACTCCAGTTGAAATATTGGATGAGATTCAGCCCCCTGGTTCTCCCTGGAAGGTGATTCCATCTGTCCCCCAGCTTGGGATCTGCTCCTTGCACAGATGAGATGTGCCTGCAGTGCTGGCACGTACCTTTGCCATTGCCCTTGGGGTCTCCCAAGGTGCTGATCATCACCTCCCCAGTGGGCAGGCAGTGGCTGGTGTGAGGGGTGCCCAGGCCACACTTTTCATGGATGTCCTTGGCCTCAATGACCTGGAGAGGGGTAAAGAATGGCGTCAGAATTGTACAGGGCCGGGAGTCCCCACTCCCTATCCCACATGCTCCCACATCTGTGTGCTGTCCTCTTTTCCTTCAAAACATGGACACAATTTTCCCTGAGGGAACATGGCAGAGATTCAGCCTGTAACTTCTGGAGAGCAGAGAGGGAGAGTCAGACAGCCTGCTAACTCCCCAGGCAGAAAGCACTGCCTTCTCTCCCCCATCTGTCTTGAAGGCACTCACAGCCCTGTGGGACCATAAGCTCTTCCCAGGCTGGGCCGATGCCAGCGTCAGCTTGGGATCACCAGCAGCCAGCAGTGCCTGCCTCGTGCAAAGAGGGCACTTGACAAAGTGTTGAGAGGAAGGATGGGAGGCTCCTGCCTAAGGGAGGCCCTGGGCTCGTAACTGCCTGGGAAAAAGTGTGTCCTTCCCCCTCTCAGAGTGAAAACAGAAGCCTCCCCTCTGCCCTCTGGTTCCCAGCCCCACGGTGCTGGATGCTGACCAGCCAGGAAGCCTCGCTCACCCTCCTCTGAAGTCTAACCCCCTCCCTGCTGCTGAGCCCAGACCCTGTGCAACAGCTGGAGGCAGCTGGTTTAGGGGTGGTTTCCCGCCTGGAGGCTGTCCAGGGTGGTGGGCACATTAGGATCCCTGAGTGGCAAGGGCAGAGGACGTGCCTTGTGCAGCTTCGGGGCACGGGGCTCGGTGCCCACATCCACCACATAGATGCGGGAGGAGATGAAACTGGGCAGCACCAGCTTGTTGCGAGACTTGGTGCTGTCCCCGAAGCAGCTGCTGCAGGTGTTCCATCCTGAGTGATGCAGCTCATCCTTCAGGTGCGGCATGGGCAGCCGGTGGATGACCTAGGATGGGAGAGGGGGCAGGGGGTGGTGCTCACCCAGACCACACCTCTGTGCCCTTTCAGAAAATGCATCCCCCTGGACACAGTTTGGCTTGGCAGTGAAGCATAGGCTCTCTCCTTACAGTTGGGGGTGCTCTTGTGCATTGAACATGCTGCACACCCATACCCAGGAAGGGCAAAGAAGGCTGAAGCTGGGGAAGGCCATCGCCGAGACCAGGGCTAGAGAAGGAGTCACAGGATACTCTGGTGCCCAAGCGTCACCTCACCTGGGAATACTGGGGAGACTTGGGGTCAACGTCCACAGTGGCTAGGTAATCCGGGGCCTCAGTGCCTGTGTTTCGGTAAATACAGGGCAGGTAGACAATCTCCTCCCTGGGTCCTGCAGGGTAGAAAGCAGGCAGTGGGGATGGCGGAGTGGGAAGGAGTGGCAGGGGCAGTTGTGGGTGTGCCTGAGGGTGGAGGCCCGGGTTTGAGCTCTCCCTCCCCCAGCAGCAGTGGAATCAGCAGAGGGCGCTGGCTGGCAGAGTTCCTTCCCGGGGCACTGGCTGTCAGAGATGTCTTGCACTTACCTTTCATGGCCTCCTGAGGGGTAGGGTAGCCAGGCCCACAATCTCCACATTTCGTAGCTGCAAAAACAACAGGCGTGTTACCACTTGGCTCCAGGAGCAGGCCCTGGAGCCTCCTTTCCTGCTTGCTGCAACACACACCCCATCCACCGGCCAAGGCAGCCAGGCGGCTCTCCCGGGTCCCCTCCTGAAGCAGCCCCGTCACTCCCCCACCCCGTCCTTCCCTGTCCCTCAAAGCCCTGAGGAGTGCGTGGGTGTAGCAGGAAGACCTGCAGAGACGTGACCTGAAGGTGGACAGACACTCAAGCGGGGCCCAGGGGAGGACAGGGGAAGCGCGAGTGATGCGCAGGCTGTTTGGTGTGGAGGGTATGACATCGACGTGGGTCCCAGTTGCAGCTGGTCACTGACTAGCCATGGGAGCTCGGGCAAATTACTTAACCTCCCCGGCCTCAGTGTCCACATCATGCGTCGCAAGAGAGTATTAGGAATACCACAGTGGGCTTGATGAGAAGTAAACAGGAAGGTGTAGTCCAGTGTGCAGCTTTGTGCTTGCCTGGTAGGAGCCAGTAAACCCTCACTGTTCCTGAGGAGCAGCTCTCAGGGAGAGAGGGTGGTGCCTGTTCAGCTCCCTTCATGGAAAGGTGTCTATACCAGGGGCTGGGACACTTCCTGCTTTTCTCCCCTCTGGGTCCTGACCCCAGGCTGCTGGCCCAGAGCCTGGATTACATAACTGAGGGTCTGGTGAGGGAGAGGAGACTGAAGTTGGAGATGGCACAGCCGATACCAGCTGGACGTCCTTGGACCAGACTCTACCCCTGGGTGGGTCCCACGTCCTTTATCTGTAAGTTAAGGTGTTTAACCCAACTCTGGAGAGCTCAGAGGCTCACCCTCCAAGCTGTAGGGAGTGGCCCTCCTTGCCCCCTGAAGTCTGGCAAGCGAAGCCACGCTGATCTATGAGACCAAAGTGAGCTGCTGAGGAGGAGGGCTGCCAGCACCAGGCATTAGGCAACAGGGTTTGGAGCCTGACCAGGGGGAGGGCTGAGGACTAGCACAGCGGGAGCTGAAGGCTGAAGGAAATCCTGGAGTGGACTTCACAGGACTGGGCACTGCCTCCCTGCCCTGTCCCAGGGCCAGTCCGGCCACTCCTCTGACAGCGGGGGCCACTAGTGGAGAGCCAGGAGTAGCCAGCGTTGAGCCTCCTCTGGAGCCTGGGCTCAGGCCCTCTGCCAGGGAGCCAGGTCCCCCTACTCACAGCAGCCAAGTGACTTGGGAGGCGAAGAGGAAGCAACAGCTTGTTAGAGTCCAGAAACCTGGCTTCCAGCTCCAGGTTAGAGATCTACTTTCCCCCCTTCCTTTGCTAAAAGGGGGTAATAATATCCTACCTTCTTCTCCAGGTGGCTGTGAAGGCCAAATAAGACAAAGCGTTCAGAAGTACTTTTGTAAAGGAGGAGTGTTGTGTAAATGTGGGGAGGGCTGTGTGAGAAGGGGGAGCAGGATCCCAGGCTGTGCTTGGTGTCCAGAGAGAGGCTGAGGGTTGTGGGGGTTGGGGCAGGGTGAGAGAGAGAGATCTTCCAAAGGAATTAAGGAGACTTCCTCTGTTACAAGACCAAGCTGTGTTAGGGCTTGGCACAGGAGGCCAGGAGGAGGGGAAAGAGGTTCAAAACTCGGGGACATCA
Organism: Equus przewalskii; assembly: GCF_037783145.1. NCBI lineage: Eukaryota > Metazoa > Chordata > Mammalia > Perissodactyla > Equidae > Equus > Equus przewalskii. Next base: position 3,442,411 of record NW_027228747.1, on the reverse strand, counting down.
AGACAGAGATACAAAAGCTGCAAAGTCAGGTGGAGACTGAGAGAGGACTACAGGTGTGCAGGATGTGCTGTCATCTGCATCATCTTCCCATCCCCATCCCCTTCCCTCCCCATCCCGACCCCCAGCACTTCTCAGTCAGAGTCAGGCCCTGCATGCCACTCGGGCCACAGTGAGCATCAGGCTTTCCGGGGAGCAACCCCCTGTCTTAAGCCACTCAAGCAAGGTCTCTGAACTTATTTGGGTTTGAGCTAAACCAAGGGAAAGCTAATCAGATTTTCCCAATGCCACGCTGGCCGTTGGGCATTCTGCCAGCCCTGGAAAGATCCAGATCCAACGGGGCAAGGACTTTGACACTCCCAACCAGCCCCAAAGTCCTCCTCAGGCAGACATCCAGGAGCCCATGGATAGAGGAACAGAAGGACTTTGGGGATTGAGAGAGTGCGAGGCACTCAAACAGGCCCCAGTGAGAGAGTGTGGGCTCCCTGATTTCCCTCCCAGACTGACTGGTGATGTAGGGTGGCTAGAAAGCGCCCTGGGTATTGAAGCCCTGGGTTCCAACTCGCTGGAGTAAGAAGTTGACCCGGGACTGAAATCAGGTCTGTCTGTCTCCTAAGGTGACAGCTAGGGATATAGAGGTTCCCCTACACGACCCCCGACCTGATATTCTCAGCTGCAGAAAGGTACCCTGGCCCCAGGCCGCAGCTGGGGAGCTGAGTGGGAGCCCAAGGTCACCCTTCCCAACAGTCTGTCTACCTTTCTTCCCTTGCACCTCCAGAAACTTTGGCAAAGCTGGGAAATGCTGGGGTGGGAGCAAGGTGGGGACAGTGGAGCAGAATTCAGTGTTCCCTCCCCTAACCAGCTTCCCTTCCCCAGGTTTTCTGTCACTTCCTGTAGGGCAGCCAGGGGTGGGCAGCACACAGCTGTTGGTTGTTGGTTGTCGGAAGTCCCCCTCCTTACCCATGCTGCTGGCTGTTAGCTTTGGTCCTGACGAGCCCACCGGGAGTGTACACAGGCAGAAAGCTGTGCTGGTGTCTGAGGCAGGCTGTGCCAGGGAGGGAGCAAAGGGAGGGAATTTATACAGCCAATGGAAGGTGGGGCGGGGCAGAGGGAGGGCCTGGGCTGTGGCCCAGTGCAAATAACTAAAGGCAGCTGGCCAGGACTCTCTCAAATGGCCTGGACGGTTGGTGTTGGAGTTACAGGGTGTGTGGAGGAGCCTGTGCGTGTGCAGATACGTGCTATGCCTGTGTATGTAACGCTTTAGTGGTTGCCTGGACATGTGTGAGTTTGGGTATCTGTACATGTGCATGCTCCTGTGTCCCTGTGTGTTGCCTGTGTGTGCTTTTAGACATGTGCTTGCATGAGTGTGTATGTGTGTCTGTGTGTGAGTATGCGCCTGTGAGTGTGCCTATGTGTGGAAATCTGTGCTTGTGTATGTATGTGTGTGCCTGTGTGTCTGGACTCGTGTGTGTGCCCATGCGAGTGTGAGCCTGCCAGAATATTTATGCCTGTGTGGGCATGTGCATATGTGCGTGCGTGTGTGGTGTGTGCCTGTGAGTGAGTGTGTGTTTGTGTGAGCGTGTGTGTGCACATGTTCCTGGGCCTGTAGATGCTCATCTCTGTGCTTGGCCCTGCCTCTTGGCATTTAGGGGCACCCAGGGCTGTGGGCCCGTTTGCTCCTACCTCCACAGCCAGGGTCAGCTGTCCCTAAGATGATCCTATTTGAGGCATCTATGCTCCAAAAGGTGCATTCCTACCCACTCAAGGACTGCTCACCCGTGTCTTCCTGCCACAGCTGCCCTGACAGGAACCAGGGCTGAGCAGTGTGCCCAGGTTCCTCTTTGCCCAGACCCATTCGTTCCCCTGAGCTTTGAAGTGGAAGGAAAGTCGGCAGTGCCCATTATTAGCCCCTATTACCCTCATAACCCTCAGGAGGTGGAAGTGGGGCGCCTTCCCCTCAGCTCCCAGCCTGGTGCCTCAACAGCTGCCCAGGACCAAGTAGCAGGGCCCTGGGGGAGCCCAGCATGGTGCCACTGTCCCTTGCTCACCTGTGACAAGCCATAAAACTCCCAGGGTCTCCATCTATCCAGGAGGGAGTCCTCCAGCTGGAAGATTCAGAGACAGCCAGGGTTGCTGAGCCTGCTAATATAGTGTCCCAGGGACGTGCCAGGGCCCCCAGGCAAGTGACAGCTGCTCGCTGCAGAACTGAAGCAGGGCTGAGGCCTGATCCGTTGACTCTCTCTGGGGCTGCCCTCATCCGGAGAAGCCAGGGTTTGAAGGGCTGGACTAGGGCACCCACCCAAATTGCTCTAGACCTCGAGGCTAGGGGCCCCCTCTTTCCTCAAAGTTGGCTGCCTGACCAGGGTAACCTCTGTCCCACTCTTCTAGGAACCTGCTGACTCTGTGTCTACAGAACCACTTTCATCTCCTTGGATGAAAGCTTGGGAGTGAAGTTTTTATTGGATAGTGAAAGGGACAAAGTTTGGACTTGAGATTGCCAGTAGAAACCCCCGGGTGTCCCAACAGGAGAGGAGGGAAGGAGAGCAAACTGGGCCTCGGTGTGACGGGTGTCTGTCCCCCTGGTTCCCACGGTGAGGGATCATGTGCCTACAAAGGAAGATGCTCTGTGGCTGCCCAGGGCAGAGGTCCTCCCTTATCCCCAAGGTCCCCAAGCCCTCTTGGCTCTTTCGTATGCCTATCCGCTCACCACTGCACCATCAGCCAGGCACATATCGACGTCAGCCTTGTGGCTGCAGCTGCCCCCACGGGGCGGCCCCGGAGGGCTGCTTCTCTGCCTTGGCCAGCTTCCTGTCTCCTGGCGGATGCCACTCACCCTGCCTTCATTCCGCCCCTCTGGCCCTTCTCCTGAAGTCGCCGTCTCCTACCTCCTCTCTGTTCTCCTGCTTTTTGGCTTGAGGTAGCCCAACATCCAAGGTCTGAAGGAGAAAGAAACCCCATGCCCACCCTCTTATCCAAAGTTCTTGAGTCGTTAACTCCAAAAAAGCTGTTATTTTGCTTTTCTCGAGTCTCTCATTGACTGCAAGTTCTTTCACGACCTGACTTGTCTCTGTGGCTCCTCCGTGGCACCCCTAGACTCTACCTGCTGCTTTCTCCTGGGATTCTTGCTCCAGAGCCTGCAGGGGGTGGGAAAATTGTCCTAATCCAGGCTGCAGGTGGAGGCCGTGAGGGTCAGGGCTCAGGCTGATGACAGACAAGTGTTCATGGCCCGCGGTGTCTTTGCTTCTTCTGGCACAGACAGGGCTTGGGCTTCCAGGGTGGAGAGCTGCACCCCAGTCAGTATGATTGTCGCCTGAGCGTCTGTACTGTTGTTTCTCAGGAGCTTAAGGGGTTCCTCCCCTATCTGATTGGCCCTTCCCTAGCCCGAGGCCCACCAGAGCTGGAGGACTCCTGGATTCATAGGAAAGGGGTAGTGGGAGGGCCCTCGGTCTGAGCCCTGGGCAGGACTCTGGGAAGAGTGGGACTGCAGCCTGCTCTGCTAATCCTGGGAGGCTTCCAATATCCTGACGCTGGGTACCCCCACCCCACGGTGGAGGCAGGTACCTGGGAAGGCTGCTGGTTGGGTGCTGCCTACATTGGTTCCTGTTGCTTCAAGCCCCAGAAATTCACAGTAAGTGTTGGAGGAGGTAGCTTATCGTGTTGACAGCAGGATAGCCAGGCGATTATGTAACTGCTGCCCTTTGGCTTTGTTTGGCCTCTCCAGACAGGATGTAGATTCTTGTGGCCACAGGGGCCATGGAGCGCAGCTGCGTGGGGATGATGTAGGGCAGAGGCTGGTTCCCCTCTTCTCTTCTACCCACAGGCTGATTACTTTGGGCCTCTTTAAACACGTCCTGGGAACATTGATCAGTGAGATGGGGAAGTGAGGAAAGGACTAAATCCAGCAAAGGGAAGGAAGAGGAGATGATGAAGTTGGTGTCTATAAGAATAATTTTCTTTTTAAAGATCGGCACCTGAGCTAACATCTGTTGTCAATCTTCCTTTTTTTTCTCCCTTACTCTTCTTCTCCCCAAAGCCCCCCAGTACGTAGTTGTATATTCTAGTTGTAGGTCCTTCTGGCTGTGCTTGTGGGATGCTGCCTCAGCATGGCTTGACGAATGATGCCATGTCCGTGCCCAGGATCTGCAACATTGAAGCCCTGGGCTGCTGAAGCAGAGTGCAAACTTAACCACTTGGCCACGGGGCCGGCCCCCTATAGGAATAATTTAATGTAAGAAAAAGGAAAAGAACTCAGTGTTCTTCATGTCCAGCAAAAGAAAAATGACAGGGAAGCAATGAAAGTCTGACGAGGGGAGTGATACCGGAGAGAAAAGGGAATTAACCCTAACATACCACCTGGTCAGCACTAGCCCTTGTCTGCAGCACTCCATTTAAGCTTTGCCACAACCCAGTCTTGTAGGTAAATCAGCCTCCTTTTTACTCACGAAGAAACGGAGGCTCAGAGAGGGCCAAGGCCACTGGTAGATGGCAGAGCAGGATTTCCACCAGGTCCATCTGACTCCAGATCTCACAGTTTTTTCAGTCCCTCCATGTTGTTTCCTGTTTTTTTTCATTTTGTTTTTGCTGAGGAAGATTTTCCCTGTGCCAACATCTATGCCAACCTTCCTCCATTTTTTAGTATGTGGGCCACCAGCACAGCATGGCCACTAACAGAGCAGTGTAGCTCCACACCCAGGAACTGAAAGTGGGCTGCTAAAGCAGAGCACACCAAACTTAACCACTAGGCCACAGGGCCTGCCCTCCTGTTTTGTTTGGTTTGGTTTGGGGGGCTAGGAGGGTGGGGAGGCAGAAGAACCAGAAGGGATGTGCAAAGCTGTGGGGTTTTGTTTCGTGGAGGTCTCAGGACAGGGAGACTCTCTCTGCAATGGGGAGAGCAGTGAAGAAGCAGATTCTCCTGAAAGGAGCAGTGAGGTCTTCCTGGAGGAGGTGGGAGGAGAGGTGGAGACCCCCTGTGCTGCAGGACAGCCTGGAAGGCTATACATCCATGTGCTCGCCGTAGTTACCTTTGGAGAGAGGCAATGGAAGGAAGGGGATGATGTTCCATTTTTACGTAATAAACTTCTATATTTTTTAAAATAATAAGCATGTATTATTTTTGTAACCAAAATCCCAAATAAAGGTATCTATATATATACTAATATATGTATATTTTGGAGAAAGATATGGAAAATAAAAGGATGGAAGATCAAATGTAGTGCAGGTGAGGGCCGCAGTGGGAGCCCAGGCTGGGGAGGAGGACTGGCCCCGGTGCCTTTCATGCCACAGCTGTCCCACCCACCTGCCTGCCCTCTCCTTTGGAAGACACACGTGTGTATGGTTGTTTCTTCATTTGTGCATTCTTGCACTCCACACACCTTTCTGGAGCACGTGTTTCGGTAGACAGGGTGGCAAACAATGCAGAGTTTCTGCCTTCATAGAGATGACCTCCTAAGGGGGACAGCCAGTAATCAAGTAAGCATACGAGTAAATAACATCATTTCAGGGAAGTGCTGTGAAGGAAGTAGGATAAGGTAAGGGCGATTGAAGGTGCAGTGTTAGATGGGGTTGTCTGCTATATACAGGTGCAGAGTTGCATGCAAATGAACAGCATAAACAAACTAAAAAACCCAGCAACACAAATGTATGCACAATGCCTATGGTACATAAGGCAGCAGCCTGTGGAAGCCTGAAGCAGGACTGGCTGGACAGGTCAAGGCTTTTACGAGCTAAGCAGAGTTCTGCTGGCTCGTTTCTCCACATTTTAACAGACCAACCTCATGCCCTCAGAGGAAGGGAGTAGCTCAGTAGTTTACTGAGAACATGTCACCAGGTGTGAGTGGCACCAGGCTCGGCCTGCACGCTGGCAGTGAGTTAGCCCAGGACTGCCCACGGCAAACCTGGAAAGATAAATAGCTTTCTCTTCATCTCACATCAAAGAAACAGAGTTTGACTAATTCATCCAGCTGCTCACGCTGGATGAGCATCACCTTCCTTTCTCTGAACAATGCTGAGTTCCGAGCCTGCCACTCAGAGCAAGGACAAAACTCAAGGGAGAGAAATAATTAAAAAACAATGCGCTCTGCCAGGGCTTCCTACAAAGGACGCTTTTGAGAGGCACCTGGAAGCTTCCTCCCCACCTCCAATCCTCTCAGAAAGTCTCCCTTCTGGCCTGCCACTGATGCTTGAAAATTTACCGCTAGCAGTTCATGTCTTCTTGTTGTGGGAAGGCGTCTTCTCAGCTCTGGGCTGCAGGAATCACCGCTGGGAGCTTGAGCTCCTAGCACCTTAGCTCGACTCAGTTTTATCAGATGCGTGCTTCTCAGTGGGCAGTGCTGACTGGTGGCCTACTGATAAGAGCAAGGAGACACTAAAGAGAGGGAAAAAAGTGTTTGAAAAGCAACGGCTGCCTTCTTAACTGGTTTATCCTCATCTCTTGAGAAAGAAGAAAAAATAGAAAAATAGTAAGAGCGAGAGATCTCTTTCTCTCAGTGGAAAGTTTCATATATACAAAAGTAGAGAGAGGGGCCGACCTGGTGTCCTAGTGGTTAAGTTCAGTGGGCTCCACTTCAGCAGCCTGTGTTCAGTTCCGGGAGCAGAGCTACACCATTCATCATGCTGTACTGGTGGCCCACATACTAAAAAGTAGAGGAAGATTGGCACAGATGTTAGCTCAGGACGAATCTTCTTCAGCAAAAAAAAAGTACAATAGTATAATGAATCCGCAGGTACACCACCCACCTTCAATACAAATTAGCTCATAATCCATCTTGTTTCAGCTATACCTCCCAGTCTCCCTCCACTTGGATTTTTTTGAAGCAAACCTAGACATTTTTTATTTCTTGTGCAGGTATTTCAGTATGTATCCTTTCAAGATAAGAATTCTTTTATAAAACCACAATATCATAATGACACCTAAACAAATTAATGTCTTTACTATTATCAAATATTCAATCAGTTTTCAAATTTCGCCTATTGTCTCATAAATTTTTGGGGCTGGCCTGGTGGCATAGTGGTTACGTTCACATACTCTGCTTCGGCAGTCCTGGTTTGCAGGTTCAGATCCCAGGCATGGACCTACATGCTGCTTATCAAGCCATGCTGTGGCAGGCATCCCATACATAAAGTAAGATGGGCACAAATGTTAGCTCAGGGCCAGTCTTCCTCAGTGAAAAAAGGAGGGTTGGCAGTGGATGTTAGCTAAGGGCTAATCTTCCTAAAAAAAACCCACGTTTTTTAAGAATTTTACAGTTTATTTGAATCAAGATCTAAAGAGGGTCCATACCTTTCTATTGTGCCTGTCGATAAATCTTTAAGTCTCTTTGATCTATAGGAAAGAAAGGGAGGTACCTTGAAGACCAATTTTCTGTTTAACTGAAGAAGGTTCTGACTGGAACAGAAATTGCGTATCTTTTTACACATCTAATCTACAAGAGGAAAAGGTGAAGCGAGTTTGAAAACCAATTATGTGGTGTAAAACAGGTAACAGCAACATCGGTTACAGGCACATAGGTGAAAGTTTGCCATCACCCCCACCCCCAGCCGTCCTCCTGTTCCAAGTCTGGCTCCAGAAGAGCTGAGACAAGAGCCATAAAATGAGTTTTATGCAATTAACTCCACCTTTACAGCGGCCCACTTAGCTTGCACCTTCAGTTAAGAGCCCTGGGAAGAAAAGATTGCATCAGTCTTGGTTAACGGCCCAAAATAAGCCATCAAAACCCCTAATCAAGCCTCCCTTTTGGACATGTTACAGTACTGTAAATAAAATATCCAAAGGAAAATAAAAGCCCTTCTATCTGAGGCTGGACAGAACTTTGGTCCCTGGAGTCACATCCCTGAGTTACAGTTTCTCTACGGAGGCTCAGGACGGGCGGGAACAAATCCCTGCTCCCCTGGGGAGCCCAGGCCCTCTGCTTTCTCACTTCAGAGCCAAGATGCTGCCTGGGAAGAAGGTGGGGGCTACTTCTTCCAGCGTCCCAGGGAGACACGAGTCCTGAGGCTTTGGGAAACTTGTCCTCGGTTCTACATGGACTCAGAGGGAGGCCTGGGAAAGAGCCTCATTGCCTGTCCTGGACTCTGTCTTCCACACACCGTATCTCCCCGCTATTTCCACGAGGGTCTCCCCAGGGTCCCAGCCATGTGTAGAAATGTGGAAAGTGCTCTCTGGGAAAAGAATATCGTGGGCTTTCCTGTCTCAGCTTATCAAAAGACTGCTCAGTTTAAAAGGCTTAAACTGAAAAATAATGATTGCTCCTAGTATACAAAGATCTCCAACAAATTAATTTAGAAAAGACAAACACACAATAGAAAAATATTCCAAGGATATGAAAATGAAAGATAAATGGCTAATAAACATAAGAAAAGGCACCCAATCTCATTAGCAATTACACAAATGCTTATTAAAACAACAATATATGATTTTCAAAAATAAAAAGATGGATAATGTTCGGAGTTGGAAGGAGTGTGGGGAAAAGGGCAGTTGTATTTTGTTGTCAAGAGTATAAAATGGTGGAACATTTGAAGAAGGCAATTTAGCAACACCTGGCAACATTTTAAGTGGAAAACCACTTTTAGGGATCTCTATAGAAAGACAAGTACGCAATATAGACAAGTACACGAATATGCAATGAACAGGGTGTTCATTGCAACATTGTTTGCAATAGTGATAAGTTGGAGACAACCAAGAGGGGAACGGTTAAATATATTACAGAACGTCCGTTATATGGAACACCAGGAAACCATAATGCATGGTTTTGTATATACTGACATGGAAGGATATCCAGGAAATACGATTGAGGGGGAGAAATCAGAAAAATAATGTGACCCCATTTAATTAAAACTATATGTAAAATTAATTAGTTAAACCATGTAGTTTTAATTAATTTATTAAATTACTTTATGTATTAAACTAATTTAAATATATATATTTAAATTCTATACGTAGATTTACATGTTCATAGAAAAGCACTTGTGGAGATGAAGCTTCCTGTATCACACCAAATGTGCCGGATGTAACTAACGTGGTTGCCTTGGAGGACTGCGATTATGGGGAGCAAGTTTTGTTTATCACGTTACGTTTCCATTATGTATTTTTAAAATTTTATAGTAAACTTGAAATACACACATAAGTTAAAACTTGAAATAGTGACAGAATACAACAACACTGTTGTCTATCCGATGAGCAAAAATTTTAAAGGTTAAAATCCAGTATTGGTGAGAATGTGAGGCAAAGGGCACGCTCATTCAGGATTGGTCAGTTGGGGCCTTATTAACAAATGCAGTTTGTCAAAACCTGTCAAAAGTTAAACTGTGCATACCATTGTACCTAGGAGTTCCACCTCTGGGACACAGTCCATAGAAATACCTGGACAAGTAGACAAGACTTGGGTCATGACAACAGTAACGACCTCAGCAGCTGTCACTCCTTGCATGTTAATGTGTCTTTGGTAGTGTTCTAGGCACTTAAGGATGGAGAAAGAAGTGAACCACACACCCTCACATAAAAGCTTACCATGTGCCACGTACTTCTGTAAGCTGTTTTACACACTCTGCCTGATTGAATCTTTACAACAACCCTGTGAAGTTGGTGCTCTTATCAAGTCCATTTTACAGATAAGCAAGTTACAGCATACAAAAGGGAGTAGCTTGCTCAGAGTCCCACAGCTAGTGAGCAGCAGAGCCCAGGACTCGAATCTAGGCGGAGGGCTTCAGACTCTGTGCCTGTAACGCCTGAGCTCCAGCGTAGCAAGTCATAAAACCTTCACAACAGCTCCTGGAGAGAGGTGGTTTTTGTGTTATTGTTTGGGGCTGGCCAGCACATGCAGCCCTTTTTATGTTTGATGGGAGATAGAACCCAATAACCCCTACAGGAACCGAAAGGCCGGATACTCAGTTTCCCAGGTCTCCTTGCAGCCAGGGGCAAGCGTCGACTCAGTCTTGGACAGCCAGGTGTGCCCGAGGAGGACTCTGACCCAAAGAAATAGGGACAGTAGGGAGTGGGTTTGGTTGACGATGGGGCAGACAAGTGTGGGGGTGGCTGTCAATGGTGCAGAAGCTCCCCAGGTCCAGCACCGCCAGTGGTGCCAGGGCTGCACTTGGAACCTGAGGGGCAGAGGCAGCTGCTGAGAGTGGGGTCTTGGAAGGCGAAAGGCTGTCTGGCCACTCCTGGCTGTAGTTCAAACACATCTGCCACAAGGGCCTTATGACTCAGTGGATCCAATGGTGCTTGACAAATTGGGGTGATCCATGAGGCTGTGGCAGGCAAGACCCAGAAGCAGAGTCCCCAGGGTGTCCCAAAGGGGTGTAGAGGCCCAGCCCACTTCAGCAAATAACAGTTCTCTTGATAAATAGTCTCTTGCGAGCTTGTGGCTTCCAACAGAAACCAAACATGGAACCGTGGGACACCAGGTGACTTTGTGACCCAAGGCCCCTCATGAACTGAGGAATATCTGATCCTCACAAGCCACAGTGTTCCCACCCTCAAGTAAAGCTGGATGGAGCCAGGGAATATCCTGAAGGCAGAAAGAAGCCAGAAAATGCCCTGGCCTGCCCTCCAGCTTGCCCTTGCTCGCTAAACTGCACCTCCTTCCTCAGTCCACTCCAGTGGCTTCAGGTAAAGTTACGCAGGAAAGATAGTGAGAAGAAAAAGCATTCCGGCTTGGATTACAGGTGGCTGGCTCTCCACCATGCACCATCACCAGCTCGAAGCAACCTATTATTAAGAGATTAAAAGCAAGAATTCTAGAACCAGACTGCCTGTGTTGGAGTTTTGGTTCTACTGGTTCCTAGCTGTATGAATTTGGGCAAGTTATTTAACCTCTCTGTACCTCAGTTCCCTCATCTCTAAAAGAGAGAAAATAAAAATAGTAACCCCTCTAGGTTGTTTTGAAAATTAAAGGCATATATGTGAAGCTCTTAGAGTAGCACTTAGCGTATACTAAGTGTTATTGTTATTATTGCAGCAATAAAGTCCTTCTGCGAGATCTGTTGCACAAGTCTACAACTGAACTGTACCTTTAAAAATGATTAAGATGGGGGCCGTCCCCACCGCCGAGTGGTTAAGTTCACGCGCTCCACTTCCGTGGCCCAGAGTTTCACCGGTTCAGATCCTGGGCACAGACATGGTACTGCTCATCAAGCCATGCTGAGGCAGCGTCCCACATGCCACAACTAGAAGGACCCACAACTAGAATATACAACTATGTACTGGGAGGCTCTGGGGAGAAGAAGGAAAAAAAAATAGGTAAGATGGGAGCCGTCCCAGTGGCATACAGGTTAAGTTCTTGCACTCTACCTCAGCAGCTTAGGGTACACAGGTTTAGATCCTGGGCATGGATGCACGCACCGCTCATCAAGCCTGCTTTGGCAGCGTCCCACATACAAAATAGAGGAAGACTGGCACAAATGTTAGCTCAAGGTGAATCTTCTTCAAGCAAAAATAGGAAGATTGGCAACAGATGTTAGCTTGGAGCCAATCTTCCTCTCCAAAAAAAAAAAAAAAAAAAAATTTTTTTGTTTTATCTCCACAGATCCCCCTGCTACATAGTCGTATCTCTAAGTTGCAGGTCCTTCTAGTTGTGGCATGTGGGATGACACCTCAACGTGGCCTGACGAGCGGTGCCATGTCCACGCTCAGGATCCAAACCAGCAAAACTCTGGGCCGCTGCCGTGGAGCGCACGAATTTAGCCACTCGGCCAACTGGCTGGCTCCAAAATAGAAGTTTAAGACTGTAAATTTAATTGCTTTTTTTACTATAATAAAAAAGCAGTATAAAATTTATAAAAAAAGAAGTTTTTAAACATGGAATTTTGTAAAGATAGTTACTTTCAGATCTAGAGAATCAGTGGTCCTTTTCTTAAATTGCAAATGATTACTAAATGCCTCTTTATTTAAAAATAATGATAAAGCCATTTTGAGAGATGGTCCTGGAAGTCAGTGGAGAAGGAAAATCCTCCAATGGGTAAAGTTTCAAGTAGAATATGTCGTTGACTCTGTTGGAAGGAGACATAGTCTGAGGATCTATACTGACTCATGTGCAAGGCGGGGGCTTTGTCTGGGTTGACAGACACGATAGAAGAAAATCAGAAGGCTGGGGAAAGGGGGTTTGGGAAGAAGGCTTGTGAATGGACCTCACAAAGGGGCCTCAGAATACAAGTATGTTTGTGTCTAGTGTGGCCACTCACCTTCATAAGGCCCTCTCCCTGGAGGCTGCCCCTGGTGATCAGGTGGGTGAGGTGAACCTGGTTTGTGGATGCCATTCCGTTTCCTCCCCAGACATTCCGTGGACAAAGTGGCTGTGCTGGCAAGAACACAGGCTGCACGTGGCCTTCACGGCATTGACTGCCCCTTACAACGTCTGACCCGGAGGGGGTTCTTGCTGAAGCTCTACTTGGCCCACAAAAGCCACCAAGCCAGCCTGCCACCTGGTGAAGGGTGCTTGTGTTAGCTCTCTTCCAAGAAGGAGGGGGCAGAAATTTGTTCTCCCCAGAAGGCACCTACATATCTGGATTTATTTTCCCTTCTCCCGTACCTCTGCTGCCACTACCATCTGTGGGCGTCCTGGATGGCTCATACACTATCATGGTGGCCCACACAACGGCTTCTGAGCAAAGCTCTCATTCTGCAGTGAAAGAGTGTTGATAATGTCTACCATGTGGAATGCTCTGCAAATATTAACTTATCTAACCTTCAGAGCAACCATATCGAGCTACATAGTATTCTTACCTCCATTTTTCAGATAAGGAAACTGAGTCACAGAGAAGTTTTGTGTATTGCTCAAAGTCAACAGTAGGTAAGTGAGTGGTGAGGCCTATGTTTGAATCCAGACAGTCTGGCTCTAGAGTCCATGCTCTTAACCACTCCACGAAGGCCCGTGAGAGTCATGGATCTTACCATGTACCAAATCCCTCAGAAGCAGCTGGCCTTCTAGCAGACTCAGTATGGCAAAAGCTTCGCAGTTTGGAGTGCTGACCACATAGTGCAGTTTTTGCACGGAACAAGCAACCATTTTATAGCAGCATTTCCCTCCCAGCCAGATTACAGGCCTAGAGAGAGAGAGGTGGGAGTGGGGCCTGTCACTATTACACCTACTAACCCATTCACAACATTTTTGCTTGCAGACCCACACCTCTGGGTTCTGCTGACTTAGAGATTTGGTATCCCAGGGAGATTTGCCTCCGTAAAGAGAGACACCAATAGTTCCACTGAACTGGAACCTGAGACAGCTGTCTGGCTATTTTGGGCTTTTGATGCCAGTGAGTGAACGGATAGAGAAGATGGACAAGATGTTAGCTGGGGTGATTGATCTTGATGATTTAGAGGAAATAAGGTTGCTGTTCCACAACAGGGTCAAGGAGGGCATGGGTGCAACCCAGGGGCACTCCAGGGATACCTTGTACCTCCGAGTCCAATGGTTAGAGTTAACAGAAGACTAAGGCAGCAGAAGCAAGACAACCGAGAGTTGAGATCCTCCAGGAGTGCAGGTTTAGGTCACTCCATAAGGAAAGAACCCCGCCCATCTTAAGTCCTGGCTGTATAACTTAGTGGTTTAGAGGCTGAGTTCTGGTACCAGACTACCAGGGTTCAAATCTGAGCACCAAAACCTCCAGTACTATGTTGAATAGGAGTGGCGAGAGTGGGCACCCTTGTCTTGTTCCTCTTCTCAGAGGGATGGCTTTCAGTTTTTCACTGTCAAGTATGATGTTGGCTGTGGGTTTGTCATATGTGGCCTTTATTATGTTGAGGTACTTTCCTTCAATACCCATTTTATTGAGAGCTTTTATCATAAAGGGATGTTGGATCTTGTCACATGCCTTCTCTGCAGCTATTGAGATCATCACGTGATTTTTATTCTTCATTTTGGTAATGTGGTGTGTCACATTGTTTGCTTTGCAGATGTTGAACCATGCCTGCATCCCTGTATAAATCCCACTTCATCATGGTGTATGATCCTTTTAAGGTATTGCTGTATTCGATTTGCCAATATTTTGTTGAGGATTTTTGCATCTGTGTTCGTCAGTGATATCGGCCTGTAATTTTCCTTCTTTGAGTTGTCCTTGTCAGGTTTTGGTATCAGGGTAATGTTGGCCTCATAGGATGAGTTAGGAAGCATTCCATCTTCTTCAATTTTTTGGAATAGTTTGAGAAGGATAGGTATCACCTCTTCTTTGAATGTTTGGTAGAATTCTCCAGAGAAGCCACCTGGTCCTTGACTGTTGTTTTTTTGGGAGGTTTTTGATTTGTTTCAATCTCTTTACTTGTAATTGGTCTATTCAGATTCTCTATTTCTCCTTGATTCAGTTTTGGGAGGTTGTATGAGTCAAAGAATTTATTCATTTCTTCTAGGTTATCCAATTTGTTGCCATATAGTTGTTCATGGTATTCTTATAATCCTTTGTATTTCTGTAGTATCCATCATAATTTCTCCTCTTTCACTTTTAATTTTACTTATTTGAGCCTTCTCTCTTTTTTCTTTAGTGAATCTGGCTAAGGGTTTGTCCATTTGGTTTATCTTCTCAAAGAACCAGCTCTTAGTTCCATTGATCCTTTCTATTGTTTTTTCAGTCTCTATTTCATTTATTGCTGCTGTAATTTTTATTCATTCCCTCCTCCTGCTGACTTTGGGCTTTGTTTGTTCTTCTTTTTCTAGTTCTGTTAGGTGTAGTTTAAGGTTACCTATTTGAGATTTTTCTTCTGTTTTGAGGTAGGTCTGTATTGCTATAAATTCCCCTCTTAGTTCTGCTTTTGCTGCATCCCGTAAGAGTTGGTATGTTGTGTTTTCACTTTCATTTTTCTCTGAGTAGTCTTTGATTTTCCTTTGATCTCTGCATGGATCCATTGGTTGTTCAGTAACATGTTGTTCTGTCTCCACCTATGTGCGACTTTCCCAGCCTTTTTCTTATAGTTCATTCCTACTTTCATAGCTCTGTGGTCAGAAAAGATGCTTGATATGATTTCAGTCTTAAATTTGTTAAGGCTTGCCTCGTTTCCCAACATATGGTCTATCTTTGAGAATGTTCCATGTGAACTTGAGAAGAATGTATATTCTGCTGTTTTGGGATGGAACTTTCTGTCTGGATGATCTATCCATTGGTGTAAGTGGGGTATTGAGGTCCCCTACTATTATTGTGTTGCTCTCAATTTCTCCCTTTAGGTCTGTTAACGGTTGCTTTGTGTACTTTCGTGCTCCTGTGTTAGATGCATATATATTCAGAAGTGTTATGTCCTCTTTATGGAATGTCCCTTTTATTATTACATATTGTCCCTCTTTGTCTCTCACTGTCTTTTTGTCTTGAAGTCTGCTTTGTCTGATATGAGTATGGCTACGCCTGCTTTCTTTTGCTTGCCATTTGCTTGGAGTATCGTCTTCCATCCCTTCACTCTAAGCTTATGTTTGTCTTTAGAGCTGAGATGTGTTTCTTGGAGGCAGCGTATTGTTGGGTCTTGTTTTTTAATCCATCCAGCCATTCTTTGTGTGTTTTGATTGAAGAATTCAATCCATTTACATTTAGAGTGATTATTGATATATGAGGGCTTAACACTGCCATTTTATCTCCTGTTTTCCGGTTGTTCTATATTTCCACTTGCATTTTGTCCCTTGTATTTCTGACTGCCAGTTCAGTTTAGTGTTTTTCTGTGGTGGTTTTCTCAGTTTTCTCTTTATTTATGATTTGTGGCACTGCCTGATTTTTGTTTAGTGATTACCTTGAGCTTTGTGTAAAATATCTCATAGATGAGATATTCCATTTTCCGATAGCTTCTTATCTCCGTTAGCATAAGCAGTTTCCATCTCTTTCCTCTTCCCCTTGTGAGTTATTTTTGTCACAGATAGTTCTTTTCTGTGTTGTGAGTCTGTGACTAAATTGAAGTGCTTATGGTTATTTTCGATGCTTTCCTTCCCTTTGTCTTTTATGTTGTAATTAAGTGTTTACTGACCTGTTCTAATATAGAGCTGAAATTTTCTGATTCTATTTATCTCCTTGTTCAAGGTTTTGTAAACCTCTGCCTTTTTGTTACAGGTACGGGGGCTTCTTTCACCATTTCTTGTAAGGAAAGTCTAGTGATGATAAACTCCCTCAGCTTTTGTTTCTGTGGGAAAGCTTTTATTTCTCCATCGTATCTGAAGGGTGGTTTCGCTGGATAGAGTATTCTTGGCTGAAAGTTTTTGTCTTTCAGTATTTTGAATGTATCGTTCCTTTCTCTACTAGCCTGTTAGGTTGCTGTTGAGAAATCTGCTGAAAGCCTGACAGGGCTTCCTTTGTAGGTTATTTTCTTCTGCTTTGCTGCCCTTAGTATTTTTTCTTTGTCATTGACTTTTGCCAGTTTTAATATTATGTGCCTTAGAGAAGGTCTTTTTCATTGATCTAATTAGGAGTTCTATCAGCTTCATGTACTTGTAAGTCCAGTTCTTTCCCCAGGTTTGGGAAGTTCTCAGCTATTATTTCTTTGCACAAGCTCTCTGCTCTTTTCTCCATCTGGAAAACCTATAATCCTCATATTACTTTTCCTAATTGAGTCAGATATTTATTGAGGAATTTCTCTATTTTTTAAAAATCTTAGTTCTCTCTCTTCCTCCACCTGAAGCATTTCTGTATTTTATCCTCTAAATCACTAATTCTGTCCTCCATAAAACCAGGTCTATTTGTTATGAATTCTGGATTGTTCTTTATCTCCTTAATTGTGTTTTTCATATCCAGAATCTCTGTTTGGGTTTTTTGTTTTTGTTTTTGTTTTTGTTTTGTTTTTTTTTAGAGTTTCAATCTCTTCAGCGAAGTATTCCTTCTGCTCCTTAATTTTATTCCTGAGCTCATTGAACTGTCTTTCTGAGTTTTCTTGTACCTCGTTGAGTTTCTTTATGAGAACTATTTTGAATTTTCTGTCATTTAGACTGTAAATTTCTGTGACTTCAGGATAGTTTTCTGAAGACTTGTCTGAAGTTGAATGTAGTTCTTTGTGGTGTTCGATGAAGTAATCCTTTGCTGGCACATTTGTGGTAGTATCAGGTCACAGAACCTACTTGCTACCACTGTGGGGAAGCAGGAGCTGTGTTTTGTCATCTTTTCCCATCTGCTGGAAGTTGTGTGGGTACGGCTACTCTGTGTTTTCCTGGGCAGGCTGTCACCTGCACTCTGCAGGTTTCACTCATGTGGGCAGGGCCTCTGTGCTTGGCAGGCAGCTCAGACATGGCAGGTAGGGCCTCTGTGCTTGGCAGGAGAGTGGCTGAGCTGCTGCGTGCTGGGCTGGAGGGATACCCATGGGAGGGGCTGAGCCACCATGTGATGGATCCTGCAGGCAGCTGTGCTTTCTGGGTGGGGCCGCCTTATGAGTGGGCAAGGTGCCTCTTGCCTGCACTATGCTAGGGGTGAGGGGCACTCATGCAGTGGCTGAGCTGCTACTTGGTGGATCCTGTGGGTTGCTGTACTCCATGGGCAGGGGCACCTTATGAGTGTGCAGAGACACTGACTTGCCTGTGCTGTGTTCAGTGGGTGGGCACCCCTTCAGGGACTGAGCCTCTGCCACTCACTGTAGAGCATTCCCACCAGTGGGGCCACTGCAGCATAATGGGCACTCCCACAGGCCAAGCTGAAAACTCCAAAGCATTTCCACAGACCAGGCTCTCCCTGCCTCCTGTTATAGTCCCACTGGCTAGCCACTATGTGAGGATTTGTGACCTGGCTTGCTGCTTCCGGGGAGGGGGAGATGGTGCCCTCACCTATTTCCACTGCCTCCCAAGGATCCAGTTCCCCCACCTTCAGATGCACAGCTGTGTGGATCTCTCAGACATCCTGTTGTGCTGTGCAGAGAGTCCTCTGCTTGTTAATGAATGTGCATTTAGTTGTCACTTAAAGGGGAACAGCTCACTCTGCATCATGCTCTGTGTCTTCTATTAATATTCCTATTTTGCATAGAGTTTTATTAGGAATGGCTGCTGATTTTCATAAAGTGCTTTTTGCGGGCATCTATTGATACAGTCATATGGGCTCTCTCCCTTGTTTTATTGATATAGTGAATTATGGGGACAAAATTAAAATTTAAAGCCCATGATGTATATGAGGCAAAACATGAGGTCTTGCTTTAAAGATGAAAAATGAGTCAATAGAGAGGCAAACCATGTTTCTAGATGGGAAAATTTAGTATAAAAATATTAATCATTCTCAATGAATAAGTAATTATTTTCAATTAAGAATCCCAATAGATTTGAAGGAATGGAAGAAATTATTTTAAAGTTTATGTCAAAGAATAAATGCATGGAAATTGCCAAGAAAGTTCTTGGCAGGTTATTTCTTGGGTGGTATCACCTTACTTAATATTAAAACTTATTACAAAGTAACTGTGCAACAGATTGCTGGAACAGAGCCTACAAACAGATTGCAAGTATATTTAAGGACTTATTATTTGAAAAAGGTAGACAAAGGAAATGGATGTTTAGTTGTATATGGTGTTGGAGTAACCGTGTATTGGTATGGAAGAAAATTAAGTTAGATCCACTATCTCACACCATATACAAAAGCAAAACCCAGAGAAGACCCACCATTTAAAAAGTGAAAGAAATAAACAAAACCAAGTGTAAAGGTTATGAAGAGACAATTCATAGAAGAGGTCCTTTGAACATAACAGTCTTCATCAGCATAATGAAAAGAACGAAGAGATGGATATTTTTCACTATCAGGTTGGCAAAAACTAAAAGTCTGATAATATCCAATGATTTTGAGGGTATGGGGAAATTGGACACATTCCAATTATACAGTCGTACACCATTTATGAGGGTAAAAGTCTGATACAATTTGTATGAGTTGGCTTGGGCTGCCATAACAAAGTACCACAGACTAAGTGGCTTAAACAATAGAAATTAATCTTCTCACAGTTCTGGAGGCTGGAAGTCCAAGGTCAAGGTGCCAACAAGGTTAGTTTCTGGTGATGCCTCAATTCCTGGCTTACAGATGATTGCCTTCTTGCTGTGTCCTTACATGGCCTTTTCTCTGTGTGTGTGGATAGAGAGAGAGGTCTCTTGCTTTTGTTATAAGAACACCAATCCTGTAGGATTATGGCCCCACCTTTATGATCTTATTTAACCTTAATTATCTCTTTAAAGGCCATATCTCCAAATACTGTCACATTGGGGATTAGCACTTCAAGATATGAAGTTTGGTTATGGGGGGGGCACAATTCAGTTCATAACACAATCTTTTTGAAAATCATCTGCCAGCATCTATTAAAATTAAAAATGTGCTTATTCACAATAGCCAATAGATGGAAACAACCCAAATGCCCATCAACAGATGAGTTAGTAAACTAATATATATGTATATATATTACACACAATGGAATATTATTCTGCCTTAAAAAAGATTGAAATTCTCATACATGCTACAACATGGTTGAATCTTGAAAACATTATGCTAAGTGAAATAAGCCAAACACAAATATTGTATGATGCCACTTATTATGAGGTATCTAAAATAGTAAATTTATTGAGACAGAAAGTGCAATAGAGGTTACCAGGGGCTGGAGGAAGACGGAATGGGTGGTTATTTATTTAATCAGTACAGAGTTTCTGTTTGGAATGACGAAAAGATTCTGGAAATGGATAGTGGTGATGGTTGCACAATATTGTGAATGTACTTAATGCCACTGAATTGTATGCTTAAAAATGATTAAAATGGTAAATTTTATGTTATGTATATTTTACTACAACAAAAAATTTTAAACGTGCATTCTAATTTATACAATGGAATGCCACACAGGAAAAAAATAACCCCACTATTACACGCAACAACATGGACGAATCACAAAGACATGCTGTTGAGCAAAAGAAGCCAGGCACAAAAGAGTATTGCATCGTCTGTTTATCCAAAGTTCAAGAAGAGACAGAACGAGTCTATATTAATAGAAGACAGAATAGTGGTTTCCTCTGCTGGTAAGGATTGTTGACTTGGAAAGGGCATAAGGCAGCTTTCTAGGGAAACATTTATATCTGAAAGGTGGTTACATGAATATATACACATATAAATATTAACTGAGCTGTGCATCAAGGATTTGCCTGCTATATGTATGATATATCCATAAAGAACTAAGAAACTACATATCTTTTAACTCAGAAACATTACTTTTGAGAATCTAGTCTACAGAAACAAAAGCATCACTATGTAACAATAAAAGTTTAAGAATTTATTGCAGCAATTCATACTGTAAAAAAAATGGAAATAACTTCAGAAAGAGAAATTTTTGAGTAAATGATATTATATTCATACTATGTAATGTGATGTAGCTATGACAAAGAATTGATGGAGGGATAGGCTTTTATCAAAACGGCCACTGCTGAGAAATGTGTATAAATGCTATTTTTCTAAACAGGAAAATCCTTCCAAATTTCTATATTTCTATGAGCCTAGAGAAAAGAATGGAAAGATGCACACCAAATTGCTAATATAGTTTACCTGGGGCCAGTGGGTTAGAGAGGAGAAGGAGACTACTAATTTTTGAAAGTATATTTGTATTGTTTGACTTGTATTTTATCTTTGAAGTAAAAACACTTCTCTAAAATAAACAAACAGTTTAGTAAGGAAAAAATGCACAGTCATTATAGATATCTTGGAAGGAACTGTGTCAACATGTTAAGAATGTTAAGAATGATTATCTCTGAATAGTGGGGCTAAGATTGTTAAGAATCAAAATTCAACTGAATAAATTTGAGGATCAAATTGGCTTTATTAAGTGATTCATGAATCGGGCAGCATCTCATCTAGCAAGTAGAAAGGAGCTCCAGAAAAGGAAAGGATCTTAGAGGCAGAAAGGGGTTGCAACAAGGAAGTCATAAACAACAGAAAAGGTTATTTCAGGCAATGTCACTTTCCTCTGGGGGAAGGCAGGGGTTGATTAGGTGGATGATTTCACTAATGCTGACCGGGTAATTCCAGATTCAGTGGTTAAAAGTCACATCCCTGGGAGAGCGTGAAACTGCAATTAGGTTAGATATTGTCTTGGTTTGCTGACATGGGGCTTAGCACAAGTGGCCTCATTTTGGGCCTGTTGTTTCTTTTTTTTCTTTAACAATTTCTCCTTTGATCAGATTCTCAGCCTCACTGAGAGATGTGATCAAAATTTAAGGCATTAGCATCATGCTCAGCTACTGCTCTGTAGTTCTCGTGGTTTTTGTTGATCCTTTGTGTGGTATTCATAGGTCATTATATTTCCTGCTTAATCTCTGTGGTATTCACAGGCCATGACTTCAGGTTTACAATTTTTAAGTTGGGCATTCTCTTTGTTCCTTTTTCGATATTCCAGTCTTAGGGAGATCATTTGCTTGGTGGTTAGTGGCGGTGAACATGCATTTAAAGCTTTTGGACAAAATACAGCACACCAGGGAGATTACTATGATTATTATAAGCAGGATAATTCCCAATGTCTGGCATGCACTTTGGAGCTATGGTTCCCCAAGACCCAAACAAATCAATATCAATAAGTCAGAGAAGTACCCCATTGAAGGAGTCACCCTTTTAAGCCAAATGGCTTGCTCAGTGAGCTTATGTAACTGAGTGTCCACTTCCCCAGAAGTGTTAATCCAGGCGCAGCAGGTGGTGTTGGCCACAGCACAGATTATTTTGTTTAGCTAAAAGATAATCTAGGGCTAGGCTATCATCAAAAACAACTTTGGCCACAGAGTCTAGGAGTTTTGTTGGGCAGCTATTGCTTTAGCAGCAGATTCGGCACTATCTTCAAGAGTTAAGGTGAGGTTCATGATCACAGCATCATTTGCACTCACTCCTAGCCAGGAGAGCAGTAATCTACCAAAGGAAGCTAATTTTGAATCATGAATGCCTCCTGGTAATTCCTTTCTAATTCATTGATGTAAATTCAGGGGAGTTGATCAATGAGGTGTCTCAGTTTGTTTGTGGACAGTTAGAGGCACAGTTAGATAACCTAAGAGGCACTGCCTGGTTATAGGCCAGCCATCTGGGCATTTATAGGGCCAAGGAGGATGATAACTACCACAGACAAAGATAAATCCTATCGAGGCACCAACCACTTCTGCTAAGGTGGCACTGTTAATGGACAGGTAGGAGTCTTTCATGAGAAACCCAGCAGTCTGAAAGGCAAAGGCTTAGCAATGACCTGGGAGATATGAATGATGGCATCATCTTTCCAGACCAGTGTTAGAGTAATGGAAGAAAAGAGAAAAGGAGAAGTTTTGATGTTTAGTTAAAGTACAAAGTCTTGATCCAGTGTCTTGGGTCGTAGCAGTCCACATCAATGTCGGCTTCTCTACCTGGTCAATTTGAGTTGGAGTCTCCAGTGTTTGTACAGCACCAGATGTTCGGTGGAGCCTTTTTCAGTTGTAAGATGAGTACCCCAGGTTTAAGTGCCTGAAGTTTGGCTGCCGTCTGGGTAGTGAGGAGGACCTGCTATAGCCCCTTTCACGAAGATTCTTAGTGATTCCAAAGCAGAAGAGTGGGAGAAAATTGGAAACATTAGTGTGGAGAGTCATAGCCAGATATTTGTGGAAACTAGAAGCATTCAGGACCCAGTGCAATTTATAGGCATATAACAAAACCTCAAAGACAGTGAAGAGGACTGGAATCTAATATCCACAAAGGTGCAAACCTAGTCCTTCTCTCTACAATTACCCCCATTTGTTACTAAAGATAATCACAGTAAAACTAATTTGGGTGCATTAAACACGACTTGGTTATTTACATAAGTGCAGTGAGAATAGTGATACTGCTTTGCTGCACCCTTGCAAGGAAGGTACTGGGCCGATTTTTCCAAGGTCTTACAAGAAGATATTCTTATTGAACTTATGCAAATAACTACCTGTATTACAAAGGAAGATGCTCTGTGGCTGCCCAGGGCAGAGGTCCTCCCTTATCCCCAAGGTCCCCAAGCCCTCTTGGCTCTTTCGTATGCCTATCCGCTCACCACTGCACCATCAGCCAGGCACATATCGACGTCAGCCTTGTGGCTGCAGCTGCCCCCACGGGGCGGCCCCGGAGGGCTGCTTCTCTGCCTTGGCCAGCTTCCTGTCTCCTGGCGGATGCCACTCACCCTGCCTTCATCCCGCCCCTCTGGCCCTTCTCCTGAAGTCGCCGTCTCCTACCTCCTGTCTGTTCTCCTGCTTTTTGGCTTGAGGTAGCCCAACATCCAAGATCTGAAGGAGAAAGAAACCCCATGCCCACCCTCTTATCCAAAGTTCTTGAGTCGTTAACTCCAAAAAAGCTGTTATTTTGCTTTTCTCGAGTCTCTCATTGACTGCAAGTTCTTTCACGACCTGACTTGTCTCTGTGGCTCCTCCGTGGCACCCCTAGACTCTACCTGCTGCTTTCTCCTGGGATTCTTGCTCCAGAGCCTGCAGGGGGTGGGAATATTGTCCTAATCCAGGCTGCAGGTGGAGGCCGTGAGGGTCAGGGCTCAGGCTGATGACAGACAAGTGTTCATGGCCCGCGGTGTCTTTGTTTCTTCTGGCACAGACAGGGCTTGGGCTTCCAGGGTGGAGAGCTGCACCCCAGTCAGTATGATTGTCGCCTGAGCGTCCGTAATGTTGCTTCTCAGGAGCCCTATCTGATCTCCCCTTCCCTAGCCCAAGGCCAATCAGAGCTGTGTGACTCCTGGATTCACAAATAGTGCTACCAGAGGGCCCTGAGCTTCCTGCTCGTCAGTCTGAGCCCTGGGCAGGACCCTGGAAAGGGTGTGACTGCAGCCTGGTTCTGCTAACCCCAGGGTTTGAGGCACTCCCCTGACACTGGGCGCCCCCACCCCGAGGTGGATGAATGTGAAGGCGGGTGGAGTGGGTGCCACCTATGTTCATTCCTGTTGTTTCAACCCCTAGAACAGTACAGTAGTCCCCCTCTTATCCACGGGGATACATACCAAGGCCACCGGTGCATGCCTGAAACCCCAGAGAGTGCCAAAATGTATATATACTATGTGTTTAAAAAGCAGCTATTATCTTCTTTTTTGTTTAAAGATTGGCACCTGGGCTAACAACTGTTGCCAATCTTTTTTTTTTTTTTTTTTTTTTCTGCTTTATCTCCCCAAACCCCCTCTGTACACAGTTGTATATCTTAGTTGCAGGTCCTTCTAGTTGTGGGATGTGGGATGCCGCCTCAGCGTGGCCTGACGAGCGGTGCCATGTCTGCGCCCAGGATCCGAACCCTTGGCTGCCGCAGCGAAGTGCGTGAACTTAACCACTCGGCCACGGAGGCGGCCCCTATCTTCTTAACTATTTCATCCCCAACTCTTGAGAGAGAAGAAAAGAATAGAGAGATCCTTTCTTCCTCTCTCTCTCTCTCACTCTCTTTTTCTCTCTCAGTGGATAGTTTCATATATATAAAAGTAAAGAGAACAGTATAACGAACCTGCTGGTACAGCACCCACCTTCGGTAAAAATCAGCTCATAACCCATCTTGTCTCAGCTCTACCTCTCCACCTCCCTCCATCCCGGATTTTTTAAAGCAAACCCTAGACATTATATTATTTCTTGCATTAATATTTTAGTGTGCATTCTTTCAAGATAAGAATTCTTTTTTAGGGGCCGGCCCGGTGACGCAGCAATTAAGTGCACACATTCCGCTTCAGTGGCCTGGGGTTTGCCCGTTCGGATCCTTGGTGTGGACATGGCACCACTTGGCACACCATGCTGTGGTAGGCATCCCACATATAAAGAGAAGTAGGGGAAGATGGGCATGGATGTTAGCTCAGAGCCAGTCTTCCTCAGCAAAAAGAGAGGAGGATTGGCAGCAGTTATCTCAGGGCTAATCTTCCTAAAAAAAAAAAAAAGAATTCTTTTTTAAACCACAATACCATAATCATTCCTAATTAAATTAATGTCTGTACTATTATCAAATATTTGATCAGTGTACAAATTTCCCCTATTGTCTCATAAATTTTTATTTTACAGTTTGTTTATTTGAATCAAGGTCTAAAGAGGGTCCATACCTTTCTATTGTGTCTATCAATAAAACTTTAAATCTCTTTGATCTATAGGAAAGAAAGGGAGGTACCTTGAAGACCAATTTTCTGTTTAACTGAAGAAGGGTCTGACTGGAACAGAAATTGCATATCTTCTTACACATCTAATCTACAAGAGGAAAAGGTGAAGCGGGTTTGAAAACCAATTATGTGGTGTAAAAGAGGTAAGAGCAACCTCGGTCACAGGGACACAGGTGAAAGTTTGCCATCACTCCCACCCCCAGCCATCCTCCTGTGCCAAGTCTGGCTCCAGAAGAGCTGAGACAAGAGCCATAAAATGAGTTTTCTGCAATTATCTCCACCTTTACAGAGGCCCACTTAGCTTGCACCCTCTCAGTTCAGAGCCCTGGGAGGAAAGGATTGCATCAGTCTTGGTTAATGGCCCAAATTAAGCCATCAAAACCCCTAATCAAGCCTCCCTTTTGGACATGTTACAGTACTGTAAATAAAATATCCAAAGGAAAATAAAAGCCCTTCTATCTGAGGCTGGACAGAACTTTGGTCCCTGGAGTCACATCCCTGAGTTACAGTTTCTCTACGGAGGCTCAGGACGGGCGGGAACAAATCCCTGCTCCCCTGGGGAGCCCAGGCCCTCTGCTTTCTCACCTCAGAGCCAAGATGCTGCCTGGGAAGAAGGTGGGGGCTACTTCTTCCAGCGTCCCAGGGAGACACGAGTCCTGAGGCTTTGGGAAACTTGTCCTCGGTTCTACATGGACTCAGAGGGAGGCCTGGGAAAGAGCCTCATTGCCTGTCCTGGACTCTGTCTTCCATATACCATACCTCCCTGCTGTTTCCACGAGGGTCTCCCCAGGGTCCCAGCCATGTGTAGAAATGCGGAGAGTGCTCTCTGGTGTTAAAAAAGAGACAACAGGCCCCAAATGGAATCCCTTGTGCTAAGCCCATGTCACCAAATTGAGACTTAATTCCTACCCTAAGCAGTTGCAACCTCTCCTGGGAATGTACTCTTAAGCGGTTGGTCTGAAATGTCCTTGTCAGCAGCAGTGAGGCAATCCACCTAACAGACCTTTTTCGTCCCCTAAAGGAAGGTGACTGCCGGAAACAGTCCACTCTTTTTCACCTCCTGCCTATAGAAGCTTTCCATTTTGTGCAGCTTCTTGGAGCTCCTTTTTATTTGTAGCTGAGGTGCTTCCTCATTCATGAATCATTGAATAAAGCCATGAGATCTTCAAATTTACTCAGTTCAGTTTTGTCTTTTAGCAGATTTAGTCACGACATTGGACTCCAAAGCGAACTTCTGCTGGCCTTCAGGGATGATGAAAAACACGTGTGTCGTACCTGTGACCCTTTTGAGTTCTCTCTCCGTCACAGTTTCTGAGGGCCGTGGGTGAAGTTCCCCTCAGTTCTGAGCTCCACTCTCTTTGCATTGAACTCCCGATTGAAGTGGCTTTCCACAGTTTCCTGTTTGATTGGAAAACCCAGCCCTTGGTTCTGTCCCCAAATTCTACAGTGGGAACTGCTGATGGCAGCTGCAGAAGTTTCCCATTAGTTCGGAATCAAATAAGCAGCGTGCAGTCCCCATCCCTTGGGGTTTCCTGGTTCAGGCCTTTCTCCAACCCCCAGATTCCACACTGGGAACTGTTGGTGGTTACCAGCTGGAATCAGACTGGGTCTGACTTAAAAACCAGACTGGGTTTGTGGTCGGACTGAGTCTAACTTGGGCAGGACTGGGTGCAATGTGTTTTATGTATGTAAAAGCTATTGCTAACGGAAATCTCAGAAGCCAAAGAGCTGCAAAAATTGGTGGGCATGAGTTGAGCATCAAAAAGTTGTTAGAGTGCTCGCCACCTGACCCAAAGACTCCCATGTTAGGATAAGATGGTCACAGAATGGGTTAGATTGACACTAGGTCACCCATCAACCTCAAGAAAATTTTTGTGCAATGAGGTACACTGTTCCCAACCCAGCAGTACATCCCTTCTAGGTAGTAGTTTGGCTCCAAGAGACCCAAAGGCTTAGCTAAAAAAAAATAAAATAAAAATGGGATCCTTAAATTCCAAAGAGTTGAGCATGCCACCTTCTGGCACACTTGTTTATTTTATGTATAAGGACTGTGATCCCAGAAGCTGTATATGTCTACAAAAACGGCAAAATCTTACTAAAAACAACCCAGAATTACAATGGCCGTTATGGAGAATGTCCCAATTAGACAAGATCGCTCATTTAAGACGCGCACTTAGAACCAGGGCTCCCAAATCAAACAAACTGAACGGGAATTTTTTATTCCTACAAAGAAGCTTCCAAAAGTCTTCAAAATTCCAAAATAGCTTCATTAAAAATTTTGTGGCAAAAGGCTAATGAGAATTTAAAGACACAAGATTGTAAACAACAGTTGCCAAACTATTAGCTTTACAGCTACAACACCTCCAAGGGCAGGCACCTAAACTAACATCTGGGCCCACTACATTGCACTCTTTTGGGGGTCCATTATTACAGTGCTGGCCTAAGGGTTGATGTCTCAGTTGTAATCAACTGGAACACTGGATAACAAATTGTCCTGAAAGGGTCTATGCAAATTTTTCAACATCATCTCAAATGTCCTCATATCTACCGGCAAAGGAGGTCCCCCATATAGGCCCCTCTCAGAGTTGTTGGGACTCCAAGGTATTCTCCAGTAAACTGCTATGAGTAATTCCCTTAAAACAACAAAGGGGAAACAAAAATTTTAAAAGCTGGCCAAATTCTAGTAGATACTAGAGTTACACTCTCTACCTTAAACCTGCAGATTGGATCCTGCAGATTGGATCCTGGTAAAAACTGGCAGAAGCTGGCTAAAGCTGAGAGTCGGGTGCCTAGTAGAGAGAGGGAAGTAAAATTTCATGTTGTCCTTTTCTTTCCAAACCCAGGCCATTGGTTACTGATCTTTGGGAATGGCTTGAAATCTTGTAGAGAGAATATCTTTTGCGTCCTCTTTGAGGATGCCTCTTGAGTCCATGAGGTTGTTTAATACTGCCAGAAAGATTTACTGTTTGTCCCAGCTGAAACCTGACAAGATATTTGAAAGGATTTAATAACTCTATGATGAAAAATTTGGCCAAATTGAAGCCGATATTCTCAGGTCCTGATAGGAATTATTTATTTTATTTTATTTTAAAGATTTTATTTTTCCTTTTTCTCCCCAAAGCCCCCCGGTACATAATTGTGTATTTTTAGTTGTGGGTCCTTCTAGTTGTGGCATGTGGGACGCCACCTCAGCATGGCCTGATGAGTGGTGCCATGTCCGTGCCCAGGATTCGAACTGGTGAAACCCTGGGCTGCCAAAGCAGAGCAAGCGGACTTAACCACTCAGCCACGGGGCCAGCCCCGTGATAGGAATTATTTTTAGGCCTACTTCCTTGAGCTTAATATATCCAGAGGGAAAGGAAAACATTCCAACATAGGTGGATGGATGAGTCAGTCATTTGATACCATCAAGGCTATAACTCAATTCTTTGAGGAATTAAAAGCACCTGTCCTTATCTTACAAATCTTTGCAAAACTAGAAATACAGCTCTAGAGGCAGTTCAGAGTCTAGCTATTCCTTTTTACAAATCCAAAAACCTCCCCTACTTATCTCAGAAGGTTTGGAAATATTATAAAAATTCTGGCTTTAGGAAATCAAAGTGCTTCTTGGAGGAATTTGCATTCTTTCCCTGTGCCTTTAAGATACAAATGTTGTACCCAGTCTTTTCCATGAACTCTTATCCAGGCCATCTCTTTAAAGTACAAACTTTAAGAAGGTAATTCTTATTTTAAAAACCCACCAAAAACAAAGAAACAAACAAAACACAAAAGAGGGAAAGGTCATTTAAAACTTAGGCAAATGAAACATCTTTTAAATGTGTTCTCCACAAATATTAGTAAAAATTTTAGTCTTCTGAACATGTAACCTTAACTTATTTCATCTACCAGAAACACAAATTAGATCCAACTTCTTTAATAACTAGTACATTTTATATTATTGCATCATATTCATGGCTAAAATTTTTAAAACAAAAGCTATAAGGTCTTGGCTTGCATCTATTTATACACATATGTGAGTCCATATACATATGTGTTGTAGATGTGTGGTATTTTCTACCTCTGGATGGTATTGCTAAAATTAATTTCTAAAAGTACTCTGGTTAATTGGCTTCAGGCACTTATATGAATTAAGTTTTCCAAAAACTCTCAGAAATACAATAGAAACTAACCAAAACACTTTTTGGGCTCATGTGATCTGGGAAAAATATTTGATGTTAAAGCTAACTTAAGTTTGTTGGTTTAATTAAAATAGGTATGTGTTTAGAGTTATTGATATTGAATATAATGCAGACACACAACTTTTATTCTACCTAGGTTTACTAGTCAAATAAGTTTCTGTTACTTCTGTTGCAAAATTTCCCAGCAAGAAAAATAACTTGGTATGATGAAATTTTCGTAAGTATTCTAAACCTAATTGTCAGGTAAATTAAATAGATGTAAGTAGGATAAAAATTTTAGATGGACTTTTAAAGTAGTTTAACTACAGCTTTTTGGCAACCTGAAATCTTAAAGTTTTGCTGAACTAAATTAAATGGTGCATAGTCATTAAATATCTAGATCTTTTCCAAATAAGATAAAATATTGAAACGTTGATTACTGAAAATAGATTTATCGACTTTAGCTTCTTTTTACATAGGAACTAGAGACATTTGGGTCTATTGGTAAACATATCTTGTGCCACACTGAGAAATTTACTATGCAAAAGCACATGTTTCCAAAAATTATTAAAATATTTATAAACTTTCCAAGCACAGAATGCTAATATAAAGACAGTTCATCATTGTTAACTTCATTTTCACTAAAAATTGAGATTTTTAAGCATTAAAAATTCTAATATATGTAATTAAAGCCACTAGAAATAACAAGGAAAACATCTCTATATGCAAGGAAAATGAGATGTCTGTTTTCAGTAAAAGAAAGTATGAGGAATGGAAATGTATTTTTGTTGAGGAAAAAGAAAGTAATTTTGTCCTAAAGTGAGGCTGGTTATTTCAGAATAGGAAAGAGAAAAAACATAGGAGAAAATTGTACAAAGTTTGTGGGAAAGGTATCTTGAAATAGGAATTTTATGCATGGTTAAGCTGGCTAAGATTGGAATAAATTTATTTATGTAAAAAAAATGAGTTTTAATATCAAAAGTACATTAGTGCAAAATTAGAATTGGTTTTCTCTCTGTTAGAAGGACAAAGTTTCCTTGGGGTTTTGGTCTGCTTTTGATAACCTATTGTAAAAGTTTCTTTACCGTTTAAGTAATCTAGCTAGAAAGCAAAGATTTTATGTTTTACCAAAATAATTTCCTGTGACAACTCTTTAACTTTCCATATTTGTCTGTGAATCTTAAATTGTCACTTTGGTTAAATGGATAGCTAGGTATTATTGCATGGTGACTTGTGATCCTATTTGACCAAGTGTTTTTAAACCTTTTGATATTTTTGACAAATTTACCCCAAATCAAATTCTACATGAAGCCTTTTTTCTTTTTCTCTATCTCTCTCTTTTTTTGGTGAGGAAGATTTGCCCTGAGCTAACATCTGTGCCAATCTTCCTCTACTTCATATGTGGGATGCCTCCACAGCATGGCTGATGAGTGGAGTAGGTCCGCACCTGGGATCCAAACCCACAAACCCTGGGCTGCTGGAGCAGAGTGTGTGGAACTTTAACCACTTGGTCATGGGACTGGCCCCTACCTGAAGTCTTTTTGACTCAATCCAATGTTGAGATTTTCCAGAGGGCTCTTGGAATATCTCAAAAGATTTTTCTCTCTCCTTATGAAAAGATAAATGTTAAACCCATTAGGTTTATTTGACATGTTAAATTATATGGGAAGCATTGTCAAGAAGTAAGACTAAGTCTTCTTTATGTTGTATTTATATAGGTATATGTTATAAGTGTTCCAAATTGTGTAAAATTTGTAAAGTCTGATATGTCCTGGTATAATGTTATCAGTCATAATACTATTATTATCTTAAAATGTATGCTATAGAAATAACCAAATTTCCTTCTTGATTCCATTTAAACATGGTCATTTTTAAGTCTTTTGTCATTTACAAATGGTTATTATTTCACTCTGATGCTTTTGCAAATTGATTCTACAAAAGTGCTTCATCAAGGATATTCATGGAAAGGACTCTGACAAGTACAGGTTTCTGATAACTCTAAGATCATAAAACTGAACTGGATTCAAACAGAACAAATGTAAATTACATGGAACTGAATGAACTGAGGAGGATGATTGTATTTTTTATGATTTTTTCATTTGAAACATTGGTGGTTCCTTAAAGTTTTGTTTTGCTCAATTTAAGGAAAATTTTTCTTAAGCTATCTATGACTTACAGCAGTTTGATAAAGTATACCTTTGTAAACAAAGATGAAACATTTACTTTTTCTCCTTACCTGATCCCTCCAGAATTCAGAAACTCTTGCGTATTCTTTGTATGGCAATGTAATTAGTTATTAGCATAAGTTTAATAAGAGTCTGTTCTCCTTGTGACAGGACAATTGGAAACACTGGCTGTATTACCAAGGCTTTGACTAGAATGTCATATTTGAGAGAGATGTATGTGGACTCGGATATGACCAGACATCTTTAAGAAATTGCTTGGAAAAACTTGTTTATAGGGTTTCCAGCAGCCTTACCAGGTGAGTAAGAAGGGTCACTGCCTGGCAGGCCTAGGAACTTCACTATATTTTGGAGGACCTCGAGAAGAGAAGAATTGAGCCAAACTATAGGTATTGCAGGTAAAATCTAATGACAAGTCCTTGGCTTGGCTTCCTGGCCTCAGAAACTTTTAAGAGTTCAATCTGAGATTCCTTAAAAAGTTCCAGTAAAGCAGTCTCAAAAAGAGCTTGTATGGCCAATCACTATTCTTGCTGCACTTATATAAATAATCAGGCCAAGCCTAGTGCAAACAAATTAGTTTTACTATGATTACCCTTGGAAAAAGAAATGGGGATAATTGTAGAGGGAAAAAGTATATTTGCACTTTTGTCTATATTAGATTCTAATCCTATTAATTGTCTTTGAGGTCTTGTTATATATCTGTAAACTGGACTGGATCCTGAATTCTAGTTTCCTCAAGTATCTGGTTACAACTCTCCAAATACGTTTCCAATTTTCTCTCACCCTTCTGATTTGGAACCATTAAGAACAAAGACTGTCCTTGATTCTCTTTGTAAGGGACTATACCAGGTCCTCTTCACTACTCAAATGGCAGCCAAACTTCATTAACTTGAACCTTAGGTGCACATCTCACAGCTGACGAAGGCTCCACCTGACATCTGGTCCTATGCAAACATTGCAGACCTCCAAATCAAATTGACTAGGAAGAGAAGTAGCTGACATCAAGGCAGACATCAAGATGCTAGATCAAGACTTCATACTTTAAACATTAAACACTATCTTTTTCTCTTTATTTCCTTTACTTTAGCACTGGACTGAAAAGATAATGCCATCGTCCATATCTAACAGGCCATTACTAAGGGAAGTACCCTTTCAGACTGCTGGATTTGTCATCAAAACTGATCTGTTCATGATGCTAGAGACACCCTGTCTCCAAACTTGGGGAACTCTGTGTCCGGGTTCTATGCAAAGAAAGGGACACAAAGCAAGGGTAACCAGAATAAAACTGCCTGTGTGGTGGTGATAGATGGAAATTAGTATTTGGGTGATGGACATGATGTAATCTACACAGAAGTTGAAATATAATGATGTGCACCTGAAAAAAAAGAATGAAAGAAAAGAAAGCAAAAAACTGCCTATGCAGTCTACAGACCTTAAAATTTTACTAGCCACCATGACTGTCGCCTTTCCAGTCCTGAGCCACAGATTCAAACAGGAATTACTGGGAGGCATTGATGAATCAGAATTTGCTTCCTTTGACTTGTTAATAGGATAGCCCTTGATTATCTTTTAGCTGAGCAAGGAGGTATGTGTGCTGTGGCCAACACTGCCTGCTGCATATGGATTAACACTTCTGGGGAAGTTGAAACTCAGTTACATAAAATCACTGAGCAAGCCATTTGGCTTGAAAAGGTGACTCCTTCAGTGGGGTCTTTCTGTGACATTGATATTGATGGGTTTGGGTCTTGGGGACCATGGCTCCAAAGTGCACACCAGACATTGGGAATTATCTTGCTTATAATAATCATAGTAATCTTTCTAGTGAGCTGTATTCTCTCAAAAGCTTTAAATGTATGTTCACAGCCACTGATCACCAAGCAAATGATCTCCTTAAGACTAGAATGTTAGAAAAGGCACAAAGAGAATTACCGACTTAAAAATTGTGAACCCAAGTTGTGGCCTATGAATATCACAGAAATAAAGCAAAAAAACCATCATTACCTGTGAATACCACACAAAGGATCAATAAAAACCATAAGAACTTCAGAGTGGTGGCTGGGAGTGGCACTAATGCCTTAAATTTTGATCACATCTCTCAGTTAGGCTGAGAATCTGATCAAAAGG
Source organism: Equus przewalskii (assembly GCF_037783145.1). Lineage (NCBI taxonomy): Eukaryota > Metazoa > Chordata > Mammalia > Perissodactyla > Equidae > Equus > Equus przewalskii. The sequence continues at coordinate 3,408,971 of NW_027228747.1, read as the reverse complement.
GGAAATTGTTCAAAAAGAGACAACAAGTCCCAAAATGGAGTCACTTGTGCTAAGTCCATGTGACCAAACTGAGACTTAATACCTAACCTAGTTGCAGTCTCAGCCCCCAGGAGCGTGATCGTAACCAGTCAGTCTGGAATTTCCTGGTCAGCACTAGTGAGGTAGGTAATCCACCTGATAGACCCTTTAATCCCCAAAAGGAAGATGCTCTTGCCTCAAACAATCCACTCTTTTCCCCCTTCTGTGTATAAAAGCCTTCCATTTGTACAGCACCTGTTTGCTAGACGGAATGCTACCAGATTCATGAATTATTGAATAAAGTCAGTTAGATCTTCAAAATTACTCAGTTGAATTTTGTTTTTTACACTGGAAAATGAACACTGTGGGATTTTCTGTCTCAGCTTGTCAAAAGGCTGCTTAGAAACCAAAGTTTAAAAAGCTTAAACTGAAAAATAATGATTGATCCTGGAATGAAAAGATCTCCAACAAATCACTTGTAAAAAGACAAACACCACAATAGAAAAATATTCCAAGGACAAGAACATGAAAGAGAAATGGCTAATAAACATAAGAAAAGGTACCCAATCTCATTAGCAATTAGAGAAATGCTTATTAAAACGATAATATGATATGATTTTCAAAAATAGAAACATTGATAATATTCAGGGTTGGCAGCAGTGTAAGGAAAGGTCACTCTTGTATTTGATTGGCAAGAGTATAAAACAGTGGAACATTTTAAGAAGGCAATTTAGCAACACTTGGCAACATTTTAAATGGAAATCTACTTCTAGTGATCTATTCTATGGAAAGACAAGTACTCAGTATAGACAAGTACACAAATATGAATACGATGTTCATTGCAACATTGTTTGTAATAGTGAAAAGTTGGAAACAAGCAGGAAGGGAACAGTTAAATATATTATGGGACATTCATTATATGGAACACCAGGCAACCACAATGTATAGTTTTGTATATACTGACATGAAAAGATATCCAAGAAATATGATTGAGGAGGAAAGAAGCAGAAAAATAGTATGATCACATTTTATTAAGACTATACATAAAATTAATTAGTTAAACCATGTAGTTTTAATTAATTTATTAAATTACTTTATGTGTTAAACTAATTAATTAAAAAATATATATATTTAAATTATATACATAGATTTACATATTCATAGAAAAGCACTTGTGGAGATGAGGCTTCCTGTATCACACCAAATGTGCCAGATGTAACTAACATTTTAAAGGTTAAAATCCAGTATTGGTGAGAATGTGAGGAAAAGGGCGCGCTCATTCAGGATTGGTCAGTTGGGGCCTCATTAACAAATGCAGTTTGTCAAAACTTGTCAAAAGTTAAACTGTGGATACCATTGTACCCAGGAGTTCCACCTCTGGGACACAGTCCATAGAAATACCTGGACAAGTAGACAAGACTTGGGTCATGACAACAGTAACGACCTCAGCAGCTGTCACTCCTTGCATGTTAATGTGTCTTTGATAGTGTTCTAGGCACTTAAGGATGGAGAAAGAAGTGAACCACACACCCTCACATAAAAGCTTACCATGTGCCACGTACTTCTGTAAGCTGTTTTACACACTCTGCCTGATTGAATTTTTACAACAACCCTGTGAAGTTGGTGCTCTTATCAAGCCCATTTTACAGATAAGCAAGTTACAGCATACAAAAGGGGGTAGCTCGCTCAAAGTCCCACAGCTAGTGAGCAGCAGAGCCCAGGACTCGAATCCAGGCGGAGGGCTTCAGACTCTGTGCCTGTAACGCCTGAGCTCCAGCGTAGCAAGTCATAAAACCTTCACAACAGCTCCTGGAGAGAGGTGGTTTTTGTGTTATTGTTTGGGGCTGGCCAGCACATGCAGCTCTTTTTATGTTTGATGGGAGATAGAACCCAATAACCCCTACAGGAACCGAAAGCCCGGATACTCAGTTTCCCAGGTCCCCTTGCAGCCAGGGGCAAGCATCGACTCAGTCTTGGACAGCCAGGTGTGCCCGGGGAGGACTCTGACCCAAAGAAATAGGGACAGTAGGGAGTGGGTTTGGTTGACGATGGGGCAGACAAGTGTGGGGGTGGCTGTCAATGGTGCAGAAGCTCCCCAGGTCCAGCACCGCCAGTGGTGCCAGGGCTGCACTTGGAACCTGAGGGGCAGAGGCAGCTGCTGAGAGTGGGGTCTTGGAAGGCGAAAGGCTGTCTGGCCACTCCTGGCTGTAGTTCAAACACATCTGCCACAAGGGCCTTATGACTCAGTGGATCCAATGGTGCTTGACAAATTGGGGTGACCCATGAGGCTGTGGCAGGCAAGACCCAGAAGCAGAGTCCCCAGGGTGTCCCAAAGGGGTGTAGAGGCCCAGCCCACTTCAGCAAATAACAGTTCTCTTGATAAATAGTCTCTTGCGAGCTTGTGGCTTCCAACAGAAACCAAACATGGAACCGTGGGACACCAGGTGTCTTTGTGACCTAAGCCCTCTCATGAACTGAGGAGTATCTGATCTTCATAAGCCGCAGTGTTCCTCACCCTCAAGTAAAGCTGGATGGAGCCAGGGAATATCCTGAAGACAGAAAGAAGCCAGAAAATGCCCTGACCTGCCCTCTAGCTTGCCCTTGCTTACTAAACTGCATCTCCCTCCTCAGTCCACTCCAGTGGCTTCAGGAAAAGTTATGCATGGAAGATATCGAGAAGAAAAAATGTTCCAAGTGGATGCCGCTTATTATGAGGTATCTAGAATAGGTAAAGTCATTGAGACAGAAAGTAGAATAGATGTTATTAGGGGCTGGGGGGAAGAGGGAATGAGTAGTTGTTTATTTAGTGGTACAGAGTTTCTCTTTGGAATGATGAAAAAGTTCTGGAAATGGATACTGTTGATGGTTGCACAACACTGTGAATGTACTTAATGCCGCTGAATTGTATACTTAAACATGGTTAAAATGGTAAGTTGTATGTTATGTGTATTTTACTACAGTGGAAAATACAAAAAGTTTATAAAGGTGCACTCTAAGTTATACAATGGAATAGCAGACAGGAAAAAAAAAGCCTACTGTTACACATAACAACATGGATGAACCTCAGACATACTGTTGAGGAAAGAAGCCAGGCACAACAGAATATTGCATCATCTGTTTATTTGAAGTTCAAGAACAGACAGAACGAGTCTATGTTAACAGAAGTCAAAAAAGTGGTTTTCTCTGCTAGGGAGGATTATTGACTTGGAAGGGGCATTAGGAAGGCTTCTGGGGAAAGATTTATATCGTGATCCGAATGTTGGTTACGTGAATATACACAATATATAAATATTAATTGAGCTGTGTATCTAGGACTTGCTATATGCTATACGCATAATACATTGATGAAAAGTACACATCTTTTGACTCAGAAATTCTGCTTTTGGCAATCTAGTCAAACAACAGCATCACTATGTAACAATAATAGTTTAAGAATTAATTGTAGCAATCTATACTGTAAAAAATGAAATAGCTATCAAAAGGGAAATTTTTGAATAAATTATATTATATTCACACTATGTAATATGATGTAGCTATTAAAAAGGATTGCTATGGAGTGACACTGTTACATCAAAAAGGGCACTGCTGAGAAATGTGTATGAAATGTGATTTTTGTAGCAGCCAGCCCAGTGGTGTAGCGGTTAAGTTCCCACGCTCCACTTAGGCGGCCTCGGGTTTGCTGGTTTGGATCCTGGGTGTGGACCTAGTACCACTCTTCAAGCCACGCTGTGGCAGTGTCCCACATAAAACAGAGGAGGATTGGCACAGATGTTAGCTCAGCAATAATCTTCCTCAAGCAAAAAGGGGAAGATTGGCAACAGATGTTAGCTCAGGGCTAATCTTCCTCACACACACACACACAAAGGCAATTTTTCTAAAAAGAAAAATCCTCAAAATCTATATTTCTATGAGCACAGAGAAAAGAGTGGAAAGATACACACCAAATTGTTAACATTGTTTACCTGGGGCCAGCAGGATTGAAGAGGAGAAGGAGATTATTAACTTTTGAACAACATATTTCTATTGTTTGACTTCTATTTTGTCTTTGAAGTAAAAACCCTTCTCTAAAATAGGTAAATAAGCAGTATTAGTAAGAAAAAATATGTGATCATTATAGATATCTTGGAAGGAACTATGTCAAAATGTTAAGAATGGTTATCTTTGGATAGTGGGGCTAAGGGTTAACCTTTGTTTTTAATATTTAAAATCAACTTAGTTGAGGTATAATTTATGTACACTGATATTCACTAATGTTGAGTTTTTCCCTATGGTACACTTTTCTGTATTTCTACATTGTAAAAATTAATCACAAGATTCTGGGACAATGGTGGTGGCAGAGTTTTTGGAGCTCACCAGATTCTTTCATAAAAACAGAACAACTAGACAGCAAAACCAAAGTCCATCAACAGCACTTTGAACAATTACAAAATGAGGTGACAAGATATCTCCGTAACACCCAAAAATAAGTGGGTGGGGACAAGCATTTGTGTGGTGTCAGCATTTGTGTGGGAGAGAGCAGAGCCAGACAATGGGGCATATGACACATCTGAGAACAGGAGACCCCAAAAGAGCCAACAGGCATTCACTGGAAAGCACAACAGACTAATCTGAAAGGAGCAGTTAAAACAGAGAAGAGCTTTGCAGAATCCAATAGCTGATGAATGAAGGGGTCTGTGGTAAATTCTCAAGGGGCTGGAGTAGACTAGGTCCCAGGAACTCCGGAACTGACCAGCAAGGTGACCTAGGGCAGAGCTCCACTCTGAGGAGAAACTGCTGGAAGTAGAATAAAAATTAATCAGAACAGGGACAACAAAGCCAAACGAAGAGAAGGTCTAGAGAAAGGTGGAGAAGGGAAACAAAGCTAGGAAATCTTAGCGAGCAAGCGGCCATGTTTATTGAAGCATGACACAGAAACAACAGCAGAGGGAGCTCTGTGAAGTTAGAAAAGCTATGCTGAAACACACCTACTAAAAGTTCAGGAAAACAAATGTTTCCAAAAGAAATGAGTGACAGAAAAGGATCGAGGGTGAATCCCACACAAAGTTATTATGATAAAAAAGAAAAAGGAGCAAAATAACATCCCTACTGACAATGAAAGCATACTAGACAGACTTACCCAGCAGTAGAACACACTATAATCCATTATTTCAAAATGAGCTGAAAGGTGCTGAGAAAATGATACAAGAAAGAAAAGAACAACATAAGTCAGAACCTGAAAAATGCAGCTATGAGCTGACGAAACTCAGAAAAGAATTCAAAATAAAAGAGAAAACCTTTTGGATGACATCAGCATCAAGGTAGAGTGAGCTCTCTCAGGAAACTCTCCCCCCAAAGATACAATGGAAAGGACATACATATTCCAAGAGAGGACAGCCACACAATACAAAGACATCGGAGAGACCCACATAGCCACATGTCAGAAAGTGGAAGAGCTGGAGCTCCCCCCCACCCTGAGGAAGTGGATTGAGGTAAGAGAATGCTTCTCTTCCTCACGGAAAGACAGCGACCTGGGGATTATGTACAGCCACAGGGAGGAAAGTGGGGAGGGAGTGGTGGCCCTCCAAGGGAATACCATAGATCCCAGAAGTCCCTCACAGCTTGAGGAAAAGCCCCTCACAGAGAGGACTAGCTATTGCAGGAGGGTCTGCATCAAGCCAACACCCCAGGAGATCAGATAGTGAGGGCAGAGCGAGAAGCCCCCAAGATCATGCAGCAGAAGAAAGTGCCCATTCCCCACCACCACCACCACCCTGTTGCCACAGCCCAGCATCTCAGAGCTGTCCCCTCAGTTCACACCAGGCTCAGAATATGCAGCTCTTCACCCCCACCTAGTGGCGAAAGGTGGAAGTGGCAAGCAAATACTACCACAATGAAGAAGCACAAATCTATGCTGTCTAGCAGTAAGAAAAATTGTATTAAATTTCCACCAGAAGGAAAATGACAAGTACTCAGAAATAAATCCTGAAGACACAGAAATCCAGAACCTAAATGACAAAGAATTCAAAATAGCTATCATTAAAAAACTCAATGAGTTAAAAGAGAATACAGATAGACAATTCAACAAGTTTAGGGGCTACTTCACAAAAGAGATTGAAACTATAAAGAAGAACCAAGTAGAAATATTCGAGATGAAAAACACAATGAATGAGATAAAGCAGAATATAGATTTCCTGGACAGTAGAGCAGACATTATCAAGGAACGAATCAGCATGATCGAGGATAGAAATTTAGAAATGCTTCAGATGGAGGAGGAGAAAGAAGTAAGACTAAAAAGAAATGAAGATAGTCTCTGAGAATTATCTGACTCACTCAGGAAATGCAACATAAGAATTATAGATATTCAAGAAGGAAAAGAGAAGAATGGAGCAGAAAGCTTGTTCAAACAAATAATAGCGGAGAACTACTCAAACCTGGGGAAGGAGATGGAAATTCACAAGAAGGAGGCCACCACATCTTCTAACTTTGTCAATGCAAAAAGACCTACTGCAAGACATATAGTAGTGAAGCTGGCAAATGCCAATGACAAAGAAAAATACTAAGTGCAGCAAGGCAGAAGAAAATAACTTACAAAGGAACCCCTATCAGGCTTTCAGCAGATTTCTCCGCAGAAACCTTACAGGCTAGGAGAGGCTGGAATGACATATTCAAATATTTGAAAGACAAAAACTTTCAGCCAAGAATTCTCTATCCAGCAAAAATACACTTCAGATATGATGGAGAAATAAAAACATTCCCAGATAAACAAAAGCTAAGGGAGTTCATCACCACAAAATCACCCCTACAAGAAATCCTCAAGAAGGCCCTCATACCTGAAAAAAAAAAAAAAGAAGAAGGGGGTTACAAAACCCTGAATATGGACACTAATAGGTAGACAAAATCAGAAAATTGGAGCTACCCAGCAGAACAGGTTAGCAAACACTCAAGGAAAACATTAGAGATATAGGGAAGGAAAACACCAAAAACAAAGATAATCTTGTAATTTTAACCACAAACTCACAACACAAGATGGAATAAGATGTGAGAAAAACAACTTGAGGGGGAATGGGAAAGGAACTGAATTGGCTTAGTCTAAGGAAATAAGAGGTCATCAGAAAATGGACTATCTCATCTATGAGATTTTGCATACAAATCTCAGGGTAACCATTAAGCAAAAAAGTAGATCAGAGTCACAAATAATAAATAAGGAGAAAACTAAGAAATCCAGCATAAAAATCTACCTAACCAAATTGGTAGTCTGAAATACATGGGATGAGAAACAAAGGAAATGCGGGAGAACTGGAAAATGAGCAATAAAATGTTAGCATTAAGCCCTCATATATCAATACGTCTCTAAATGTAAATGAATTGAACTCTCCAATAAAAAGACACAGGGTGGCGAGATGTATTAAAGAACAAGACCTAACAGTATGCTGCCTCCAGGAAACACACCTCAGTTCCGATGACAAACACAGGCTCAGAGTGAAGGGATGGAATATGATACTCCAACCAAATGGCATACGGAAGAAAGCAGGTGTTGCAATACTTATATCAGACAAAGTAGACTTCAAGATAAGACAGGTAAAGAGAGAAAAAGAGGGGCAGTCTATAATGATCAAAGGGACACTCTACCAAGAAGACACAACACTTGTAAATATCTATGCACCCAACACAGGAACACCAAAGTACATAAAGTAACTATTAACGAAGCTAAAAGGAGATACAACAACACAGTAATAGTAGGGGACCTCAACACTCCACTCATATCAATGGATGGATCATCCAGACAAAAAGTCAACAAGGAAACAGTGGAACTAAATGGAAAGCTAGACCACATGGACTTTATATATATATATATATTAAGAATACCCCATCCAAAAACAGAATATACATTCTTCTCAAGTGTGCATGGAACATTCTCAAGGATAGACCATATGTTGGGAAACAAGGCAAGCCTCAATAAATTTAAAAAGATTGAAATAATAACAACCATCTTTTCCAATCACAATGCTATGAAGCTAGAAATTAACTACAAGAAAAAAGTTGAGAAAGGGACAAAAATGTGGAGGCTAAGTGACATGCTACTGAACAACCAATGGGTTATTGAAGAAATTAAAGGAGAGATCAAAAAATATCTGGAGACAAGTGAATATGAAAAATCCCATACCAACTCACATGGGATGCAGAAAAAGCAGTCCTAAGAGGGAAATTCATCATTAATACATCTTAACAAACAAGAAAAATCCCAAATAAGTAATCTCAAACTACAGCTAACTGAGTTAGAAAAAGAACAAAGCCCAAAGTCAGCAGAAGGAGAGAAACAATAAAAATCAGAGCAGAAATAATGCATGGAAACAAAAAAGACAGTAGAAAGGATCAATGAAACAAAGAACTGAGTCTTTGAGAAGATAAAATTGAGAAACCCCTAGCCAGACTTACAAAGAACAAGAGAAAGAAAGCTCAGATAAATAAAATTAGAAATAAAAGAGGAGAAATTATACCAGATACCACAGAAATACAAATGATTATAAGAGAATATTATGAAAAGCTATATGCCAACAAATTGGACAATCTAGAAGAAATGGATAAATTTTTAGACTATTACAACCTCCCAAAGCTGAATCAAGAAGAAATAGATAATCTGAATAGACCAATCACAAGTAAAGAGATTGAAACAGTAATAAAAAAATATGCCAAAAAACAAAAGCCCAGAACCAGACGGCTTCCCTGGTGAATTCTACCAAACGTTCAAGGAGGACTTAACACACATGCTTCTCAAACTATTCCAAAAAATTAGGGAACACAGAATACTCCCTAATATATTCTACAAGGCCAATATCACCCTGATACCAAAGCCTGACAAAGACAACACAAAAAAGGAAAACTACAGGCTAATATCACTGATGAACATAGACGCTAAAATTCTCAAAAAAATATTGGCAACTTGAATACAGCAATACACTAAAAGGATCATACACCATGATCAAGGGACACAGGGATGGTTCAACATCCATGAATCAATCAATGTGATACACCGTATTAACAAAATGAGGAATAAAAACCACATGATCATCTCAATAGACACAGAGAAAGCATTTGACAAGATCCAACAGCCATTTATCATAAAAACTCTTAACAAAATAGGGATAGAAGGAAATTACCTCAACATAATAAAGGCCATATATGACAAACTCACAGCCAACATCATATTCAATGGGGAAAAACTGAAAGCCATCCCCCTGAGAACAGGAACAAGAGAAGGGTGCCCACTCTCGCCACTCTTATTCAACATTGTACTGGAGGGTTTGGCCAGAGTAATTAGGCAAGAAAAAGGAATAAAAGAATCCAAATAGGAAATGAAGAAATGAAACTCTCACTGTTTGCAGATGCCATGATCTTATATAGAAAGAACCCTAAAGATTCCATTGGAAAACTATTAGAAATAATCAACAGCTACAGTAAAGTTGCAGGGAACAAGATCAACGTACAAAAATCAGTTGCATTCCTATACTCCAATAACGAACTGACAGAAAGAGAACTCAAGAATACAACCCCATTTACAACTGGAACAAAAAGAATAAAATATCTAAGAATAAATTTAACCAAGGAGGTAAAAGACCTATACAATGAAAACTATAAGACATTATTGAAAGAAATCGATGATGACATAAAGGAGTGGAAAGATATCCCATGCACAAGGAGCAGAAGAATAAACATAGTTAAAATGTCCATACTACCCAAAGCAATCTACAGATTCAATGCAATCCCCATCAGAATTCCAATGATTTTCTTCATAGAAATATAGCAAAGAATCCTAAAATTCATAAGGGGCAAGAAAAGACCCTAAAGAGCCAAAGCAATCCTGAGAAAAAAGAACAAACCTGGAGGCATCACAATCCCTGACTTCAAAATGTAGTACAAAGCTATAATAATCAAACCAGCATGGTACTGACACAGAAACAGGCACGTAGACCAATGGAATAGACTTGAAAGCCCAGAAATAAAACCACACATCTATGGACAGCTAAGCTTCAACGAAGAGGCTAAGAACACACAATGGAGAAAAGATAGTCACTTCAATAAATGGTGTTGGGAAAACTGGGCAGCCACATGCAAAAGAATGAAAATAGACCACTATCTTATACCATACACAAAAATTAACTCAAAATGGATCAAATACTTGAAAGTAAAACCTGAAACCATAAAACTTTTGGAAGAAAATATAGGTAGTATACTTTTTGACATCGATCTTAAAAGGATCTTTTGGAATACTATGTCTTCTCAGACAAGGGAAATAAAAGAAAAAATAAACAAGTGGGACTTCATTAGACTAAGGAGGTTCTGCAAGGCAAAGAAAACCAGGATCAAAACAAAAAGACAACCCACCAACTGGGAGAAAATAATTGCAAATCATGTATCTGACAAGGGGTAAATCTCCATCATATATAAAGAACTCACACAACAGAACAACAAAAAAATAAACAACCCGATCAAAAAATGGGCAGAGGATATGAACAGACATTTATCCAAAGAAGATATACAGATGGCCAATAGGCACATGAAAGTTGCTCAACATCGCTAATCATCAGAGAAACGCAAATCAAAACTACCCTAAGATACAACCTTATGCCTGTTAAAATGGCTATAATCACTAAGACAAAAAATAAATGCTGGAGAGGTCGTGAAGAAGAGGGAACCCTCATTCACTGCTGGTGGGAAGGCAAACTGGTGCAGCCACTATGAAAACAGTATGGATATTTCTCAAAAAACTAAAAATAGAAATACCATATGACCAGCTATCCCACTACTGGATATCTATCCAAAGAACATGAAATCAACAATTCAAAGTGACTTATGCACCCCTATGTTCACTGCAGCGCTATTCACAATAGCCAAGACATGGAAGTATCCCAAATGTCCATTGATCAATGATTGGATAAAGATGTAGTATATATATACAACAGAATACTACTCAGCCATAAAAAAGACAAAATCATCCCATTTGCAATAACATGGATGGACCTGGAGGGCATTATGTTAAGTGAAATAAACCAGACAAAGAAAGACAAATACCAGATGATTTCACTCATATGTAGAAGATAAACAAACACACAGACAAAGAGAACAGTTCAGTGGTTACCAGGGGAAAGGGGCTGGGGGGGAGGGCATGGGGGTAGAGGGGAGCACTTAAATAGTAATGGACAAGAAATAATGTACAACTGAAATTTCACAATGATGTAAACTATTATGAATGCAATAAAAACAAAACAAAAAAGAAAAGAAAATCTTTTCAGAAGTAAAGACTAAACTAGAAGGAATATAAGACTGAATAAATACAACAACAGATAATGCCTCAAGAGAAATAAAAGGTAAAAAATTTTTTAGATTGAAAATAAATGAAGAACTACTTAAGATTCAAGAGATAGTGACAAATACCAAAGATAGGTAAAGAAGATCAGAAACTCTAACATACAGACGATAGTAACCCTAAAGAGGAAAACCAAAACAGGGGAAGAGAGTAATACTAAAAGCTATAAATCAAGGAAAAGAATTTTTTTAAAAAACTACATATTGAAATAACATGCCGCTTACATAAGAACATTGACTCAGAATGACTAACATAGTCATGTTCTAGTAAAATTATGGAGTTTTAAGGAAAACAATTATTTTGTTTTCTAAGCAAAAAGAGCAAGTGACCTATAAAAGGGGAAAAATTATATTGTGATTAGACTGTTTGACAGGAATGATTTATGTCAGAAGAAAATAGAGTAACATAACTAAGATATACTCAAGGAAAATTAACGTGGGCCAAGGATTTTACAACCCGCAAAATGGACTTGGAGATTTGAAGGGCACAGACAAGTGTTACCAGCATTCGATAACTAGAGAATGTAGAGTCCATGAGCCCTCCCTGAAGGATCTAGAAAAAAGCCTCAGAGAAACAAAATGATGAGAGCAACATCAACATATGAGGATTGGTGGTGGGGCCAGCCCAGTGGCATAGTGGTTAAGTTTGTGCACTCCGCTTAGGTGGCCCGGGGTTCATGGGTTCAGATCCCAGGTGTGGACCTACACACTGCTGGTCAAGCCACGCTGTGGCAGCAGCCCATATGCAAAGTAGAGGAAGATTGGCACAGTTGTTAGCTCAGGGTCAATCTTCCTCAAGTCAAAAAGAGGAAGATTAGCAACAAGTGTTAGCTCAGGGCCAATCTTTCTTACTGAAAGAAGAAAAAAAAAAAGAGGACTGGTGGTAATCCATATATAGATACATAAAATTTACTTGTAGAACTAAGAATAAATCAGGGTTAGGAGGACGAGTATAGTATAATGGCTGTATGATCTGAAAATGTGGACATAGTGTATCTATTAAAATGCACAGAGAATGGGAAGAACAAAGACAAAAAAATTCTTTTAGAAATTATATTCTTGGCAGTAGTAGTAATATCGTTATCCTGAGACTGTTGTATGTGTAATGTGGGAAAAATATATGAATAATAATGGGATATTTTAATTCTATAACCTCCTATGTCCTTGAGAAAACAGATTGTTTTCTCGTAGAAGAAAAGAGATACAGATATGATATATACCAGGCTAAGTAAAGGGCTGTAGTTTTTATTTGAAGTAGAAGTATCAGTATGACTTCATGAGGCATTCTGTTATACGTATATATATATTTTTCCTCTTCCCTTATCCTTTCCTTTTGTGGACAATTCAGTCCAAAAGCCATTAGGTGGGGCAAAGCAAGGTCGACGTCCACGTGAAGCAGAGATGAGTGCAGAGCCACCACGGCCCAGCATGGGATGTGGGGAGGACATCTAGGCAGGGAGGCGGCAGTGGCAGTGACCTGAAGTGGGCTGTCGGAGCCACAGTAGGATGTGCAGGGTGTGCACATGGAGAGATGGGCAGTAGTGAGGGTGTGGGAGCCTGAGTCGGGTACAGAGAATGTCTTCATGAGGGGATGGCCCAGTTGGGCTATTGGAGCCAGAGCAGGGTGAGGAGGGTGCTGATACAGGGGTGGGGCAGTGCAGCAATGGCACAGAGAGTACTGAAGCCTGGGCAGGATGAGGAGAAAATTGGCACAGGGATGGAGATCGTGGCACTGATGGGAGATTGGTCACACATAAGAAAATGTGTGCTTTAAAACTTTATCTGTATTTTGAGGATAATGAGAGCCAGGTTTCTCACTGTCAGAAAAGGGAATCACGTATATGGAAAGGGAGAAAATTAGAATATACCCAGTGGTGTTGGATTGGAATTGGAGATATTGGTGTAAACTTATAGTTTTCAGTATATATAGATAGGTATAGAAATAAGTATAGATGTAAACGTATGTGCACAGCTCTCTCCATGGAGAGGTCTTGGGAACAGCAACATCTCAATAGTAATGAGCTCACCTAGGGACCAAATCGTCCTTTCTAAATACCAGTCTCTACTAAAAGGAATCAAGGCTCCTAAGGTGGAGAAAGGACTGGTTCCAGGGCTGGTGCAGAGAAAGTACAAGATGAGCCTGGAACATCCTCTTGTGCCAGAAACTAAGGATGTGCTCAAATAATTATGGGGACATGTGAAAGGACCCAGGAGTGAGCTTGAAAGGGCTCTCACTGGCCAAATCTGGAATAATTTGAGCATGATAATAAATACTGTTTAAATCCATGAGTTCATAAAAATACAAAAAATGGCTAACTGGTCAGATTTAGATAGTGATAGGGGCAAAATCATCTTAAAAGTCATTAAAGAGAAAGAATCAGGCATTTATCCCGCCTCTCTTACATGAGCTTCACACTGGGTAACCAAAAAGTAGGGAGGGGAAGTGTCTCCCTATGGAACTATTCAAGCTAATGAATGAAAATGAAATTAGAGAATTAGAATATCATTCTTTTTCACACCAAATGAATTAAGTGAACAAAAGAAGTGGCTAATAATAGAAAAAAGACAGACAACCAGACACGATGGGCCTTTTGATGAAAGAATATACCAGCACCTATAGTCCTGCTGAAGGCCTCAAAACTGAGTGTGATCAATTCTGGATTGAACTACCCATAGCAGGAAATGCAGAGGAGAGGAACGTGTTGAGCTATGCTATTATTAGTATGCAATCAGCAAAAGCCAGACTTCTGGCAGAAGGTAGGGTACACAGGTCAAACATCCTGGAGTCTTCAACAGATAAACTGTTATGAAAAGAAAGGAATGGAGGAGGAAATCTATAGATTAACAAACTCAAAATACATATCAAATCAAAGAAATGGGAAAGACGGAAGTATAGTGTCCAGGGAAGCATACTCGGATGATAAAACTACAAAGAAATGTAAGGAAGTGATTATCATACAGGTTAGGATAGTGGCTACTTTTTAGAGGAGGGAGACAATTGTGATTAAGACTAGGGTAGCTGGAGAAGTTCCATTTCTGACCAGGGTGGTAATTTCAAGGGTGTTTGCCTTATAATAATTCGTTGTCGTGTATTTTTGTATGTGTGATTTTCTGTATATGTTTTCTTTTTCAATTAGAAAGGTAAAAAAACAAACCCTGGACTTCTGACTCCAGGTGTGGCAGGCTGAGAACGGCTCCCAAAGATGCAGCCACACTCTAACCCCTGGAGCCTGTGAATGTTGCCTTATTTGGAAAAAGGGTCTTTTCCAGATGTGACTAAATCAGGATTTTTAGATGAAGAGATTATAATGGATTATCTGGGTGGGCCCTAAATGCAATCACAAGCCTCCTTATAAGAACAGGGCAGAGGAGGATTTGACCCAGAGGAGAAGGTGATGTGAAGATGGAGACAGAGATTGGAGTGATAGACCCATAAGCCAAAGATCACTAAATAACTCCGGCAGCCCAAAGAAGCCAGAAGAGGCAGGGAATAAATTCTCCTCCAGATCTCCAGAGGGAGTATGGCCCTGCTGATGCCTTGATTTCAGATTTCTGCCCCTAGAACTGTGAGAGAATAAGTTTCTGTTGTTTTAAGCCACTAAGGTTGTGGTTATTTATTACAGTTTCTACAGGAAACTAATATACCAGGTAAGTGGAAGGTCAAGGCTGGGCATTCCTCCTACTGCAATAGGAAGAAGGTAGATAAATTATAAAAACCATATTTTAAAAAAAGGCACAAAAGGGCTCTGGAAAGAATGAGGACTAGATGATCTAAAACTCCACAGATGGAAGAACCTTTCTGAGATGAGCTGAGCACAGGCTGAGGCTCAGGCTTAACCCAGGCAGAATGACTCTGCTTGGGGAAGAGAAATCACCAAAGTTTTTGGTGGTCATGTAAAGCTGGAGTGACAAGATGAAAACTTAAGGGACCTCTAACAATGACCAGTTTTAACTATGGAAAATGTGTGAACTCCTGGAATGTTTAGGAAGCTGGAGAATTAGGCTAAAAGCTTCTGAAAGGGAGACTGTATTTCCCACAGTCTGGCATTATTGATTAGGAGACAAGGACCTGCTGAGGCAGGGGAAGAAGAGCCCCAACTGCACACTCATCTCCTCCTCAACACATTTGCCAGATTTTGAGGCTGCTTGGAGTAGGAGCCTGGACAGCGAGCTCAATCTAAAGTTATAAAGCCTCTACAATGATTCACAATTTCTGGCAAACAATAAAAAATTATTAGATTTGTAAACAGAAAAGAAACGTGATCGAAATGAAAAGAAGAAAAGATAATAGGAGAAGACCCACAGATGATCCAGATACTAGAGTTAGCATACAAGAATGTAAAAATAACTATGATTAACGTGTTAAGGAAAATAGTGAAAATGATGGACATGCAGATGAAAATATGGAGAATTTAAACAGAGAATTGAAATTTACAAAAAAGTCAAATGGATATTCTAGAACTGAAAAGAATACAAAATCTGAAATGAGAATTCAGTGTAAGCCTTTAACAGGAGATTGGGCAAGCAGAAAAAAGGACTAGTGAACTGGAATATAAGTCAATAGAAAATACCCAACCTGAAGCACGGAGATCAAAAAACGAAAGGAAAACAAAAAGAAAGTAAGAAACACAGGGACATGCTCAAATATCTAGCAAACATGTAACTGGACTCTTAGAAGGAGAGAAGAGAGAATATTGGGCAAAAGAAGTATTCAAAGAGATAATGGTTGATAATTTTCCAAAACTGATAAAAGATATCAACCCACAGATTCAAGAAACTCAGCAAACCCAAGCAAGATAGATACAAATAAAATCCTTCCTGGGCACATCCTAGTAACACTGTTGAACATCCAAGACACTGTTGAACGTCTTAAAAGAAATCAGAAGAAAAATGCCACATTATCCTCAAAGAAACAACCATATGAAAAACAGATCACTTGCCAAAAAACACAACGGAAGCCAGAACACAATGAAATAACATCTTTAAAGTTTCAAAAGAAAATAATTGTGAACCTGGATTTCTATACCAAAGGGAAAAAATGCCACAAAAATAAAAGTTTAAAAAAGATGATTTTAACCAAAACGATCTTGAAAAAGAATAAAGTTGGAGATCTTATACTTCCTAACTTTAAAACTTACTACAAATCTACAGTAATAAAAACAGCATAGTACTGTCACAAAAACAGACATATAGACAAATGGAATAAAAGAGAGAACCCAGAAATAAACCTTCACACATATGGTCAATGATTTTGACAAGGGTGCCAAGATCCTTCAATGAAGAAGACAGTCTTTTCAACAAATGGTGTTGGGAAAACTGGATATCCACATGAAAAAGAATGAACCTGACCCTTACCTTATGCCACATACAAAATTTAACTCAAAATGGATAAGAGATCTAAACATAAGAGCTAAAACTACAAAACTCTTAGAAGAAAACATAAGGGGAAATCTTCATGATATCGCATGTGGTAATGCGTCCTTGGATATGACATCAAAAGTATTGGCAACAACGAAAAAAGATAAGTAGGGCTACATCAAAATTAACAACTTCTCTGCATCAAAGAACACTCCTGAAAGACAGTCCCAGTTTCTGTCTTTGTGGGACTTTCAGTTTAGCAAGGCAGACAGTCTTCAGACACGTGATGCATGCTGTGAGGGAAATTGTAGAACTGAATTACAGAGGATGTAAAAATATGAAAGTCCTCAGGGAAGACCCACAGAGTAGTGCAGCCATGGACAAGCTGAACATGTTTTCTTTCTCATCTTTCTGTTATAGTCCCTGGGGCCAGGCCCTGAGCAGGTCAGGAAATGATCCTTAACTCTTTTGGAGCTGAAGTTTCAAATTCCATTTCTCCTGAAAAGTGTAGCGAAAATGTTTGTGAGGTGGAGGTGATGGTGGTTATTAATTCCAATTTAGGCAAGTTTTACTTCTTTTCTGAGAATTTCAGGACATCTCCTATAACCAAGGAAATCCTGACATGTTACAAAACCAGTCCAGGAATTACTGACTTAAACGCTTGAATTTTGGTGGGAGCTAAATGGTAATTAAACTCAAAGTAATAACCAACATAGAAAACTGGGCACACTTACAAAAGATTTTCCAGGTAACACCAGACCTTCTTTAAAAAGAGAAGAAAGAAACTTCCTAGATTTCTCTTGTTTCAGTTTAACTTGTGTCTTGTTGTTTTCACCTTAGAACAAATGACATGCTGCTCACTTCTTTCGAATATTGCACTGTCAAATGTTAGTGGCTTGCTTTCCCTGTCACCCTACCCTCAGGCTGGATGATTCTAGGTCCTTTCACTTTTCTTCTTTTAGACCCTGTGGAATTTGACTACCTGCCTGATCTCTGAAACTGGCACTGGCCCTACCAGAGCCTTAATCTAGGGACCTGAAAATGAGCTAGACCAGAAACCAGCAAGCTACCTCAGCCACTTCTAAACCAGGAGATAGCCAGTTAACTGCTGGCTGATTGATTTAAAGTTCATGTGATGAGGGCTCTGGTAGTTACGAAAATTGAGGCGTCCTGATGGCTTTGGAAGAATCTCAGTAAGCCCATTGTCATCACAACTGAGCACTTGCTGTTTGGCCAAGTAAGCCTCTGAGTGTCCCAAGAGTCACCTGGAATATAGGGTTTGGGGATGGGGTGGCTATTAATTAGAGAAAAAAAAATGGAATAGCTATTTCAAGACCAAAAGGTTGTACAAAGAGTGTCAGGTGGGAGCCTCTAACAACAAGATCTTGACCCTTCCCTTCCCAGGGTTTCATGGCCTAATAAAATATTTTGTTATCTCAATTAGGTTAACATTTCATGCATTGCTTTGGTTCAAAATAACTCGGGGAATTTTAAAAGCAAAACTGATTTGGTTTCCTGCTGAGTAAAAAACTTAAATTCAAGTTGTGTAGGGAGGAGGGACAAAGTAATGGGTTTAGGTTCATCCGTTTGACTCTAGACACGGCTTCCAGCCTCTGCGACAGAATTACGTTGAGAAGGGAACTCGGGGAATTCAGTTTCACTCCCACAGGCAATGAAAGTTTTTGCTGCTTAAGAGGTGGGCAAAAGCATTTGACAATAAGGAAACTCTCAGAGATTTGCCCAAGGTCCTACAGAGTGATCCACCTGAGATAGCGTGCACCCCAGGGAATACATAACAGTCGGATGCCCTTTTTGATTCTAGGTTTGAAGACTCAGATTTACTACCACTACTTGCCGTGTGACTGGGTAAATCACTACACCACAAGCCTCGGCTTATCTATAAGATGGGTTGAAAACTGACTGTCATCTGGGCTGCCTTGAGAAGCACAGCTGTAAGGGATCCTGGGTTCACTGTTTCATGTGGGGCTTTTTGACAAGCATCCAAAAGGAGCAGGAGAACTTCTGCCTCCTCGGTCGGACTCTGCGTCTTGAAATGGGCCTCCCTGCCCTACCTCCCACAACAGCTCCCCCTTCCTTGATTCGTGCGTCAGAACACTGATCTAGTGCAGACTCTACTGTGATGCGAAGCGACACGACTCGCCGGCTCTCCGCGGCCACCCGGCACGATGGTCCGGTCGGCCCCGACCTCATCAACATGGCAGCTGGGAGCGGCCTGCCGGAAGAAGGAAGGTGTGGCAAGGAAGGAAAACTTCCGCTTCCGTTGGGCAGGAGCTTTCATTTCTTGTGCTACCGTGACTAAGATGGAAGGATTTTTGGAGCCACGGTCCGGCCTTTGGGCCGGGGGTCCGGCCCCCGGGCAGTTTTACCGCATCCCGTCCGGTCCGGGTTGCCTCGTGGACCCGGCGCCCGTTCTGTGCGGGGGTCCGATCACGCGCACGCAGTAAGCTCTGGGCGCAAGGGAGGCCCGGTGGGGCCTGGTGCGGTCGGCGGGCTCCGAGGGAGGCGAGGCGGGGACCCCGGGGCGCAGAGTCCAGAGAACGAAAGGAGCTGTGGAAAAGCAGAAGCGAGACCCACTGCGCTGGGAGAGGACTCAGGCTCTCCCCGCGCCGCCTCGCTAGACCTCCCTCTCTCTCCAGGAACCCCATGGTGACCGGGACCTCGGTCCTAGGCGTGAAGTTTGATGGCGGAGTGGTGATCGCAGCAGACATGCTGGGCTCCTACGGCTCCTTGGCTCGTTTCCGCAACATCTCTCGCATTATGCGAGTCAACGACAGCACCATGCTGGGTGCTTCCGGAGACTACGCTGATTTCCAATATTTGAAGCAAGTTCTCGGCCAGATGGTGTAAGTCATCTAGAGAAGAGGGAGTTGTTCCCAAGTGGGGAGGGAATCCTCTATTTTTGTCCTCCTAAGAAGTTCTAAAGTGGAGGAACTTGAGGCTGCAGCAGAGGACAGGGAGAATGATTGGGGGTGGAAGGTGTGAGAGTGTAATAAATCCTTTCCAGAGTTAGGGGGTGTGAAATGGGGAAGATTGTGTTAACGTCTTTTGGGGGTGGATAGACATGCCGACTTGCATCCTCTCCCTTTTCTCACAACCACTTCTGTTTAAGGATTGACGAGGAGCTGTTGGGAGATGGACACAGCTACAGTCCTAGAGCTATTCATTCCTGGCTGACCAGGGCCATGTACAGCCGCCGCTCCAAGATGAACCCCCTCTGGAACACCATGGTCATTGGAGGCTATGCTGATGGAGAGAGGTTTCTCTGAACACAAATAACTTATTTCTTTGACCACCCAACCTCTAGTGCCTGTGTAGTGTCAGTCTCTTCCCCTGAGTGAATCCCACCTCTGACTCAGACCCCATGATCCCGTCCTTCAGCTACGATACAGAAACCTAAGATGAAATGAGTTCTTTTATCTGTTGTGTCCTGTTAGCTTTCTGGGTTATGTGGACATGCTTGGTGTAGCCTATGAAGCCCCTTCGCTGGCCACTGGTTATGGTGCATACTTGGCTCAGGTGAGTAGTCAGTTGAGGTGGGGGTGGGGAGAGGGGAAGACAAGGCAGTGGGGGTCAGTGGTTCTCTGCTCGTTCCTCCTCCTTGAAATTCTGACACGAGGATCAGGCTAGGATCCCTACTGCTGGGCAGGTGGTTCTCTTTGTAGTCCAGAGGCTGTAAGTGTTGGCACTTAGATTCCAATGAGAAGGGGGTGTGTCTGGGAGTCAGGAGACATGTGCAAAGAGAGGGCACCCTAGAACTTCTCCTGCAGGTGGGTCTTAGCCCAAGTAAGCAGAGTTCATTCTGGTGAGGCAGTAAGTGGAATGTCACCTTTTCACTCATTTATGCTTGTTTTTACAACGTGGATTGGAGACAAATAGCCTGGTATTCAGCCCCTGACCCTTCCCATGTTTTTTTCTCCCATCTCCCTAGCCTCTGCTGCGAGAAATTCTGGAGAAGCAGCCAGTGCTGAGCCAGACCGAGGCCCGGGAGCTAGTGGAACGCTGCATGCGAGTGCTGTACTATCGGGATGCCCGTTCTTATAACCGGGTGAGGAGGGGGGTGAATAACAATGATGATGGGGATCTAACTGGCAGATCTGGTGACTACTTGAGTCCTTGGGTCTCTGTGCTTTGAAGAACAGGTTCCCCATTTCTGTCTCCCGTTTTCCTATTAGGGGAGGACCCTCTACTTGACCTTTGACCGGCCCCAGGGACTTCTTTCATGTAAGGGTGGGCATTTTGATTGAGTTCTGCTTTCTTTCAGTTTCAAATCGCCACTGTAACCGAAAAAGGTGTTGAAATAGAGGGACCACTGTCTGCAGAGACCAACTGGGATATTGCCCACATGATCAGGTGATTGAAATCAAAATTACAGTAGGCAAAAAAGGTGTTAGAAAAGTTGGGAGGCCCCTTGGCTTGCACTACTTGGTTTTTCTGAGGTCCCAACCAAGAAATTCTCTGGGTGGAGAGCGTTTTGGTTGAGGATAGAGCTCTTTAGGAAATGATTTCTCTCCCTATGGCTTCACAATTTTATTTTGCTCTCTTCCTTTTTAGTGGCTTTGAATGAAATACAGATGCATTACCCAGAACTGAAGCTGAACCCTTCTTTTGCCTTTGAACTTGGCTGATTCAAAGGTTTTTTCTTTTGTACAATAAATTAATCCTTGAAATGCCTGCTGAGTGGTTGTATTCTGTCTAAGCAGGTCACACCAAGAGTGAAACTGCATGTCCCTCCCTGGTCAGAGAACCCTTTGGCTCTTGGTTCTTAGAGCAAATATGGAATGCTCTGTATGACAATGCAGAAGGCCCCTACTGTCTTCATTTGGGTCTCTGCTGAGGGCAGCTTTAAAGCCAGGCTTAATCTTTGTGTGATAACATAATTGGCTTTTTAAACCTTTTTCTTAAACATTTCTACCCATACACTAGATTCTAAAATATAGATTTTCTGGTTAATGCTGGCTGCAAATGAGATTTTATTTAAAGCACTACTTCAAAGATAGAAATGTAGTATCAAGTGGAGCTGCTCTGAATGAGGTTACCCCCCCAGCTGGAACTGACAGCCTCAATCCCTCACCATCCAGCATCCTCACCCTTCACATGGAGAATACTAAGTAATTCCAACACTTGACCTAAATGTTTATGGTCCAAATCTGCTAATTTCTAGCACGGTCAGAAAACCTCTTCCAATTATTGTGTGTTCACTAAGAAGTCCTAAGTGTAGCCGTGAGTCAAATCAGTTGGGGTATTAGTCAAATTCCATCCCCAGAATGGTGTTAAACCTGAATTTTTAAAATGGATACCCTAAGTGATTTTGATGCATATCCTCTCTAAACCGTTTTTGAGAAACTAGTATAGGCAGGAAACCCAAAAACTATTAGAGAAATTTACTGAGCTGAGCTAAGAAATGAAAACACACCTTTGTTTGTATTATCCATGGTTACAACAGACTAGTAAATTTAAGCAAAAGAAAATCATGAGCTTTCAATTTGCATCTTCCACACATTCAGTCTCAACACAGAAAAGTAATCAATAAATACTTGTTTATTGGTTAAACTGAATTATAAAAAACAAACAAAAAAAATTTCCTTCTACTACTAAGCCATGCGGGTGGAATCCACAAAGATAACTTCCTGGCCAAAACCCAGCTGATCCATTGTTGGTTTTATGATTTTAAAAAAATTACCCATCAAGAAAGTCATAGTGTGCAGAGGCCAGGCACCCAGCTCTGCTAAGGCTGAGCCTGCTGTGGAGACTACCAAAGAGAAGGATTAGGTTGTTGTAGATAGAGTTGACCATAGTTCCTGAACTTTCTGAAAGGCAAAAGGTTGACTTGAAAGTCCATATTATGTCATAATGGCATCAGGCAAAAAGCTGGGAAAGAGAAGCCTGGATGGATCCTCAGTTCAGTTTTCAGATGCCCCTGGTTCCCAAGGCTGGCCAAGCTGTTTCTGGGAGGAATTACTCCAGTTCACTATATTATAGTGTGCTGGGGATTAAAAAACAAACAAAAAAACAAGGGTGAGGAGAAACAGGTGGTAACAAATGTCACACCTGTAGCATCAGGCCCATCACATCTTGAGCATCTCCCAGTCTGTGAAAGCCTATTAAAAGAAACGGGGTCGCCTAGAAAAAACCACATTGTTTATAAATCCATTTCCCCTCATTTTATTAAATGTTCCACTTATGTACATTTTAAAGATGAACCATATACAAGCCTGTGCAGGTTGCCTCCTTGGTTCACAGGAGGGAGACATTGCTGGAAGCCTCAGGATGGACAGAAGAATGGTGTAGCTGTGGGGAAGGTGGATTTGGACTTTTGCTCCTTTTCTCTGTATTTTACAGTACATTTCAGTTTATAACCATGAGTACATACAATAAAAAAAAAATCCCTCATGCAAATTGTAGAAAAAAATTTTCTTTCCTTGAAGCTGGCAGTGAAAAATAAAGATTCATGTCTTTTTCTTTGTGTACACCCCCGTGTGTTTCTTCTTCAGGTCAGATTCTTCTCTAAGCATTAAGACAAATAGAGGAAAGCCACAGGATAAGCAGGATTTCAACAAGTGGTCTGTCATTTCTTTTTAGAGTTCAACACTTAACTTCTTGCACAATTAGCTCCTGGCTGTAGGACATGTGATCTCTTGAACAGGCATGCTGTCCACTTAACCGGATGAATGTCAGCAAAGCAGGGACTGCCCCTGGGGGTTTCCAGGATGAAGACCCATGCACTGGGAATGGCTTCCACCCTAACACTCTGTGTGATCACCTCAGTACCGCTTGCTAAAGACATGTATGATCCTTTGTCCAGAGTGATGGGGTAAGAATGGGGAAAGGGCCAAGGATCGCAGGTGGTTTTGTCGTGTTTTTGTTGGAAGGAGGGTGGTGAGGAAAAACAAATCTATTCATCATTCTGGATGATTAGAGGTGGTTTCATGCATTTTTAAAGCCACAATTTAATATCTAGAGTTGCTGTAGAAACCAACATCTCTGGAGAGGGAAGGAAAAGCAAGGAGAAGGAAGAGAGAGTTCAGTGGGATTTTTTTTCCATTTTTGTTTTTATATAAAACTGTTAAGACCACAATGAAAAAAGTTTTTTATCCATATATATAATAAACCAGTTTGTGAGCTACATAATTTTGTCTTTCCCATCTTCAGAAATGTTCTCACATTGACAATGGTTGGATAGCATCATGCCCAAAGACATTGGCCACACAGTAAAACAAATTAAAAAACCCAGATGTACTATGATACAAGTGAGGTAAAAGGGGAAACAAAAAAGTTAACATTCGCCCACAAAGGATTTTTTTCTTTTTCTTGATTTTGTCGGAAAAATACCAAACACAGTGATTTAAATTTTTAAAAAAGTCACAAAAACCTGTTTTTAGCAGAAGTGAATGACCAATGGGCCAGCTCCTCGGCTCAGAAGTGATCACTATTGGTACTCCTAATAATCCACAAATCCACAGGGAAGTATAAGTCAACATCAGGGGGGAGTGGTGGCATAAAATTAAAAAATATAAACCAAATACCCCACCTGGTATACCCCCTTTTCCCTAAATCCCTCTACCCTCCCTCACACTCCCCCCCCCCGCCGACTCCACATCCCCTCATGACCCCAACACTCAAATCTCCATCAGATCTAGGTCAGCTTCTTCAAAGCCATAGAAGGACTCGGTCTCGCTTTCACCCTCAAAGAGCTGGTGAAGGCTTTCAGGCTCAATTGTCTCTTCAGGAGACGACCGGGGTCGTGGAGTGGAAGCTGAGGGCTCCTCAGACTGTTCCCCACTCAGCTTCAGCTGCTCCTCTAGGGAGGCAATTAGCTCCTCCTGCATGTCAGCATTTCTTGTAGGCGAGTTAATGTTGCCATCAGGGCCAGGCAGAACACTAGCCACAAGGAAGGATCGCTGAACTAGCTCTGGACAGTCTCCAATGACGCCCAACACCTCAGCCAGCCAGACCAGCACCAGTTGAAGCAGGACATCAGAATCACACGCAGTATCTGCCATTTCCCGAGCCTGTTCCTTCCACTTTTTGTGCAGGAAGTTCTTGACAGTTCGTTTGATGCATACATCTAATGGCTGGATTTTGGAGCTACAGCCTGCTGGGACCACTGCAGGCAAAGTGCTAGAGGCACTAAGCATAGCTAGCACCTCTTCTGACAAGTGAGTGCGATGACAGTCCATCACAAGCATGCCTTTACTGCGCTGGCAAGCTGTGTGCTTCTGCCACACTCGGGCTGACCACAGCTCCATGATCTCATCATCACTGTAGCCACTCTCCTTCGCCTCTAGCAATATAGAGTCTGGCACATTAGCTGGCTGATCCATTTGTCCTCGGTAGAAAACAAGGGTAGGGAGGACAGTGCCATCTGCCAGAATGGCCAGCACCACATCACACCAAGGTTCCCCTGTGCCCACTGTCTGCAGGGCGTTCTCCTTCCGGTCATCACTGCTCAGCACCTCTGTATCCAGGAACAAAGAGATCTCATCAATAGCCACGATCATAGACAAGGGTAAGTCCTGGTTGTGAATCTGCCGCTGTACAAATTCAATGAAGAGTCCTGCATTCTCTGCCACATCCTTAGGTAGGGTGTGGGCCACAGCTCGTCGGGCATGGGGAGTCAGGTGGTGCCGTAGCATGAAACGCACAGCCCACTCATAAGAGATCTTAAACCCCCCTTCCAAAGAACGTCCTATTTTGGTGGCTTTCTGGAACAAGGTCTCCTCATTTACAGGTAGCTGTTGCTCTCGTTGGGTTAGCACCCACTCAGCCAGTTTCTCTTCTGCCTCTAAGCTCAAATATTTGCCCTCCAGATTCTCCCCCTGGGAGGCCTGGAAGCGCCGAAGCCAACGCCGGATGCGTCGCTGGGGGTTTCGGAAGTGTTCAGCTGCCTGTTCTGTATTGCAGCATAGGGCAAACAGTACCACTCGAAGCTTCTTCACAGACAGCTGCTCCTTCTTGCCAAGCCCACTGCTACTACCACCCCCAGATGCTGGTTCAGGTTCCTGGGTGACCAGGCTCCCTTCATCCTGGTCATCAACATTCAGACATTCGGCCCCCTCTGTAGCCAAGGGCGGTAGGGCTAAAGGCTGGGGGTGAGTAGGGGTTGGTGGTGGGGTTGCAGTTGAGGCTGGTGATGGGAGTGCCTGAGCCAGGGGAGTTGGTAGCTCTTCAGGCTCAGCTGGGGTGGCCCCTGCAGATTTCACAGTGGCAGCTTTATTAGAGGGGAAGGAAGGAGGGTACATATTCTTCAAGTTCCGGTCATGCACTCGGTCACGAGTCTGGCCATGTCTAAAGGGTAGTAAAGAAAGGAAGAGAAAACTCAGTTAAACTAGGAAGATGAAATAGTAATAGTAGTAGTAGTAATAATAAAGACCAAATATTGCAAAACAGAAATTAAACCATGAAGTGAGTTTCTGTTACCTTGAGTGAGATATCCAAGTGAGTCCTATGGAAAATGAGACAATAAAAAAAAAGTTAGTTCAGTGAAGGAACAAGCCCTCCAAAGACGGTGTTCTGGGATTTCAAGCAAAAAAGCAAAACTACTACCCTCCCAGTCTTACATCAACTTCAGGTTAGAATGCTTCCAATTTGTGAAGTATGTCTCAGCTGTGAATGGGTAAGGCCAGGTAGGGATGCTCCCGACTCATATAGTATGACTTGTATCCTTATCTTTTTTTTCTTTCTTGCTCTGACCTCCATCTCCCCTACTTACCCCGTGGCAGGATGCTGCTGGATCTGTGAGAGGGGTTGAATACCAAATGCTTGGCCATGGCATCTCCCACAGAAGTCACAAAGGTACATGAAGTGCAAGCCAGCTTGATTCCACTAAGAAACAGAGTCAAGAATATATAAGACAAATAGAACACTGACACTAGAGGGTGTTAAGCTTTAAGGCTTAATAAAGAAAAGGAGTGTCCTTCCTTTCTTCTCTCTCTCAAAGTAATTCACATACCCACTCCACCCAAATAATTTAAAGGATTTAATGTAAAAACTTGAAAAATTAAGAGACCATCAATAAGTTTTTCCTTACCTCACAGAATTTTTAAACAAAGCCAAATACTTGGGGCTTTTCCGTGGAACATGATTGCTGACAAAGAAAAAGTGGTATGAGTTAGAAGGTTCTGTTAGCTAAACTCACCAGCCACTGACAATGCCCCAACAAAGGAGATGCCTCTTCCATCCATCCTAACTTCAACCCAAGTCAGTTTTCCTCTCCTTTTAACATCTCCTTACTACGCATATGATTCACCAAGGAATCTCTTAAAATGCACATTCTGACAGAGTAGGACTCGGGTGGGGCATTTCCAATAAGGTCCCACCTAGTGCTGCTGGTCCTTGGACCCTACTTTGAGTAGGAAGGTCCTACAAAATGAGAGCACAGACCATCAAGGCCAAATGAACACAGGTTTGGCCTCTAACCCTGCTTGGAGAGATGGAAAAACAGCTCTAAGGGTTGAAGGAAGAAACAGACTAGAAGCAGGGGAGGGAATGAAATGAGTTCTGGAGAATCTGAACTCCCAGAGGGGGCCAGATTTAATCACGACTTACTTGATCATGTGGTTGGCATAAGCTCGAGAGCAGCAGGTGCTATAGCGACACAGAGAGCAGTGAACGTAAGTAGGGAAGTGATTAGGGAAATCTGGGATCTCAAAGCTGCACTCCAGACATGTCTGCCGACCCATGACACTCCTGTCAAGAAACAAGGAAAATTTTCATTAATGCCTCAGGGGTCCCCAAATTGTAGGGCTTTAGACAACATATCCTGCTAAAATGCTACCAGATTACACTGGCTATCAGGAATTATCAATAGTGCCCACCCAGCCCCCAGCCTCTAGAAGACGGTACTGACATTTTCCTAACAGCTCTCTTCTGGATGTTGCGCTGGACAGGGGGATAAAGGAAGACGGGCAGAGGGTCTGCTGAGGAAGTCAGTGGCGCCGCCTCCTGCAAAGTGCTGGGAGGTGCATCACTGGTCGATACAGGAACAGATCGTGGCTGCCCTCGGGAAGCCCGGATTGTCACCTATGAGTCAAGGGAAGGAACAATCAGACATTATCCACACTAAACCTCAGAATACTGAAAATCTCCATTCCTCCTCTCTTGCATCTGTAGAGAAAACACTGACAAACCCTTACCTTGGTGCCTGGTTTCAAACCTTCCAGCTGCTTGGGTTTACGGAAAGTTTTATGGTGCTGCAGCTTGTGTTCAATTTTGTCCTTGGCAAAGAGAAACTGCAGCCTGCATTTGTTGCAGTGATAAACATTCCTCTTCTGAAGGGGGAAAAGAAAGAGAGAGAATTCGTTAAAGGTTCCCAATGAATTTTCTTCCCTGAGGAGCAAGGCAGATTGACGCGAATCATATCATTCTTTCCACCTTTCTGTTCACAATTTAAGAGAGTAGGAAAGAAATACACACTACAACACCAAAACCTACCACTGAGAATCATCATGTCCCATGTTCCCAAAGAAAGGCGGACTCACAGCCAGGACGACTAGGTCCTCCAGCCTCTCTTCCTGACCTGCTTTAGCAATCTGGATGAGTGGCTTAAGCCTTACTTGCCCATGCTCTATCTTTACAGTGCAAACACTGCTGCCCACTTCTGCATATTCTTTTTCTTATTTTTTTAAATACAACAAAATGTACATGGTTAAAAAAAATTATACTTTTATTCTGTACTCCCTCATGTTGTAAGTTTGCCTTCAACTCCAACTCTCAGTCCCTTTCCACAGAAACAACTTGTTACCAGTTTCTTGGGTATTCTTTCATTGACAGTCTATGCATATAACCATATAACAAACATATGTCTCCAATTACCACCTCCCTGGTTTTTTTCTTTCTTTCTTTTTCTTTTTTAACACAAATGACAGTATTTTTCTATACCTAGCTATCTTTCCTCTCAACACTTATATACAGATATGCCTCCTGTGGGACCATTTTGAGGATTCAGTCTGCCTAGTACTGAAGTCGTTCAAAAACAGGACCCACGCCTGTTATTTTCTTTCCTGGGAGAGCAAGGCTCTATAACCTCAGCTCAGTTACAAGAGACGATTTCCATGCTGGTATCTAGAAGTACATTTGTGGTAGATTATCAGCAGTCACTACTGTGGAAACCAGTGTGTGAGCCTAAGAGGGTGCTTACAAAGTGGGAGTATGGGTGTGTTTGTGCGCACACACGGGAACATTATGCACAGGTGCACCCATCTTGCTCTCCACTTTGTGCCCTCTCTTATGTACCTTCACTCTGTCCTCCTCTAGTGGATCCTATTTTGTAGCATTTGAAACAAGGTTGTATCTATTCCATCTTAAAAACAAAATACAACAAAAGCAACAACAACAAATTCTCCCTTGCTACCTCTTCCCCCGGATCTACCACCCCCAGTCCCCCCTTCCTAAATAAGCTTCTTTAAGTAAGTTTTCTCCATTTCCTTACCTCTCATTCATTCGTCCAGGTAAAATTTGACTTCCACCCTACTAACCAACAAAAAGGCTCCCATCAATGTTGCTAAACCAAACGTCTAACTCTAACTTTCTATCTTGCTTGATACCTTCCTGTAACATTTTTTTTTTTTTATTAATGTTATGATAGATTACAACCTTGTGAGATTTCAGTTGTACATTTTTCTTAGTCATGTTGTGGGTACACCACTTCCCCCTCTGTGCCCTCCCCCCACCCCCCCTTTTCCCTGGTAACCTTCCTCTAACATTTTGATTACGCTCTTTTCTTTGAAACACTCTTCTCCCCTCAGCTTCCTTGACGCTAAGACTCCTCTGGTTTTCCTCCTAGGACTATGGTCCTGGCTTTGTGGCTAGAGACTTGAGGGGCCCTAAGCCTTCACCCTATTCTCAGTTAGGGGTAGGGGTGCAGAGCACTTAAAAGTTTAAAACCCACTGGATTTGTAGAATGATTCCTAAGTATCTTTTCCACAACCCAGGCTTCAGATCTATATATCCAACTACGTGTTTAATGGACAACTACACTTGATGTCCACAGATATTGCTAACTCAGAATATCCAAACTAATAATCCTCCACCCAAAACTTACTTTCTCCAGTGTTTCTACCTCAAAAAACAGTCCCACCAGTCATCCAATTGGCCACAACAGAATCTTATGCACTAACTATTCACCTAATCTATCTCTATATCATAAATATCACTTATCTTCTCCATATCTGTCAACTCTATCCTCTTTTTTTTTTCATTTCAAAAGCCAAAAGCCACTATTGACTCTCATCTAAAGTACTGAAAAAGCCTTTGGCTAATCTCCCTAATTCTAGTCTTAATCTCCTTCAATCCATTCTTCTTAGCACAACCAGTGTAATCATAACTAAAAGCAAATTTGAACATCACTTCGGGACTTAAAAATTGCTTTAATGGCTTCCCAATAACTTACTATAAAGTTAAAACTCCTTTTCATAGCTTAAAAGATTCCTTCCAACCTCCTCCTTATACCCTAGACTCCAACCACACTGAACTTCTTTCAAGTCTTTGAACCTCCACTCTTGCCCTGTACCTTCCAGCACACTGTTCTTCTATCTCACTTCACCTGGCTCATCCTTACTCATCCTCCAAATCTGGGAACACCCTCCTTCCTGGAAGCCTTACTAAGCTCCTAGAATAGGTATATGCTTTTCTGTATCCTATATTTCCCCTAACACAACATTCTTCATGCTTTATTGTACTATTTAACTGTCTTGTTTACCATTAAATCTCTAGCAACTAGTTCAATGCATGGCACATAACTGATATTCAATAAATTTTTACAAACACATGTATATTATCTGCTCTACCAAAACTATCATCCTAGCTCAGCCCTGGCCACAGTATCCATAAATTTAAAAAATGAGAATATGGGAATTGCTTGGTGCCTGGTACCTGGTGCCTCATGTAATGCTGCTGGAATGCATTGCCATTTTTGAAGACCTTCAGGCAGTAAGGGCAGAGCAGATGCCGAGTATCCTCATGGATCATCCGAAAATGGACATCTACCTCAGAGTAGAGTGAGGAGCGATACTGACACACCTGAGTCACATAAGAGGGAAAATAAGCCAAGAATGAAGTGAACAACAGAAGTCTTAAAAAAGAGGTAGCAACAAAAATGTTAAAATATGAAAAAAAAAAAAGATTTTTCCTAAATGTATAGAAATCAAATTATTTTTCTCACTTTGTAATGTAGGACTAGGTTTGTGATAAATTCATCTGTGAACTAAGATAAAAATATGGAAAGACAGGAAAGTCTGAGAACAAGCCTTATTCTATGACTAAGAGGAGTAAAGAGGAGTTTTCTCTGTCCATCTCCAAAGGGCAAGTTCAGGAGACAGACACTCCCTTAGTACATGCATATGTTCCCTGACTGGGTACATGCATATGTTCCTTTATGTTTTTCTTCTGCATGGAAAAATCTGGAAACAGAAACTGTGTTCACTATTTCTTCTATGTCTCCTCAGTGCTCCTAAAACTGAGTGTGTGCACTAGGTATTGAGCAATGATCACTAGTGGATTCTTTGTATTCAGCCAAGGGTGAAATGGCTCAAGCTCCCTGGAGAAGAAGGTCATACCTGGCAAACATAAGGCATCTCTCCAGGCTTATGCGTATCCTTCATATGCTGGAGAAATAGTGGCTCACTCTCAAATGCCCACTCACAGATCTTGCACTTGGCTGTAAGAAAAAAATAATCAATAAATCCACCTGAAAATAAGACCAAAGTCCTGCTGACTCATAATCTTTATTTTCTCTGACTCCTATATCTTCATTTTCAATAGTCAATAAATCACTATGTCTCTTCTATTCTTTAAAATGGTTCCATCTTAACCTCTGCGTTGCTGATAAGAACTATCCTTATGTCTCTAGCTCAGACTTCTTACCAAAGCTCCATTTTAGATTTTGAACTGTGTACAAGACATTTTTAATTGGATATTCTACCATCAATTCTATCTTAATTCAGCATCCTCCTGTTTCCCATTGTTTCCCTTCTAATTTCCCCACCTCTTCCTGAGCTCAAAACCTGGGCACTATCTCTGACTCCAAACCCCTGTGTTCTGTCACCATTCTTCCAAAGCACATCTAGGAATTATCACTTCTCCTAACAGGCAAAATTTTGGTAGATGCCCCTAAGATTTCCTATTGCTTATCACCTGGCTTCCAATATCTCCTGTCTCTCCACTAAATAAAGTACATATCTATTCTTTACATGCCACTCTCAAATGAATTCCTTTAAAATACTACATTACTTCATTCCTCTGCTCAAGGATAGACAATGGTTACCTGTATAAATAATTGAACAAACACTTACTGAACATCTACTAAATAAGTACAACTAAGAATTTGTCCTCAAAAAGACTGACAATCATGAACAGAAGTTCTTGCCTTGTTATGAGTTATTGTATTATTTCAGTATTAACAAATTTGAGATAATTAAACTTTGAAATTAGTCATTTTGTCAAGCTTATTAGGCTGCAATTCTGAATTTTTGGTAAAAATTTTACTTGCTAGATATTTTGAATTATACAGGCAAAATAAAGATAGTTATTCGTATTTTTCTTACTGTCAGTGGAATTATTTTAAAGTTTTTGCAAAAATGAAAACTGTAAATTTGAAGCTTTAAGCATTTACTGGATAATGTCCAACCCCTCCCCCCTGAAAAAGAATGAAGGTGAAATAATTCTTTAAAGTAAAACAAGCAAACAAAAAGCTAGGGCTTCTTAATCTGGGGTCCCTCTCAGGGAACCCAGGTATCCCTTGAAACTACTTGCAAAAGAGTAAAATACATATTTTTCTGGGAAGAGGGTTCACAAGTTTTGAGTTTATTCTCAAAGGGGTCTGCACTCCATTTAGAACCACCGCCTAGAGTTATGTTAGATGCTATAACGACATAGATAAAGAAATAAAAAATTCTGCCTAGAGGAATCAGGGAAGGCTTATATATAAGATATATAAGCTGAATCTTGAAAGAAAAATAGGGGTTTGCCTGACAGAGGAGCCAAGAGAAGAACAGGAGCAAAGTACATGACATGATTCGGAAACAGTAACTAGTGGCATGACAATATTTTCTCCTGTTTTTTCCTCCTTACCACTCAATTCAATTCATTCATCTCCTTTAATTACTTTTTTTCTTTTCTAAAACACCTATAAGCACTGGTATTTTCCAATCTTCTGTCCAAGCCTCTTATTCTAAGTTTTCCCTGGGCAATCTCATTCAACCTCAAAGGCTTTTCCTACAACCTATTTATCAGCTCCGTTGTTACAGCTGTCACACAGCATCAACGACAACATTTAATAAGCAATTTCTAATACACAAACACCACGGTAAGATATATATGTATTATCTCATACCATGAAAATCAGTGAGATAAGAACCTAAGGTATCAGTGGATTTAAGAGCTCTCTAATAACCTTCCACATCTGTTCTACAGGGGAAGGAGCTGATGTGCAAAAAGATTCAAGAGGCAGAATTGAGTGATCTTTCCAAAGTGGCTATACAAAGTGGCTGTCCCTCCCAGCACCATCACCCTCATCTCCTTAACACCTAAGACAGTCTCTTGCTTTGAGAAAATACACGTGAACTACTAGAGCTTCTGCTTCCTGTTCTCCAAATTATGGGAGGAGAGATCCCTCATGTCTTTCTAAGGCTCATCTAACCTCATCATTCCATGTACTCCAAGACTTTAATCAAGCAATTAGTTCTCCATCTAGAGTCTTTTTCCACACAGGATCCTCCCCCTGACACCTGAACATGGCTAAGCCTCCTGAAGCATCCTTCCTTCAGTCCTACCTCTTCTTCAGTCTACTACCCTTCAGCAAGTGTGAAGAAAAATATAATGCTAGTAAGATTATACTGTTACCTTAATTAAATATTATGATCCATTGATGTTTTGGGGACAATTCAGGAAATCTGAAAATGGACTAGGTATTAGATGATATTAATGATTTATGATTAATTCAGTTAGGTCTTGACAAAGGTACTATGGCTATATATAGAAAAACATCCTTACTTTTTAGATATACATACTGAAGTATTCAGGGCGAAATGTCATTATGTCTATAATTTAATTTAAAAACACTTCAGAAAATAAAAAATATTTTTCCAAAATTAAAAAGAAAGCAACGGGTCCCAGAATATTAACATTAAAAAATAAGCTACCTTCATGCAAGATCTGCCATTGGTGCAAAAAAGGGGAGTTACCAAAAAATCCAAGAATAGAATGGATACATACTAAAGTATAGAAAAGGTATTTACCTGTTGGGATTAACAATTTCTCAGGTTTTTGATCAGTATAAATTTTAAATCATAAGATATTCAAAAATATAAGTCGGATGACAGACTGGTAAAGCAAGAGAAAAGGATCGATGAGGTTTTGCACTGTCTGTTTTTTTCTATAAGGAAAAATTTATCTTTCCTATATATATAATCCAGATATAAATGCAGTAACAAAACCCACCCATCAGGTTCTGTACAAAAAATGAGTCAGGTGCTTTCCCTGGGAAGTGCAGATGAGCTATTCAGGCTTTCCAACACTGGCAGTGAAGAAGTTTGTGTCCTAACCTAGCCTAAGCTGGCTATTCTGCCACTACACTATGGTGTTATGACAACTGATTCCAATACCCATTCTACTCCCAAATGATTAGTCCAAAGTTCCACTGTCCACTACAGTAACCATCAGTAACACACAGCTAGTGAACGCTTGAAATGTGGTGAGCCCAAATTGAAATTTGCTGTGAGTATAATACGCACACGAGTTTTCAAAAAAATCAGTTTTTAATGAGGAAAAAAAAGGAATATTAACTATCTGATGAATTTTAAAATTTTGATGATATGTTGAAAAGATATTTTGGATACACTGAGTTAAATAAAACATACTACTAAAATTAATATCACTTTTTTACTTAAAATGGCTACTAAAAAATTAAAATTACATATGTAGCTCATGTTATATTGCTATTGACCAGCATTAATATAAGCCTCTCACGGAAATTCCACTCCCCTTGCCAATATGACCAAGGCCAAGGAGATATAAAGGGAAAGCAATTTTGCTTTGTAAGAAACAGATTCAGGAAAGACACAGGAAAATATGGTCTCTTCTTCATCTGCACAGTTTTACCTGTGAATGTAATGCCTGAAACTAACACAGCCCCCCTGCTATGAGCCAGAGACAAGAGAATTGTTGAGAGGCAGAACACTCAAGTTCTGGGCTTGAAGCTTACTCTACCTCAAGTCCTCTCAGCTAAACGATATAATAGATGTCCTTATTGGTTAATTCACTTTTAGTCAAGATTTTTATAATGTGCAACAAAAGCATCCAGATAATACACATATTTCTGTCTTTACCTGTTTCTCATGCCATTTCCCATCACCTAAAAGCTTTTCTTCCTACTTTCCACCCAACTAAATCCTTCTTACACTTAAAGAGCTTAAAAGTTTTAGCTGTTCTATGAAATCTGGCCACAAGGATCTTTTCCCTTCTCTCAACGAATTCATCTATCATCGGTATCATACGATGCATATGTTTATAATAAATACACTGTCTTGTTCTCACATTTTCCTATAGTTACATAATTTTTGTCTCTTCAACAAAATTAGAAATCCCTTAAAGGATATAGGAAACAGTCTAAGAAGACTGGGCTCAAATCCTCACAATGTCACACTACTACAGGTGTATGCTCTTAAGCAAAAGATTTAATTTTTCTGAGCTTGTGTCCAGCCTGTGTTCCCTCGTCTGTAGGATGTACAGTGAAGATAACACTCCAACTTATCTTATATTTCATTGAAAGGTGAAAACTTTCACTGAAAATTTTCATTGAAAACTGTCTTAATGGTAATTTATAATATCCTACATAAAACCTATCAGGATACTAACTAAAGTAAAGGTCCAAATATAGATGACTGCTCCTTCTATAAAAAGATCTAGGTAATAAATCCATTACACTGATCTCTCTCTCTACAGTGATCCTGAACTAAAGCCCCTAATGATTCAGGATCCAGCACTGAATTCATGTTTGAACAGAGTAGAAGTCAGGCTTGTTAGAAAATACAGTAAGTGAAGTAAGGAATTAACTACAGATACTGCAGACATTCTCTACACTATTACTGACAAACAAATAAATATAATGGACTCTCCCTAGTGCCATTCATGAATGAAAAGCAAACCATACCCCTAGAGTTTAAGAGTTTCTAAACTTACTAGTCGATTCATAGGGACTATGAACATTTTCCAAGTGGCACTGGAGCTGGAAGGGAGTGGAAAACTGGCGATAACAGTGTTGGCAGATAGTATGACCATCCACTTCACCATTCTGCTGATCAAGTTCTACGTGGTGTTTCATGTGGTTCATGAATCTGTAGCACAGCACAAAGGGAAAGTACACAAAACATAAGAATCAGTAGCCTTCGAGAAACATAACAGCAGAATCACAGAACAGACATTACATGCTCCCCCTTCCCCCACCTTCCTCTGTTTGGGACAGTCCTTTTCTGAGTCCAGAAAAGGGTTCCTAGAACTAAGAGTTCTATAGAAAGAGATGCACTGGTCTCCCTTATTCTACCCAGAGTTATTTCTTTCTTTATTACCACAACACCTCCTTCTATAGTACTACGTATTGATTTACTGATAATCCTTAGCCAGACTGAATAATAGGACGATTCTCCAAAGAGAAATTAAATATATAAGAAAATATTTATATAAATATATAGGAAAATTTCAGTCTTCTCTTGTCCAAGGTAACTTCCAAAGCACTTAAACACTTACCGAATGTTGTTTTTTAGCCTTTTGGTACAATGTGGGCATCGGAAAGATGTAGCGACCTTAGGGAAGTTTGTGAGTTGGGCTACTCTGCCCCCGTCCCGTCCATAGTAGAAGTCATCTACTAGCATAATGAGCTTGGTCTGGACAGCATCACCCACATTCTCATTTGGCTCTGGTACTTTGGTAGGTGGTGACAGAGCAGGAATAGGTGTAGAAGAGGGTGTGGAAGCAACAGGAGCAGTTTTCTCAGGGGATGGGGGCTTTGCTGCTGATGGGACACTGGGTTCTGAATCCAGAGACTTTCCTTTCTTCTGGTATTCAACCATTTCTGGGCAACAGTACTATAAAGAAAGAAGACATCTCATCATTCTGGTTATCCTGGAGCCTAGGATGTGCTAACTCCTCAACTTAACTAACATTCCTTAGTAACAGTTTGGTTCTGTGTATTCTCATCCAGCTTTCACCCTTCAGTTTTCTATAGTGTTTCTAAGTTTCATTCTTTTTCTAGAGTATATACATTTACAGCCATATGCCACTGTAAACATCATTATTTGTACTTCTCCTTCCTGCCTTAGATCCTTTAACCACTCACTAGCATAACTTGCCTCTGAGCTCCCTGGCAGGAAGAAGTCCCAGCCTCTGCATCTGGACTAATATCAAGAAATGAAAAGGCTGGAAACGGGAACTAGTTAGTTCCTCATTCATCCAATGACACAATAAATAAAAAATGAACTGAGGTTAACCGAGTTTGAGTTCTGATTATTAACAAACTTGTCCTTCTCTGCAGTTTCAAAATCTACCACAACTAAGGAATTAAGGTCACATACATTCCAATTTATTTGAGGTTCTTTAAATGTATCCTATCAAATTCCAAAGTACCTAACTCTTCTAAAACAGGTCAAAAGAGAGAATAGCCCTTTAAAAAGCTTCCAAGTCATTTCAGAGGCCCTGCTTCACAAGCTCCCAATGCTACAGGAGGTATACAGTGGTAGCCGTTTAAGCTGAATCCCCATCACAGGTGACATCACTTACACACATGTGACCTCTCAAAGCTTCAGTAACGCGGAATTGAGCATTACACCGGGGACATATTTTCCGTCCACCATCCTGGAGGTCAAACACTGGGATGGAAGAGCTAACTGGAAAAAGTGAGAAGCATTGATAAGATTAATAAGATGATACTGCAAAAGATTACTGGCCTTTTGGAAAAAGGTTCAACATTCCCTGTGGGACATACTAAGATCGACAGGCAAGCATGAGAGAGCACCGTGAGGAACATTCCTTTTACTGTTCTTCTCTCTAGGCCAAGAGTTAGCAAATCATGGCTTGCAGACCCAATCGAGCCAGCTCCCAGTTTCTGTTTGACTCATGAGCTAAGAACGGCTTTTACATTTTTTGTTACGTAAGTTTTTTTCTTTAATTCTAGTAATATATACATAAAATTTACCTCTCAACCATTTTAAAGTGTACAGTTCAGTTGTGTTAAGTACATTCACATTGTTGAGCAAGCAACATCGAGAACTCTTTTTCATCTTGCAAAAGTGAAACTCTATACCCATTAAACAATAATTCCCCATTCGCCCCTCCTCCTAGTCTCTGGCAATCACCATTCTACTTTCTGTTTCTATGAATTTGACTACTCAAGGTACTTCACATAAGTGAAACCATACAGTAT
Source organism: Equus przewalskii (assembly GCF_037783145.1). Classification (NCBI taxonomy): domain Eukaryota; kingdom Metazoa; phylum Chordata; class Mammalia; order Perissodactyla; family Equidae; genus Equus; species Equus przewalskii. The sequence goes on along the minus strand of NW_027228747.1, from coordinate 3,370,822 downwards.
TTGTCCTCTTTTGACTGGCTTATTTCAATACTTAGCATAATGTCTTCAAGGTTCATGAATGTTATACCACGTGTCAGAATTTCCTTCTTTAAGGGTTAACAATATACCATTCTATGTATATACCATATTTTGTTTATCCGTTCATCAGTTGATAGACATTTGGGATGCTTCTACCTTCTGGATATTGTGAATAATGCTGCTACGAACATGGGTGTACAAATATCTGTTCGGGTCCCTGCTTTCAGTTCTTTGGGGTAGATACCTAGAAGTGGAATTGCTGAATCATATGGTAATTTGAAGTTTCATTTTTTAAGGGACCATCATACCACTTTACATTCCCACCAGCAATGCAGAGGGTTCCAAATTTCTCCACATCCTCACCAACACTTGTTATTTTGCAGGGATTTTGGATAACAGCCATCCTAACGGGTATGAAGTAGTATGTCATTGTAGTTTGATTTGCATTTCCTAATGATTAGTGATGTTTAGCAACTTTTTGTGCGCTTATGGCCATCTGTATACCTTCTTTGGAGAAATGTCTATTCAACAGTTTTGCCCATTTTTTAATTATGTTATTTGTTCTTTCGTTGTTGAATTGTAGAAGTTCTTTATATATTCTGGAAATTAACCTCTAATCAGATATAAGATTTGCAAATATTTTCTCCCATTCAGTGGGTTGCCTTCTCACTCAGTTGATAGTGTCCTTTGATGCCCTAACATTTTATAATTTGATGTAGTCCCATTTACCTATTTTTTCTTTCATTGCCCATGTTTTGGGTATCATATACAAGAAATCATTGCCAAAGCCAATGTCATGAGGCTTTTCCCCTATGTTTTCTTCTAAGAGTTTTATAGTTGTAGCTCTTATGTTTCGGTCTCTGATTCATTGAGTTAATTTTTGTATACAGTGTATGGTAAGAGTCCAACTTTTATTTTTTTACATCGGATATCCAGTTTTCCCACCACCATTTGTTAAAGGTTTTTACATTTTTAAATGGTTGAAATAAAAGCAAAGGAAGAAAAAGACTTTCTGACACATGAAAATTACATGCAATTAAAAATTCAGAGTCCATGAAGAGTTTTAGTGGAGCAGTCATGCTCATTCATTTGCATACTGCCTGTGACTGCTACTGCACCCCAAGGGCAGAGTTGAGTAGCTGTGACAGAGACCACATTGCGCATAAAGCCTAAAATATGTACTATGTGGTCCTTTACAGAAAAAGTTTGCTGACTCCTGCTTTAGACCACTGAAAACCCTCATGTTCATACCCTTCTGCACCTCAAAACCTCTCTATCAAATCCTGACTTTAAAACCTTATTCAGAAATCCATCTCCCCCATAAAGCTATATTTTGATTATCCCACTCATCTCTGATCAATCCATTTCACTAATCTCCAAAGTATAATTAAGACAGAATTCCTTATAGCTGCTCTAGTTACGCTTTTCACCAGTTGCTATCCCCTTTACTATACTAAAGTTTCTGTGGGAACAGATTTATAGCAACTATATTTGATTCTGTTTATTTCAAAGTAAAGAGTTCTGATACGACAAATGGTTTATTAATGTTTCTGAATGATTGGCTGCTCAGAGTCTTTCAGGTTATTGTACCTTTCATTGAAGACTCAGGTCCGCTGGTTCTTTGAGAGCCATGGGCAGAGCTGTTGTTGGATACCACCACTGGCCCAGGACTCTGGCCCAGGGAAGGGATGGTGTTAAGGGTATTCACCAGTTTGGCCACTTCATTGCTATTTTCACCTGTAACCCCAGGTCGCTTCACAGTGACAAAGCTGGCAATGCTCACTGCAGGTGGAGAGGGGAAGGAGGGAGCTATGTTGGCCAAGTGATAATCATCTGTTCTCCACCCACCACCCCGACCCAGCTCTGCCATCTCCTATTCCCAAGCCTCACCTAGTTTGGGATTCGGGGTCTGGTTGGATTGGCCTGGAGGCTGAACAGCTAGTTGCCCCAGTGAGGTTGGCTGTGTGGCGGTGGGAGTGGTGGAAGTGCTGGGAGTGGACTTGGTCTGCTGGGACTGGGACTGTGGGACGGTGCTTCGAATGGTGAGAGTGGCTGGGATGACGGTGGTGAAGGTGTTGGTGGTGGGCCGCACAGGCATCGTGGAGCCCGGCCTCACTGGGGTCATCTGAGAGAACACTTGTGGAACTCCAACTGTTGGCTTAACAAACTGGGTACCTGGGGCTTCAAAAGAGAGACAGAGAAAAGTACCAAATCTTGGTCAATGAGCTTACCTATAAAATATTCCCCGTCTTTACTGGAAATACTGGAATAGGAAAACATTATTTCCCCAAAGTGACTGGTGACCAGCAGAGGTTACCAAGAGTAGCACAGATTCTAATGTCTAAGACAACAGGTGTCCAAGCTGATTAAAGAATAGGCTAGGTAATCAGCCCTAAAAATGTCAAATTCAAGAAAGAAGATTCCCTTCAACTCCTCCCAAAACACCTTACCACTCTGCCTTTTCTACTCAAAGAACACAATCAGGAGCAGCTTGACCTCGGTATTCAAAGAGAAAGGATGGGTACAGAGTGGGAGGCAGCAGAGGGATATACAGGCCAAAGGGCAGACTTGGTCCTAAAAAAAGCGATCTTCCTCAGAATACTAAAAAAGTCTTCCATTCTTTTACATTAACTCCAATAGAAGACTGACTATGCCATTCTACTAGGATATCCCAAAGGTGAGTCTCCTGGCTCAGCTATAGACAATTCCACTGACAAATATTTAAGAAGTATCAGAACGAGACAGAATAAGCTCATGAGACCGAAGGCCAAAAAAACTCTGTGGGCTCTGAGAACAACAACAAAAACTTAGGAGGACAAACTACAGAGATACCCTTACAACAACTAAATTTAAAACATTCTTTTTGGTCTGAATTGTAATAAACTTACAAACACTAAGTAAAGAACTAGGGGAAAATTATGAGATTTTTAAAATTATGTTTCAATTCAGTTTCTTAAAAAAATCCTAACTAGTCATTGGAAATATTTATCTTCAAAGGGTGTCATTTGTTTAGTTTATATCTAAAATCTATGCTATAGAATTAAAGCAAAATAAAGTTTGTAATGCCACTATGTAAGTGAGTAGACATACATAATATGGAATTCGAGAGTTTGCATTAATAATATTCCTTCAGGATAACAAACTTAATAGCTAACTAAAACACCAAAACCATGACTATATAAACCCTGTTTTACTACTTCATGAAGGGTGGTAAAAAATTTAAAAAATAAATAAATAAAACCACCACCCTGGCCAAAGGTTAGAAACAGTTTTTTAAAAATTGGGCTTAAATCCATATGATTTTTCTATTTTTAGATTTTCCTTAAATACACTTTTTAAATGACCTAGAGTGTTCTGAGACAATAAAAACAAATCTCTGGATGCCAGTTTATTCCAAATGGACAGACACTTTTCCTTACCTGGGACTAGTGTAATTGGTCTAACCGTTTGGCCTTGCTGTACGTTCAGCACAATCCCAACCTGATTCATTGCATTTTGTACAGGCCGAACATTTCTTACAGGAAATCCCTGCATTAAAAAGCAAAATGATCTTTAACATGGAGACCAGCTAACTCTAGCAGAGACTGCACTAAGACCTACATCCAAAAAAAGTCCCACATTCTTACCTAGTGGTTCTCTTTCTAGAGTTAGAACTCTTAAATGACTCAGATAGAGAAATTTAGAAATTTTGGTAAAATTGTGAGTGACAAATTATCAAAACTGGAGAATAAGCTTTGGTACATAAAAGCAAAAATGAAAACCTACTTCCTGTCTTAAGAGACTCTCAGCTTAAAAAAACCTCATCCTCAGACTGGCCCCTAAACTGCTAAAGGCATAGAAGGAAAAAAAAATGACACTAACAGTATTCACTGGAGTGCTTCAACAAACAAACAATTTTAAGAAATTGTTCCCAAAGTCCACTTCAAAGGCCATAAACCTCTGGTAAATTTGTAAGAGAAAAGTTTGTAACTCAGGAAACCACAGGCAAAGAGAAGCATTTGCCTTTACATTCCACAGTCAGCATTAGGCTTTCAACTTCAGTTCACATTATATATCAAGTAAGTCATGTTCCTTCTCTTCTAAAGATCTCTGGCACTTCACCAATTTCACACATAGATTTCAAAAGTCCACTCACTCATCTCATTTTAAGAAAAATAGCCCAAGCAAAGGGCAAGAAGCCCTAAAGGCCAAGTGTTAAAGCTTCCTAATCCAAGGATTCCCACTAATTCTGCCCAGATCGCAATCGCATCACTTACTAGCCCTCTAAGGGGCAGGAACAGGAAAGTACCCCAGCTGTACGCTATGCTGAGCTTTCTACAAAAGTCTGCATCAAATTACAAAATAGCAAATGAGAAAATCCAGGTCAAAAGACAGGACTCAGAACTATTTCTAACGATGCTAAATAAGACTCTTTAAAATCAGAGGCTCCACAGGTTCACAGTCTGTCTCTCCTTCTTGACCAAGTCCCAGAATTCAGAGTCCTACTCACCTGTGTAGTGATGAATATTGGTTGTGAGGCCACAGGGGAACTAGTCACATGATTGGCATTCTGCATGACCTGGACAGGCCTCAATACTGGCTGAGTAACCATTGTGCCCAGAGCTGGGGTTGGATTCTGGGTTAGGATGAGCGGCTGTCCACCTTGTTGGACCAAAGAATTGCCAGCTAAAGAGTAAAAGGAAAAAAAAAAAAAGGTATGTAAGAGAAAGCCCACTTTTTATAAGAAACATCATGGTCTTAGATAAAAAATCATGTCCTAGACACAAAAATATCTAAGACCGTCACTCACCTCAGGTTTGATGTCACCAAATTCACCAAAAATTTAAACTTCACCCAAATCTACAACTAGTAGAAAAATAGGTAGGTAGGAGATGTTCACTAACATCTCCCCCATATATCTTAACTAGGGATGTCTTAACACAGTGAGACTTCTACATGGCTATCATTTTGACTCTGATGATGTAAGTGACCACACATAATCTCCCCATACCAAATCAGCAAAGCAAAACAACATACAAACTATTTTTCCATCTTTAAACTAAGTAAAACTTATTTTGCCAGAATGTTTTCTGTTATTAGCTAATCCATCTTAAATTATTATTATTATTTTTTTTTTGCTTAGGAAGATTTGCCCTGAGCTAACATCTGTGCCAATCTTCCTCTATTATTTAGTATGTGGGCTGCCAGCTCAGCATGGCCACTAATTGAGTGGTGTAGGTCTGTGCCTGGGGTGCCAAAGCAAACTGCACTGAATTTAACTGCTAGGCCACTGGGGGCTGGCTCTCCACCTTAATTTTTTTTATTTCATTATTTTTTTTTTTGGAGGAAGATTAGCCCTGAGCTAACACCTGTTGCCAATCCTCTTTTTGCTTATGAAGACTGTCCCTGAGCTAACATCTGTGCCAATCTTCCTCTACTTTATATGTGGGACGCCTGCCACAGCATGGCTTGGCAAGTGGTGTGTAGGTCTGTACCTGGGAAATGAACTGGCAAACCCTGGGCTGCCGAAGCAGAACATGCGAACTTAACTGTTGTGCCACCAGGCCAGCCCCCATAATTTTTTTAAAAGAGGAATATTCATCAACAAACATTAATGCAGCAAGTGCACAGAATCTAAAGAATGGCATCTCTTCCTAGTGAGTCAAATCTCAGAAATACAACAGATTCTGTAAACAACCACTGTCTTTTATAAATTTGAGAACAGAGAGTGACGGGCTACTTTCTTTCTCTTTACATCATCAAAACTGACAAAGAAAAGACCTGGTCAAAAACTAACTAAAACCACATATAAATGATACAACTTCAGAAGATAATGATTCATTCATGAATCAATATATTAATAAATATAAATAAATATTAATAAACTGGCTAATTATTGAAATATTTTAAATTCTTTTTCATTTGCGAGAAAAGTAATTTTGTCAATGTTTTTAAGTCCTCTATTTACTACATTTGACTAAAAAATCATCAATTTCTTGATGTACAAAGAATACTCCAAAACCAGACAGAAAATTTCAGAGAGCTAATATACCTAAATCAAAGATTCAAGCAAAATATTGCCTCAACTTTCTACTTGAAATCACCAGAAAGGGACAGACTGCTCTGAACGGTATGTTCCACTTGACAGATGGGAGTCACGGCAGTTAGCCACAAAGCTAACCCACCAGAGTCAGTGGTTAATAGGCTGTCAGTGGCTTGTCCCACATTCTCTCCCAGAAACTGAGAGCCCATCAGTGGATTAAACGCTCATAGTTACTGGACCAGCAGACTAGTGATTACATAGAGGCTGACAGAAAAACAAACAAAAATTCCAAAAAGTTCTATCTTATACTCACAATACTGGCAATTTATTGACTATGTATAGTTTTTTAACTTAAATATTTTCTTACGGATAAATGCAAATATACAGAAAAATAGAACACTATAATGAACCCCGACGTAATCATCACCCACTTTAACAATTATCAACTTATGTCCAACCTTGTTTCAACTATACCTCCCACCCTCCTCAGCAGCTCCCATGTTATTCTGAAACGAGTTTCAGATCATATCATTTCATCTATAAATATTTCAATACGTATTTCTAAAAAGTAAGAATTTTAAAAAAGAGAATATCACCACCATTATCACTCCTAAAAATATTACAATTCTGTGATTATAGTTGATAACACTGTATTACGTAATTGAAATTTGCTAAGCAAGTAGAACTTAAATGTTCTCACCTCCCCACAAAAGACAAATAACATGAGGCGATGGAAGTGTTAATTAACTAGATGATGGGAATCCTTTCACAATATATATGTTATCAATCACCATGACGTACACTTTAAATATCTTACAATGTTATTTGTCAATTATACCTCAATAAAGTTAAATAAAATTAAAATAATTCTTTAATATCAAATACCCAGTCACAATTCAAACTGACAACTGTCTGTATTATTATTATTTTTGAGGAAGATTAGCCCTGAGCTAACATCTGACACCAATCTTTCTCTTTTTGCTGAAGAAGACTGGCCCTGAGCTAACATCCATGCCCTTCTTCCTCTATATGTGGGACGCCTGCCACAGCATGGCTTGATAAGTGGTGCGTAGGTCCGCACCCAGGATGCAAACCAGCAAATCCCAGGCCTCCGAAGCAGAACGTGCGATATTAACCACTGCGCCACTGGCTGGACCCAACTATCTGTGAATCTATTTGAGTCAGGTTACAAAAGGGTTCACGAAGTTTAACTAATGGACACATTTCTTAAGTTTCTTTTAATCTATAGGTTCCCCATCAATCTCTTTTTATCCCTTTGGAATTTATGGTTGAAAAATACTGACTAAGCAAAAACATTATTTTCTAGTCATTATTTTAACCGCTAGGGTAAAAGAAAATGAATTATCTGTTATTTATCTAAGCCTAAAAATTCTTAAGATAATCACTGACTCAACATCCCAACTACATACAGGAAGAGAAGGATGGAAATTTTTTTGCATTTATGTGAAATCAACCAGCAGTAGCAAGTCTCAAAAGATAGACCATGTTCCCATGAAATCTGTACATACTCTTCTATTATAAAGAACGTTAACACAAACATTTCCTGCAAATATTCTCTCTGACATCAGGGTCATATCTGAATCTTGGTGGATTTTTAGGACGTTTTCAAAAATACAGTGCAAACAAAAAATCTGGGTTTCTAAGGCCAGATTAGGGTCACAACTCAACTGAAAGCAAAAGGCAGCATATGGCAAGTCACAATGGGTAAATTAAAGTATAACTATTCATTTATTATTTTTAATTGTTTCTAATGAATTATGTGTAATGATTTCTGCATTAAGTCTTTCCTCAAAGAAATTCTGACAATTCAAAGGTCTTACAAAGTTCTTTTCCAAAGGATGAAAGAGGCAATCAGAATCTTAAGGCTTAAAGAAGCCTTTGAAAGAATTATCCAACCAATCTCCTGCCTCTAAGTTTGCTCAAATAAACTAGGTACCACAGCCATAAACTGATTAAATAAGGGAAGGAGATTCAGCAGCTTCTCTTGCTATAGGTTCTGCTTGTTTTACAAATCTGAAGGTCTTGATTTTGTCCTTCGTTCTTTTAAGTTTGCTTACACAGCCTTTAAACCCAGAGATAAGAGGGCTAATGGAGTTGAAATGGGCTAAACAGGAGTTCAAAATGATAATCAGTTGTACACAGTAAGAAATTTATAATGTTAAATTCATATCATCCACAACTCAGAATTAAGCAGTGGTTTATTTCACTTCACAATGTTTCTTACCAGAACATATGATCAGTTAGAACTATAGGAATAATTATTAAATGCCAAGCGACAGATTCTGAAGAACAGCAAAAAGAACAGTAAAAATGTCCCCAAATTTTATTCTAGACACTTTCTTTAAAAAAACTAAAAGCTTTATTGAGATAATTACATACCATATATATCAACAATTTAAAGTGCATAATTCAGAGGTCTTTAGTATATTCATAAGCTTTTGTGCAACTATCACCACTATCTAATTCCAGAACATTTTCATCACCCCAAAAAGAAACCTTGTACCATTAGCAGTTATTCTCCATTCTCCTCTCTCCTAGCCCTGGGAATCACTAATCTATTATCTGTCTCTATGGATTTGCCTATTCTGGACATTTCATATAAATGGAGTCACATACAATATGTGGCCTGTTGTGTCTGACTTCTTTCACTTAGCATTATGTTTTCCAAGTTCATTCATGTTGTAGCATATATCAGTACTCTATTCATTTTTATGGCCCAATAATATTCCACTGTATGGATACACCACATTTTGTTTATCCATTCAACAGCTTAGGTTGTTTCCACTTTTGGGCTACAATGAATAATGCTGCTATGAACATCTGTGCACGAGATTTTGTGTACATATATGTTTTCAATTTGCTCCGGCATACAGCTAGCTAGGAGTAGAATTGCTGGGTCATATGATAACTCTATGTTTAACTTTTTGAGAAACTGCCAAAACTACTTTCCAAAGTGGCCACACCATTGTACATTCTCACCACAATTCCAGTTTCTCCACATTCTCACCAACACTTGTTATTGTCCGTCTTTTTGATGATAGCCACCCTAGAAGGTGTAAAATAGTACCACAATGTGGTTTTGATGTGCATTTCCTTAATGACTAATGATGCTGAGCATCTTTTCATGTGCTTATTGGTCATTTATATATCTTCTTTGGAGAAATGTCTATTCAGATTCTTTGCCCATTTTAAAAATTGGATTATCTTTTTATTCTTGGATTGTAATAGTTCTTTATATATTCTAGATACATGTCCCTTATCAGATATATTATTTACAAAATTTCTCTCCCATTCTATGGATTATGTTTTCACTTTCTTGAGTGTGCCCTTTGAAGCATAAAAGGTTTTAATTTTTTTTTCCTTTTAAGATAGAGTTAACCAAATTCTAATTTTGTATCAGCTTTTTTTAAAATTGAGTTCATAATAGTTTACATCAATGTGAGATTTAAGTTGTACATTATTTCTTGACTGTCACCATATAAGTGTTCCTCTTCACCCCCTGTCCCCCCCCCCCCCCAACTCCCTTCCCGTGGTAATTACTGAACTGTTTTCTTTGTCCCAGTACTTGTCTATATTCCACATGAGTGAAATTATCTGGTGTTTGTCTTTCTCAGACTGGCTTATTTTGTTTAGCATAATTCCCTCTAGGTCCTTCCACGTTATTGCAAATGGGATGAATTTGTCTTTTTTTCTGGCTGAGCAGTATTCCATTGTATATATATATACACCACATCTTCTTTATCCAGTCATTGGTCGATGGGCACTTGGGTTGCTTCCATGTCTTGGCTATTGCAAATAATGCTGTAATGAACATAGGGGTGCACATGTTACTTTGGATTGTTGATTTGAAATTGTTTGGGTAGATACACAGCAGTGGGATAGCTGGGTCATACGGTAGGTTTATTTTTAGTTTTTTGAGGAATCTCCACACTGTTTTCCATAGTGGTTGCATCAGTTTGCATTCCCACCAGCAGTGTATGAGGGTTCCTTCTCTCCACACCCTCTCCAACATTTGTTATTTTTAGTCTTAGTGATTACAGCCATTTTAACAGGCATAAGGTGTTATCTTGGTGTTGTTTTGATTTGCCTTTCCCTGGTGATTAGTGACGTTGAACATCTGTTCATGTGTTTCTTGGCCATCTGTATATCTTCTTTGGAAAAATGTCTGTTCATCTCCTCTGCCCACTTTTTGATCAGGTTGTTTGCATTTTTATTGTTCATTTGTGTGAGTTCCTTATATATTATGGAGATTAACCCCTTGTCAGATATATGATTTGCAAATATTTTCTCCCAATTAGTGGGGTGTGTCTTTGCTTTGATCCTAGTTTCTTTTGCGTTAGAGAAGCTCTTTAGTCTGATGAATTCCCATGTGTTTATTTTTCCTTTTGTTTCCCTTGTCAGAGAGGAAACGGTATTTGAAAAGATCCTTTATAGATCAATGTCAAAGAGTGTACTACCAATATTATCTTCCAGGAGTTTTATAGTTTCAGGACATATCTTCAAGTCTTTGATCCATTTTGAGTTTATTTTTGTGTATGGTGTGAGACAGTGGTCTACCTTCATTCTTTTGCATGTGGCTGTCCAGTTTTCCCAACATCATTTATCGAAGAGACTATCTTTTCTCCATTGCATGTTCTTGGCACCTCTGTCGAAGATTAGCTGACTGTAGATGTGTGGTTTTATTTCTGGGCTTTCAGTTCTGTTCCACTGATCTATCTGCCTGTTTTTGTACCAGTACCATGCCATTTTGCTCACTATGGCTTTGAGGTACATTTTGAAGTCAGAGATTGTGATACCTCCAGCTTTGTTCTTTTTCTTCAGGATTGCCTTAGCAATTCAGGGTCTTTGATTGCCTCATATGAATTTTAGTATTCTTTGCTCTATTTTTGTGAAGAATGTCATTGGGATTCTGACGCGGATTGCATTGAATCTGTAGATTGCTTTGGGTAGTATGGACGTTTTAACCATGTTTATTCTTCTAATCCATGAGCAAGGAATCTCTTTCCATCTCTTTAAGTCATTATCAATTTCTCTAAGTAATGTCTTACAGTTTTCTTTGCATAAGTCCTTCACCTCCTTGGTTAAATTTATTCCTAGGTACTTTATTTTTTTAGTTGCAAATGCAAACGGAATTACGTTTTTGAATTCTCTTTCTGTAAGTTCTTTGTTAGAGTAGAGAAAAGCAACTGATTTTTGTAAGTTGACTCTGTACCCCGCAACTTTACTGTAGTTGTTAATTATTTATATTAGTTTTCCAATGGACTTTTTGGGGTTTTCTACATATAAGATCATGTCATCTGCAAACAGCAAGAGTTTCACTTCTTCACTCCCTGTTTGGATTCCTCTTATTCCTTTCTCTTGCCTAATTTCTCTGGCCAAAACCTCCAGTACTATGTTGAATAAGAGTGGTGATAGTGGGCATCCTTGTCTCGTTCCTATTCTCAGGGGGATGGCGCTCAGTTTTTGCCCATCGAGTATGATGTTGGCTGTGGGTCTGTCATATATGGCCTTTATTATGTTGAGGTAATTTCCTTCTATCCCCATTTTGTTAGAAGTTTTTATCATAAATGGCTGTTGGATCTTGTCAAATGTTTTCTCTGCATCTATTGAGATGATCATGTGGTTTTTATTTCTCAGTTTGTTGATGCAGTGTATCATGTTGATTGATTTGCAGATGCTGAACCATCCCTGCGTCCCTGGTATGAATCCCACTTGATCGTGATGTATGATCCTTTTGATGTATTGCTGAATTTGGGCTGCCAAAATTTTGAGAATTTTTGCATCTATGTTCATCAGTGATATTGGCCTATAGTTCTCCTTTTTGGTGCTGTCCTCGTCAGGCTTTAGTATCAGAGTGATGTTGGCCACATAGAATGTGTTAGGAAGTGTTCCATCCTCCCTAATTTTTTGGAATAGCTTGAAAAGGATAGGTATTAAATCCTCTCTGAAAGTTTAGTACAATTCCCCGGGGTAGCTGTCTGGCCTTGGGGTTTTATTCTTTGGGATGCTTTTGATTGCTGTTTCAATCTCTTTCCTTGTGGACTGTTCTGTTCAGATTGCCTGTTTCTTCTTGACTCAGCTTTGGGAGGTTGTAAGAGTCTAGGAATGTATCCATTTCCTCTAGCTTATCCATTTTGTTGGCATAGAGTTTTTCGTAATATTCTCTTATAATCTGTTGTATTTTTGTGGAGTCTCTTGTCATTTCTCCTCTTTCATTTCTGATTTTGTTTATTTGAGCTTTCTCTCTCTTTTTCTTTGTAAGTTTGGCTAGGGGTTTGTCGATTTTATTTATCTTTCTCAAAGAACCAGCTCTTTGTTTCTCTGATCCTTTCTACTGCCTTTTGTGTTTCAATAGCATTTATTTCTGCTCTGATTTTTATTATTTCTCTCCTTCTGCTGACTTTGGGCTTTGTTTGCTCTTCTTTTTCTAATTCAGTTAGGTGTAATTTGAGATTGCTTATTTGGGATTTTTCGTTTGTTATGGTGTGCCTGTATTGAGATGAATTTCCCTCTTAATACAGCTTTTGCTGCATCCCGTATGAGTTGGTATGGCATGTTATCATTTTCATTTTTCTCCAGATATTTTTTGACTTCTTCTTTAATTTCTTCAATGATCCACTGCTTGTTCAATAGCATTTTGTTTCGTCTCTAAATCGTTGTCCCTTTCTCAGCTTTTTTCTTGTAATTAATTTCCAGCTTTAAAGCATTATGATCAGAGAAGATGCTTGTTATTATTTCAATTTTTTTAAATTTAGAGAGGCTTGCCTTGTTTCCCAGCATATGGTCTATCCTTGAGAATGTTCTGTACGCACTTCAGAAGAATCTGTATTCTGCTCTTTTTGGATGAAGTGTTCTATATATGTCTATTAAGTCCAACTGTTTTAGCTTTTCATTTAATTCCACTGTTTCCTTGTTGATTTTCTGTCTGGAAGATCTGTCCAATGATGTGGGTTGGGTGTTGAGGTCTCCTACTATTATTGTGTTATTTTTGCTATCTTCTTTTAGGTTTGTTAATAGTTGCTTTATGAACTTTGGTGTTCCTGTGTTGGGTGCACAGTTATTTCCAAGCATTATTTCTACTTGATGGAGTGTCCCTTTGATCACTATATGTTGGCCCTTCTTTGTCTCTCTTTACCTGCCTTATCTTGAAGTCTACTTTGTCTGATATAAGTATTGTGACACCTTCTTTCTTTCACTTGCCATTAGCTTGGAGTATCGTCTTCCACCCCTTCACTCTGAGCCTATATTTGTCATTGGAGCTGAGATGTCTTTCCTGAAGGCAACAAATTGCTGGATCTTGTTCTTTAATCCATCTTGCCACTCTGTGTCTTTTTATCGGAGAGTTCAATCCGTTTACATTGAGGGTGATTATTGATGTATGAGGGATTAATGCTGTCATTATATCATTCATTTTCCAGTTTTCCTGCATTTCCTTTGTTTCTTTTCCTGTGTGTTTTGGTATACCCATTGAATTATGCAGTTTTTTATGCTGTGTTTGCTTTTTCCTTATTTATTTTTTGTGTCTCTGTTCTGCTTTTTAGTTTAGTGGCTACCCTGAAGTTTGGTATTCAGAATCTGGTGCATAACATAGTCCATTTTCTGATGGCCTCTTACTTCCTTAGTCTAAACTGATTCAGTCACTTTCCTCCTCCCCTCCTAAGTTATTATTCTCATATCTTATTCCAACTTGTGTTGTGAGTTTATGGTTAAAGTGACAAGATTGTCTTGTTTTTGGTGTTTTCCTTCCCTTTAGCCTAATACTATAGTTGAATATTTGCTGTCCTATTCTGATTCTGTCTATCTATTGGTCTCCTTACTCTGTTTTGTGACCCCTTTCTCTCTTTTTTCAGGCATAAGGGCCTTCTTGAGGATTTCTTGTAGCTGGGCGTTGGGAGGGAGAAAGGGGTGTCTCTCGTGGCTACAAAGTCCCTTAGCTTTTGTTTGTCTGGGAAAGATTTAATTTCTCTCTCATATCCAAAGGACATTTTTGCTGGATAGAGTATTCTTGGCTGAAGATTTTTATCCTTTAAAGTTTTGAATATGTCATTCCATTCTCTCCTAGCTTGTAAGGTTTCTGCAGAGTAATCCGCTGAAAGTCTGATAGGGGTTCCTTTGTAAGTTATTTTCTCCTGCCTTGCTGCCCTGAGTATTCTTTCTTTGTCATTCATTTTTGACAGTTTCACTACTATATGCCTTGCAGTAGGTCTTTTCACATTGACAAATCTAGGAGATCTGAAAGCTTCCTCCACACACATTTCTCGCTCATACCCTAGATTTGGGAAGTTCTCTGCTATTATTTCTTTGAGCACGCTTTCTGCTCCATTCTCTTTCTCTTCACCTTCTTGAATACCTATAATTCTTATGTTGCATTTCCTCACTGAGTCAGATATTTCTCAGAGACTTCCTTCATTTCTTTTTAGTCTCAGTTCTCTTTCCTCCTCTATCTGGAGCATTTCAACATGTCTATCTTCGATTATGATGATTTGCTCCTCTATGGTGTCCACGTGAGCATTCAGGGAATCCCTATTTTATCTCTTCCACTGTGTCTTTCATCTCTAATATTTCTGATTGAGTCTTCTTTATAGTTTCAATCTCTTTTGTGAAGTAGCTCCTGAACTCGTTGAATTGTTTACCTATATTCTCTTTTACCTCACTGAGTTTTTTGACGATAGCTATTTTGAATTCATTGTCTTTCAGTTTACTTATTTCTGTGTCCTCAGGACTGAATTCTGGGTGCTTGTTTTCTCTCTAGTCTGGAGATTTGATGAATTGCCCGATGCTGGAAGGACGGGTCTTTCCCATTGTGATATTATTCGGTTGCAGTTACAGCCTCTCGCCACTGGACAGGGGTCGAGAGCTGCGTATTCTGAGCCCTACGCCTTCAGCCAAGATGGCACCATGTGGGTCGGGGGAGGGGCAGTTTCTCTTTTGCGCAGACCCAGGTTTCCGATCAGCTCTAGCTGTCTGGTCTCCTGGGGTCTTGGCTTGATGAGATCACCCCTGCACGAAAGCCTTCGCCCCATTAGAGGGCATCCCTCTAGGCTGCAAGGGCCCTGGGAGTCCTGGCGACCCCGTGGATGCGAGACCCCTCCCTGACTCCCTCCCTCACGGAGCCTCCTGCAGCAGTGATCCCAGTCTTTAGGGGAGGGAGTGAAGATCTCTCTTAGCCTGTTCCAGCTCCTCCAAGGGTGCACTCCAGCCTCTCCGCCGTCCATCGTGTGGCTGCCGTGACTCTCTGAGGATTTTTGTGCTTTTAGGGTATTTTCTGTTGGAATATGGTTGCTCACTTTTGTTGTATGTTGGAGGGGAGAGAGTCCTGGGCAAGCTCACTCCGCCATGATGGTGACGTCCAAAAGGTTTTAATTTTTATAAAGTCCAATTTATCTATTTTTCTGTGGCTTTGGTGCTTTTGGTGTCCTAAGAAACCATTCCTTAAATCAAGGTTATAAAGCTTTACACCCATATTTACTTGTAAAAGTTTTACAGTTTTAGCTCTTACATTTAGGTCTTTGACCATTTAGAGTTAATGTTTGTAAATGGTATGAGGTGGGGTGCCACTTCATTCTTTTCCATGTGGAAAAAGTATCCAGTTGTCCCAGTATCATTTGTTGAAAAAAGTACTCTTTCCCCATTGAATAGGAAAGGATTATTATTATTATTTTTTTAACCAACTATCAGTCTCCATGGAACAAGAGGTATTTTAGAGTACGGGACAAAATTGTGTCCATGCTCCCTCCTCTCATCCCATTCATCCCTTTAAGATAATCTTTATCTTAATTATAGTTTAACATTTGATTCATATAAGATGCTACATACATTTAAGTTATAAAATATGATAAAAACAAACACTCTTGTGGAGCTTGTGGATAAATCCACCACCCAGCATAGCACTAAACCATTGTAAATACTATTAGTATGCTTCTGCTCTTTCACAACCCCTGGCCTCCCTCCCACATATATAAAAATGTTCCTTAAAATCAAGAGTCAAGGAAATGCTTTTTATGTAGAGGGGGCAAGGAAAATAAGAGAAACAAGTAAATGATAAAACCCAAATCAATGCCCAAAAAAGCACAGTCTTTTAAAATCTAATTATTGGAGGAGACTGCTATTGGTAACCAAGAGCCAGACTAATTTTAAAACTGGTCTAAAAGGAGAGTGAGGTGTAGGAAAAAAAGACAACTTTTCAACTTTCTAAAGAATCTAGTACACTAAGTGAAATAACACTAAAGTGCTTAAAAGTTATTCTCCCTTGCTATGTTGTTAATGTAATAAGCAGACAATATACTAATACAATTAAACTGAAGGCTTATGGGGGAACTGGGTTGTAAGAGAGAACAGTTTTTATTCACTCTATTCTGAAGTCTCATCCCTATGCCTAGGCTAGCATTTCAAGAGTATCTGATAAAAATGTTACAGAATTGTATGTATCATACAAAAAAAAAAAGGGCCAGACAAATTGGATCTATTAATGTGTTTATCTATGCATGAAAATTTTTTGGAAGAACCCACAAGACATATATAACTGTGGTTACTAGCCTATAGCCATTTCTTTTTTAACCATCAACATGGGTTAACA
Source organism: Equus przewalskii (assembly GCF_037783145.1). Classification (NCBI taxonomy): domain Eukaryota; kingdom Metazoa; phylum Chordata; class Mammalia; order Perissodactyla; family Equidae; genus Equus; species Equus przewalskii. Next base: position 3,354,185 of record NW_027228747.1, on the reverse strand, counting down.
TTTTAATTTGATTACTAGAGGTTTTTGAAGTAAATAAAATTAATTTACTTATCTATATTTATATATAGATAAGTAAATTGATATATATTAATTTATACATATATTAAAATATATATATATATATTTTTTTGGTGAGGAAGACTGGCCCTGAGCTCACATCTGTTGCCAATCTTCCTCTCTTTTCTATGTGGGGCGCCTGTCACAGCATGGCTTCATGAGTGGTGTGTAGGTCCACACCCAGAATCTGAACCCACGAACCCCAGGCCACCGAAGCAGAGCACACGAACTTAACTACTACACCACTAGGTTGGCCCCACAATTTATACACTTTTTAAAAAATTTGTACACAAGCCCCACCTAGGAATCAAAGGTCCATTCACGGAGTCAAGGGAACCAGGAAAGTGTGTCATGAGATGCTCATCATGGGCTTTGGAATCCTGGGATTAAAGAAAAATTTAGCTAAACTGGTCTCTAACAGCAGTTTGACAGATTATTTTAAGAGAAACACAGGAAAGCAATATAATACAGTGGAAAGGCCACAAGCTTTGAAGTCTAGATAATTCAAATCCAGTTTAGTCACTTACCAACTATTTGCCCTTAAGCACATTATTTAGACTCTCTAGGCATTGATTTCCACATCTGTAAAATGAAAGAATTCTCTAGATAGTTTTTCCTCATCTTTATATATACAAGGGTCTCTATTTATTAAAGTTTTAAAAAATTCTAAGGATTTTCCATGTGATAAAAACCATATTTTCAGTAACCAAAGATTGAAAAAAGAACCTGTGGAAATTACAAAGATTTCAGTTTGATAATACCTGAAGTTGGCAACAATATGGTAAAAGAGCTTTGGTGGGTACTTATTTACAGCAATCTTTTAGGGCAAAATGACACTGTCTATCAAATTTTAAATGCCTGACCCAGTAATCTCACTTTCTACTGCAGACATGCTACACCGTGGGCACAGATAGAATGCCTGAGAATGCTCACCATAGCACTGTCTGTAATAAAAAAAAAACCTTGAGATTGTAATAAATGTCCAACAATAGAGGAGTAAATGGCTATATCCAAAAATAAGAACACCCTATGTACTTCTAACGGAAATATAAACTGATACAACACTTCCACATGTCCAATCCAGGAAAAACATCAATCAAAATCCTTAAAAATTGTGATGACCTTTGATCCAACAATTTGACATTAGAAATGTATTCTCAGAACTAAGGATGTGAGAAAAGAAATAGAGACAGAGATGTTCACAGTAGCTCTTTAACGTAGCAATATACCCCTCTACAACCTATTGTTAGTAATAGTTAACCAAACAATGCGAAATAGTCATCAAAGATGTTACAGAAAAATATTTACTAAAATGAGAAATATTCACTACATATTAAGGGAAAAAAGCTGGCAAGGCATAATGTAGAGTCTGTATGATCCATTTTTCTAAAAAGTAAACACTACAGATAGCATATAGAAGTATAAAAGTACACATATGTATGTGATAAGAGCTACAAATAGTTATCTCCAGGTAGTGGGACTACGGTTAAAATTTTTTTTCCTTCCTTTTACTTATTTTTACTGTCTACTTTTTCTACAATGCACATATTATTCTTGTATTAATAAAGATATATTTTTAAAAGAAATAGAATAATTAAAAATAAGTCATTTGCAGCAACGCAATGATTCTATGAAAGTGCTTATTTTAGTTATGAATCTTGAGACATAACTTGCCAATAACTCATCTTCAGAGTGTAACACAGTCACCAAAATGAAATAGAAACCAATACTATATAGACTCTCTAGTCAATATATGCACTAAAAACACTACTCTTTCACCATTTCCTTCAGGTAGACAACAACTCTATCCTATCTTCCATACCCAGCAACAAATAACCAAATGAAGCTGCCAGAGAAACTAGAAAACAAACCTGCCCTGGGAGAATTCTTACCAAACTAGTGGGGCTCTTCTAATCAAAAAAACAAAAACAATCAAACAAAAAAACCCCAGATCTCTGTAAGTTAGCAATTTGGGGTTTATATTTTCTCTCCTAGAAATTATCAGCAGCAAGAATCAGCTGCCCTCTGACTTGAAATACCAGCATAAGTTCAGCACTAACTCAAAAGGAACAGCACCACCTACTGAATCACTTCCATATCAGAGAATCATTACTAAATTCACTCCAACTAGCAGAACCTCATCAGTACCTAAAACTAAACAGGTACAGCTATTCCTAAAACCTTTTTTATTCTCTCACCCCTCTAGCCCAGGAAGAATTTCCCAATAATCCCACTTACCATTGTTGTTGGCAATTAGTGTGACAAGAGTCTTCTTTGTACTGTCGCTGTTCTGTGCCCCGCTGCTACTAACGGTGGTGGATGTAGAGAGGTGCCCAGCAACAGAAGCATGGGCAGCGATGGGCACTGGAGCCGAGACTGGCTGCTGGCTCACAGAAACTGTGGGGAAGGGGAGGCACAGTCACTCGGAGACAGGGACAGATGACACTAACGGATACTGTCCTAATCCTCCCTTTTCATCTTGCTGTAGGCCTCTACAGCCAAAATGTTTCCTGCTTTATTTGTAAATCCAACTGTTCATCTGATTTTTCCTCCTACTTGTCCCTCACTCCACCAATGAGACACCATGCCTTCTTCTTTGTCTCACATTTCCTGGTTAAGTTAGATCACAAGCTCACTGAACCGGGATTTTAATGTTTTGCTTATATAGCACAAGCAAACCTCTAGACTCAAAGGTTTATCACCACCACTACTGGTATTCAGAACCATGCATAGCAAGCCATCCACAAGACCCTGGACTGTGTCCTATTTCAGTCCAAACTAATGCCATTTTCAGATCTCAAGGTAGGGAAGATAAAAATAAAGAGAGCAACAGATACAATTTAGGGGAGAAAAGAACTACTATTCACTTTCTAAATTCAGGGTGATCTAGAATTTGACCCTGCAACATCACTTTTTTGAAAGAGAAGCTAACAAGCCTAAGTTTGTAAACTGTCCATGAAGGCAAACACAAAGCAAATTCTCCTCAACTCACAAAGGAATCCAAGTTGAAGTAAAACAAACAAAGAAAAAAAAACAAGACTACGGGAACCTGTTTTTGACTGGGTACGTAAATGACCACCACCACTTTGTATTCTCATCCACACATCATTTGCTAGGAGGATTGCTAGATGTTTGATAAACACTGGTTAACCCAACTCTCAATGTTTTAAATGAATTAACTATAGTGCTTCTAGGTTTATCTATAAGGAAACTGAGGCATTTACAGTCTTCGGCATGGGAAAAAAAGGTAGCACCAGTGCCACAGGAGGCATCTCTGGATTCTTTCTCCACCTCACACTTTCTCAACAAAAACGCCATTCAGCTGAGTCAATTTAAACAACAAGCTTAGATTAAAAGAATTTCTGTTACCTGTAGTAGTTTTATCCACTGAATTATAATCTTCAACTACAGAATCCTCAATGACATCACTGATTTTCTGCCATGGCTCCAGCTCCTCCTCCTCACATTCCATAAACAGGTCGGTGTCCGCCATGCTACAAGAAAAAAGATTAAATAATACTGACCTCACAATGGGAGACAGAGTTTTACACAAAATAGAGTGTCAGATTCTCGAATCTATTGGTGACCCACTCCCTTGTTCTCCCTCTACCATTTCCCCTAACCTCTCCCCAATTTCAAGGTTACAGAATTATAACTTTTATTCTTGAAAAAAAAATTATTGTGGAAGAGTCCACAGCAAGTTATTTAATAATTAGGATTATAGAAATTTAATCTATAACACCTAGCACTGGGATTAGACTAATCATCCAAGTGCAGGGTCAGATCCTGTCTTTCTTTAAAATTGATATTTTGTTCATTTTGAAGTTTTTTGCATTAATATTGATCTTTTTAAAATTATACACTAAAATACTATAAAATACTATGTATCTTGATTACTGAACCTTTTTACAATCCCTTAAATTTTGCACCCAAGATGAGAACCTCCCTTGTCACACTCTAGTCCTGGCCCTACTACTACCTTGTACTCCACCATGATTTTGGAGTCAGCCTTTAATTTGAAAACATTGCCTAAAATTACATGCTACTTTTAAAAAACAAAGCCTACATCTTTGCAGCGCAAACAAAGAGCTATTTCTAGCTATTCTGCCCTCCAATATTAGTTGACTAAAGGTCAACTTGTCTTGGAAGGGAAGTAGCATTACTGCTCAATGCTCAGACAAAGCCTTTAACGCACAGGTTCTCAGTGCTCTTAGTATCCCAGAAATTTTTTCACCTCACCTCCAAGCCAAAAACAAAACAAAACAACCAACCTAACTAACTGTTCTGCTTAATTAGGTACATACAATTTGATAATATTACTTTGGGAGGTGCCCAACAGATGGCGTTGTCCCCTTGAAAATTTAAAATATCCTAGCAATGCCCCAGTGAGTTACCTATAGCCAAGTGCCCACAGTTTTAATGGGTAAAGTGCTTAACTTGCTTCTAATTGGTCTCTAATGTCCTATTTTAATTATCCGTCTTCCCAAACCAAAACCACAAAGGGGAAAGTTATGAGCAAGGTAAGAAAAAGATCTAAGATATCAACTTACATTTTCTTAATTTCATATCTAATATATATATACAAAAGACAATGCTAGCCAGAAACTGAATCAAAAAGAAGCCAAATCCATATCACAGGCATTCTTTGAGACAAGACTACGCAACACACACTTCTGGATTTTCCAGTCTAGTTCCACTGAAAAAGGTAACATTCCAAATAGCTTTTTCTTCTAACTTATTAATTTTATACGATTGTTCTTTGCTACATAACTTTCTTAGAGCCCACAGCTAACAGATAATTAATGCATAAATATCAAACACCCAGCAGAATGAACATAAACTGTGGATGATAACCTCTACAGATGGTTTCCAAGGGCCTTCTTTCAGCTCTGACCAGCTGCAAGCAAACTCTCCACGCATATGCTGAGCAATCTGTAGAAAATTCTCCTTCTGAATAAGTAAAGCTATCTGAATGCAAACTGGTTTCCAATGTTATGCCTGTGGGTATTTTAATAGCAAATCCAGAAGGCTCATCATTTACCTCAACTATTTAAACTACCTTAAGAAAGTGAGTTTATGTTTTACGTTGTGAAGCAATTAATTTTAATAACAATATTGAAAGTTTCTTCTTTCTGACCAAAGTCAAATCATGTTATTCCTCCCATGAAAAAGGTACTCTTAAGAACCAGAGCGGGAAGGGTAGATGTGAAAAGATGGCAAAGAAGGATGTTTGTTACCTACTTTTTAAGAAAAGAGAAAGAAAAATAACTCCTCAGGTATACGCTCTGCCAAGACAACCAATGTAAATCAAAAGATTCAAAATGAAAACAAAATTCAACTTAGAAAACATTTTTCAAGTTTTTTATAGCATAGAAGATGGAGTTAACCACTAAGGCTTGTCAACCCAGAAAATAAGACATCTGCTGACTGAGCATATTTTACAGGCTTGCACCCAAAACACCTCTGAAAGACAGTGAAATAAAATTTTTCAGTTAGTCCTCAATTCTGACCCAGACTCTGTTATCTCAGAATGTGATCACTAATTTTACATTCTGATCTATAGCTCAGGGCCAAAAAATTAACTCTGCTGAAAGCAAGGGCCATGCCACAATAGATACATCAACCTAAATTAAGCATTTCCCAAATTTTAAAAACGAAAAATAAAAATTTAGCATCCTTCTTGTAGTTTCCCAGTTATCAAAAAGAAGTCTTCACTAATATGAAAAAATGCTATATTTACTGTTTTTACCAAAATGTTCAACAAAGAAACCTCACCATTCTCTGTGCTGTCTTTCAAGTCATCCATGGCATACAGTCTCCTTTCAACTATTTCTGATCAAAGACGACAGGAATTGCTAAATATGCAGTACTAAAATGTACAGATCTTCCCAAACTATCGTTCTACTCATGTTTAACCTCTTTCCACACCAAACCTTTCACTTGATTTCTCACAAGGAAGGAAAAAACCTGGAATTATTTTCTCTCTTCCCTATTTTGTTATAAAAGATAAATGTACTCATAGACTTGAACACTTCTCACACCAAAAAACAAACACGTTGAAATTCAATCCTTACTAAATTAAGCAACATTTTCATTTCTTCTAAAATACTGCCAGGTAAAAATGTGGATTTCAGAAATCAAAGGCCAGCACAAAGGGAACAGAGTGCTACATCAAGGGGAAAACTTGGATGGGCAGTAAATTTGAAAACCATACTGTACACAAGTGAAGGGGCAAACTTTGATCATATCACAGCTATGAGTCTCTGAATCAAGACTGCAGTGACTCCTTTTCCACTATTTTTAAAATGAGTTACAAATTTTAATGAAATACAGAAACAGACATGCATCCATCACCCAGCTTCAAAAATTATCAACTCAAAGCCGACCTTGATTCACCTACATCCCCTCTCCTTCATACTATTTTGAAGCAAATCTGTAATAACATATTCATAAATATTTTAGTATGCAGCTCTAAAAAATAAGGACTTGAAAAGATCAAATACCTGGCAACTAGATTTTTGGTGGTGAATACGATGTAGCCTATACAGACGTCAAAATATAATGATGTACACCTGAAACTTATATAACGTTATAAACCAATGTTACCCCAATTAAATAAATACATAGAGAAAAAGAATGAAGTACTGATATATGCTATAACATGGATAAACCTTGAAAACAAGATTAGTATGTTAAATGAAAGCAGCCAGTCATAAAAAATTGCATATTATGAGATTCCATTTATATGGAAATGCCCACAATAGGCCAATCCTTAGAGACAGAAAGTAGACTAGTGCTTGCCAGGGGCTGGGAGGAGAGGGGAATGGGGAGCGACTGCTAGTGGCTATGGGGTTTCTTTTTAGGATGATGAAAAAGTTATAAAGTCAAATGTGGTAATGGTCGCACAAGTCCGTGAAAATACTAAAACTCGCTGAATTGTATACTTTAAAGGGTGAATCTTACAGTATGTGGATATTTCAATAAAGCCGTCATAAAAAACAAACAAAAAGATTATATACCAAAAGAAATCATAGTACCACTACATGCCTAAAAAATTGATAGTCCCTTAGTATCTAGTGAACATTCAAATTTCAAATTCTCTCAAATAAATGTTAATGTTAATTTGAATTAGGATCCAAATAAAGTCCACATGCCATAATTATTTGGTAAGTTTCTTAAGTCTCTCTTTTTTTTAATAAGTAATTTTTTAATTTATTTATTTAACTTTTTGAAAAATTTTTTGAGGAAGATTAGCCCTGAGCTAACATCTGCGGCCAATCCTCCTCTTTTTGCTGAGGAAGACTGGCCCTGAGCTAACACCCCTGCCCCTCTTCCTCTACTTTTCCTATGTGGTATGCCTGCCACAACATGTCTTGACAAGCGGTGTGGAGGTCCACACCTGGGATCCAACCTGGTGAACCCCGACGTGGCGAACGCCAGGCTGCAGAAGCAGAAAGTGCGAACTTAACCCCTGCGCCACTGGGCTGGCCCCTTAAGTCTCTTTTAATTTATAGGCCTCCCTTCATCTTTTTTTTTTCCCTTGCAATTTATTTGTTGAAGAACCAGGTCACCTCCTGTAGTTTCTACAGTTTGGATATAGTTGATCACATACACATAGCATTTAATATATGCCTCTGTCCTCAGTACATCCTGAAATTGATAGGTGGATCTACATGCATGATTAGATACATGTTTAACTTTTTTCCCCCTAAGACTACCCACAACGGTGATGTACTCCTCCATCAGGAGGTACACTCCGTGCCTAGATCTAGTCATTCTAAATCTATCATTCCTTCCTCATTTATTAAATAGAACATTTCTATTAAAAAAAATATTATTTGGGGCCGGCCCCATGGCTGAGTGGTTAAGTTTGCATGCTCCGCTTTCGCAGCCCAGGTTTCGCCCATTCGGATCCTGGGCACGCACAGGACACCGCTCATCAGGCCATGCTGAGGCGGCATTCCCCATAGCACAGCCAGAGGCACTCACAACTAGAATATACAACTATGTACTGGGGGCTCTGGGGAGAAGAAGGAAAAAAAAAAGACTGACAACAGATGTTAGCTCAGGGCCAATCTTAAAAAAAAACCAAACAAACAAATACTATTTGGTTACTTAGTAGAGCAGTTCATATAGTAAAAGTCTTGATTTTTCCTATCTTGCTTCTTTTTCCTTTTATTTACCAGTTTTCAAAATGATTCGTTTTGGTGGCATTTCCCCAAAGTGACTAATAAGCTTGTTCTTTACTGTTATGTCACAGATTTAAATGTATTTGATGTGCTGTAATCCACTGCGGTTATCTTTATTGATACTGAAAGCATCCTATTTTGGCCAGTGGGAACTACTTCAGTAGGCTGCTGAGACCTTCTGACACAACTCTTAGCAGTGTTTGATAAGGTTCTTGCTATCTGACAGATAAGATGTTCCAGGCTCATCTCATACAGTTCCTGCCCAAGAGCCAGAATCAGCCACTTCTTCAAGGAGCCCTGATTCCTTTTGGGAGGGAATGATATTCCAAGACCAGAGTCTAGATGCTAAGGGGCTTTCCGCTCATTTTAAATATAAAATTATCTCTATATCAACCCCCAACCATTATTAGTCAGCTATCTTTAATTTTGCCGCTACGTCATCTGGCAGAAAAATTCCACATCCACAAATAATATTTGTCTTAGAAACTTAAAACAAAATCCTATTTTCTCCTCAAATTCTTGAGATGTTTCAGTCTTGTATTTATCAAACAATTCTCATTTCTTCCACTCCTACTCTATGCCCCCTGTATGTAGTCCCTTTCCCTTCCCCTAACAAGATGCCTGGATCATTTTCCCGAGTGGCAGAATACACATATAGTTAAAAATTTTTAAGGACAACCAAAGGTTAACAAACAGGACATGTTTAGCAAGTAACTATTTTTTTAAAGACTGCCTTTTTTTGAATGCCAAGATACAGACAGATCACCTCAAAGATATCAAACAAATTTCTCAACTATTCGTAACAAAATGTTTATCCATAGCACATAGCTAATAAGGTTCTTTCCAAGCAAACGGCGGGGGGGGGGGGGGGGCGGGGTCAGATAAATGAAAAGGTTACACTTTGACTTACAAATGAACAGCTCATTTCTACCTTCAACAGAATTTCCAATAGAGCTAAAAAAATTTCATCATATCCCAGTGTTCTCCAACATATACCAGGCAGAGCCCATGCTGTGCAGCATACCTGCAGAAGGGCCTTGGGTTCAACAGCTATAGGTAGGTTACATAAAGGGAAACCTAGATCACAAAGGACATCATCTTTACACATGCCAGTGGATTTTCAGTGATACTTAAAGGGAGATAATTTGCCCCCCAGAAGACATGCAGCAATGTCTGGAGACATTTTTGGTAGTCACAACTAGGGATGGAGTTGGGGAGGAGTGCTAACATCTGTCTAGTGGGTAGTGGCCTGGGGTACTTAAACATCCTACAATGCACAGGACAGTCAGGGACTTATCTGGCCCAAAGTGTAAAGAGTGCCAACATTGAGAAACCATAATCAAACTGAATCCATGTTCTGAAGGGAAAAATGAAAAAAAAAATCATCCCACATTCTACGCATGAAGAATTATCATTTCTTTTTAAAATATTTATCTTCTCTGCAACAGAGATGAGTAGAACAGGTTCCTGTGAATTGCTCAAATGATTACATCTTACACAGTAAAAACATTTTTTAAAACTAATATACATCTAGTTTGTTTTACCCTATAATCATCTACCTGTGAAACTTGCCCAAGTATATAATTTCTCCTCATACAACTGGAGCGTCATGATGATAATCCTCTAAAATTAGGGTTACTATCAGTATTTGTTATTATCAGTATTGACTGGTAAGTAATTTTTGTGAAAACAATTTCCCAAAGTCCTTTAATCTAATCTCCATTTCTAAAATTTCTGGTTGTGACTCCTTTACAATTCCTTTATGGGTTGGTTTGCTAAATATATCAAGTCTTCTTGCCTCTTCAACTTCTGAATACTATTCTCAGAGGGCAGTGAGTCAAAATGACATGACGCAAATCTATTTCTGTATTCTTTCTCAAAGTATTATTGTAATGCTTGAACTTAAAGATACAGAAGTAGCTCTATATCTCAAAAGCAAAGGTTATGACAGTAACAAGTTTAAATAGAAAAATGTTAGCCAATAATCCAAACTCTGCCTGTCATCAGCTGTTTGGTGTGTGGCTTGTTCTTTTGTTAAAAAAAACAACAACAAGAAAAGCCATTGACTATAATGTTTAACCTAAATCAAACCAAGCATTTAAATTTAACTTCCAGTTCATAGGAAATACAGCAATAGGAGACTAAGTTAAGTAGCACCACAAGAAAATAATGGGATAAATCCAGAAGGTGGGACACTCTACAAGAAAATAATCAAATATAGAATATGGAACATTCTATAAAACTACTAACATGGTCTCTTTAAAAAGACATAACAAAATGCAACATGTGAACCTTTACTGGATTCTGCTTCATAAAAAAGATATAAATGACATTTTGGAGACAACTGAAACATCTGAATATAGACTAGATACTAGATGATACTGGGGAATTATTTTTAATTTCCTTAGAAAGGATAGTGGTATTAGAGTTACAGTGGAGAATGTATTTATTCTTAGCAAACACATGAAATATTTAGTGGAAATGTCATGACTGTGTCTTTCAAACAGTTCAGCAAATACATAAATATTTTGTTTTCTTATAGACATCAAATATACCAACATGTTAAAAATCATTGTGTCTAGGTGGTGGGTTCATTCTAGGTACTCCCTGAAGTATTTTTTCATCTTTTTACATGCATGGAATTTTCTTAATAAAAACTTGGGTGGGGATCAGATGGATAAGGTCTGAGGATCTAATGTAAAACACGATGACTATAGTTGATAACACTGTATCGTAAACTGAAAGCGGCTGAGAGCAGTTCTAATCACCACCACCCCCTGCCCGCCCCAGACAAAAAGATAAGTATGTGAGGTGATGGATGTGTTAACTAGATGGGAGGGATCCTTTCACAACGCTATGTATATGAAGTCACCATGAGGTACTCTTTAAATATCTTACCATTTCATATGTCAATTATACCTCAATAATGCTGAAATTGAAAAAAAGAAAATGAAAAAAGAAAAAAAGTTGAGGGGAGGGAACTACCTACTCATATTTTGGTTGTGATATTCTGCCATTTACTAAATCAAACTGGTAGTCTTGTTGGTTGAATTTTCTGTTAACTTGTTCTTATTTCTATGAGCAATTTTCACATAAATTGTATAAATACATTTTTAAAGATGTAGCATAATAATTAAATAATATAGAAAAAAAGATATAAATCTAAGGTGGGATATACATAGGCTACCAAGGAGGTACTGTGAGACAACATGAACATTGCCATCTTGCATTAATCCAATCCAATATTTGACATCTTGGTAACCTGGTATCTGTATTTTATAGTAGTAATTGTACCATAACATGAGTTTTGTGTACTTGGTCAGCTGTACTCAACACTGCAGCTCACACAGGACCATTAGCAATGCCCATAGTCTAAGTCTTTGGCAATGATCTTTCCATCCATAATACGGGTGTACCAGATATCTATCTTTCTGGGGAGGAGTGGATTGTATCTTAAATGCTGGGAAATAAGCCAAATCAAGTCTACTTTATACTCAGGGCCTACATAATCAGCTAATCATTAAAAGCCTACATAATCGAAAAGGCAAGATACAAAGAGACTCTTTACAAACAATGTTATTTAAAAGCAGCAGAGGGCCAGCCCGGTGGCACAGCGGTTAAGTGCACACGTTCCACTTCAGCAGCCCGGGGTTCGCCAGTTCGGATCCCGGGTATGCACATGGCACCGCTTAGCACGCCATGCTGTGGCAGGCGTCCCACGTATAAAGTAGAGGAAGATGGGCACGGATGTTAGCTCAGGGCCAGTGTTCCTCAGCTAAAAGAGGAGGATTGGCAGATGTTAGCTCAGGGCTAATCTTCCTCAAAAAAAAATAATAATAATTAAAAAATTAATAAAAAATAAAAGCAGCAGAAAGAATCTTGCAGATACACCTGTCAATCCACTTTTGAGGTATTTAACGGGCAGCAAATGTTTACCTATCTTCATCCCAAACAAGATTAGGAAAACATCTGTTTTGTACCAAAACTCTCCAGACAAATTTGGCTCCTGAAGCTTTGAATTCCTTTAATTTGTCTAGTTCTTTCATAGCCATAAGTAAATTCCAGGACTGAGGAATTCAGAATCTAACATTTTCACTTCACTGCTAGTACATGTCCACCCATAAACCAACAGAAAAAGAACACTTGGAACAGGAAAAATGTTTCAAAAAACAAACATTTTAAGAATACCACTCTCTTGCTCCAGGGTGAGGAAACAATCCTCAAAACAGCTGGCATTTGCTTTCAAGTTACCTCACCTTTGGCTTTAAAAACGACTAATTCCAGAAAACCTGTACAGCTGAACACTTAATATGGCTATAAAACTAATTATTGTTAAACCCGTAACAAGAAGCTTTTATTTATCCAGTCTTTTGCGTGGCCCATTTCGTCCCTCCCAGGACCTAACTGTTGGAGAACCTCACATATAATATTCACAACAGCTTCTTAAATAGTCTTAATAACCTAATATTCCCAAACACAAAATACTTTCCACTTATCTGGCAGCAAATCTACTAAGAAGCACCCCCAAATTAGTTATGTGCTCTTGACTAAAACAACTAAAGTAAGCAGTAAGTTTCCTATCTTCAAAGGGCTCAATATTCCAGGAGTCCCTCACCCGAGAAAAGCTTTTCTTCACTGACAGTTGTACGTTGTCTAAATTCCATTTCTACTCTCTGGATTTCCTTTTACTCTGCCAAATACTACCAATACGCTAGTCTATTTCGCTCCCCCTCTCTTCCCCCGAGTTATAGGTAAAAATGTTTTTGTGCACATGGCTTAATATCACAAACCAGAAAGCCAAACAATATAGCAAAGTCTTACCACACTGATATTATGACAAAGGCACCAACAAGATCTTGGGTTTGTAATTTTAATCAGAAATCCCCACCTCCAACAAAAAGACACATATGGTGAATAAAGACTGAAATACTATCTGGACTATATTTTATTTTACTGTGATATGGCCAAGCATTATTCCATACTTTACATTCATTATCTCAATGAATTCTCAAAATTATATGCCCTAAGTACTACATTTTACAGATGAAGTCAAAATGGAGGTTTAGAGAGATTAAGTAACTTGCCCCAGTTAGTAAATAGTCCAGCCAGGATTCAAACCAAGCGTTTTTGCTCTAGAAATCTTCCCCAAGTCACTGCCTCTTCCATTACGAACTCCAACTAACATTTATAAGTTCTCAAAAAGTTCCTAAATGGGAGCAGATTTGGATGACCACAGGAGCAGAAGCACAGGACAGACCCAATGATTCTCAAATTTTTTTATCTCAGGACCCCTTTATACTCTTAAAACTACTGAGGACTGCAAACAACTTCTATTTATGTGGATTATACCTTTTGATATTTACCATATTAGAAATTAAAAGAGAAAAAATTTAAATACTTATCAATACATTTAAAAACAACAAACTCATTACATGTTAACATAAACAACATTTTCAATTAAAAATTACTACTTTTCTCCAAATAGAGTAACGTTATTTTACATTTTTGCAAATCCTTTATGTCTAGCTTCATAAAGGCAGTCAGATTCTCATAGCTGTTTCTGCATTCAGTCTGTTGCTCTAAGTTGTTTTGGTTAAGTATATAACAAGGACCTGGCCTCACAAAGATAACAGAAAAAGGGAGAAATATTCTATAAACCTTTTCAGATAGTTGTGCATACTGATATACTGACAAAATACTAAAACTCGACAAATGGTAGTTCCTTAAAGGATAATTGCATTTCAGAATCTGAAACCCTATCAATGAACTTTTCATAGTTCGTTACAGTAAAATCCACTGGTGTATCCTGCATATCGAAGGCATCTTTTTACCCATGGTGAGTTTGAAACGTAATGCATTGGTCATTTCAAAAATAGAGATTTACTGAGCTATGCCCATCTTCCAAATGTTGACACATTTCATTATACAATATAAAAAAAATCAGTCATTAACACTGACGTTATAAGAAAACCCTCTTAAATACTAGAAAGCTGTCAAACTTGAGATGTCAATTTTAAATTCTAATTTTCACTCTCAAATTATCATTGGTAACAAATAGTCAATTGTTTCCCTCAAAGTGACAACCTCATTTAATTTATTTTCAAGAAAACATCCGCCAAACACTCAAGTGTGAAAAACTAGTTTGCCAGTCATTCTTTCCAGCAAAAATGCTCTTCCACGAAAGGAGAAGCTTACAACTCAATCTCACAAGCGCTTTTCCCACGACAAAGATCATACCTTGGTAAACAGCATTAAGCGCTTTACGCATACTTCCCTTTTGGTCAGAGATTCTTAAAAAGTAAAGAGACACATACTCAAGGGCTGAGATTCAATAAAATCAATCATTTTTACTGCTTCATCACGAACATTCTCAAGTAAATATAGCAGTTTCCTGCAGCTGCCTTGCTTTGTGCTAAGGCACCAGCAGTAGTTTTACTCAGCACTGCTTCAGGATTATCAATGCAAATAGCGAAAAAGATAAACAGCATCTTGGTATTTTTTGGTAAATAGTTGTGACCTCGCGGCTCCTTTGAAAAGGTCTGAGGAAATCTCCAGGGCTCAGCAGACCAGACTTTGAGAACTGCTTTCCTAGACATACCACTGGTTCAAGGTGAGGGTGGAAACGCTAATAAAATCCTGTCCATCCCAAGAGTCGTCTTCCTGTCAGTTCCTTGAGTTTAACATATACCAACATCAAAGCTGGTATAACCATAATATAGGAAAGGGGAAGGAAATCAAGGGCATAGATCGAATCTAATTCTGTTTTAAGATTCTATTTTGAGCACCTTTATGCTAGACCAGTAATTCTCAATGAAGGACTGCGGGCTAAAAATGTAGAGATGACGACACCCCCCTCCCCATCTCACCTAGAGACTTGGGGATGAGGCCCCCACAACCGCACTTTTAGCAATCTCCAAAGCATTTTTTATGCAACCCTAAGTTAAGAACGACTGTGTTGAAAAGCTCGAATTCAGAGTTCAACTACAAGTCCCAAGAGCAATGGGTCTCCCTCTCAAAATTCAACGTCATTTCTAAGAAGCAACTCTCCCCTCCCCCGCCATTTCCCCTTCATCTAAATGGGAAAATTCCTTAGAAAGTAAAACATTTCTGTGGGGTTTTGAGCTGCGGTGGGAGGTGTCTTCTTAAAAGAATGTGGAGGGCTGGGCCACGGTCTGCAACAAGACGGCTGCCCTGAGACAGCACAACTGTATCTCAATTTCCATCTGGAAAATGAGACTGGGCTAAATAACTTACAAGGCTCTTCAGCTCTACCCTTTTCTGAGCTAAGAATGCCCAAGACAAGACAGCAGAGAAACGCTCAGCGTTATTAACAGTTTGAGGGAATCCCGCGTGTGACGGGAGACGAAATCAAGACAACTCGCAAAACAGAGAGAGAGCAGGTGGATCAACGACGTCACTCCTTTTCAGTAGGTGCTAAGGTTCCAGAAAATAGTCCCTGGGATAAACATGGCGCCCACCGCGGCAGGATATATCCATCAGAAAACATTCTCTGCCCCATCCCATTTTATAAATCACGGCGCCCTCCCAAAGAAATTTGGGGGCCGAGGGAGGAGACTGTAAACTAACCGCAGTGCACTAAGGCTTGGGATCTACGATTGGCCCGAGCGCGGATTACATAACACAAGGGAGCGGCTAAGCAATCACTCATTTTCCTGCTCGCGCTCAAAAAGAGCGCCCCGCTCCTTCCCCGGCGGGGGAAGGGGCGGGGAGGGCCGCGCGCTACACGTCCCTCGGGGACGTCACCCCACCCGCCCCCCGCGCGGGCCTCGCCCCCTCGCCCCCCCCTCCCGCCGCCGCGCCGCCGCCCGCGCCCCCGCCCCCGCCCCTTCCCCAACGGGCCGCCGCCCGCGCCCACGCCCGCCCACTCCTCCGAGACGCCCCGCGCCGGGCGTGCGTGTGGACGTCGGGTGTGTGCGGGGCCGTGGGGCGCGAGTGCGCGCGCGCGCGCCGCGGCAGGCGCCGGGGGCGGGGACGGCCGTCTGGCAGGCAGGGGCCTCCCCGGCCGGGCCGGCCGCGCACCTCCCGCGACTCCAGGGGCGCGCGCGCATGCACTCACACACACACACAGGCGCGCGCGCGCCGCACCCCACGCCCGCCGCCGCGGCGGGCCGCGCCGCCACTCGCGGGGGGCGGGGGCGCGCGCCACCGGGCCCCCGCCCCCACCCCTCGTAGCCGCCCCATCCCCCTCTCATTGTCTCGCCTCGGAATGCCTCGCCGAGCGAAAAGATAACGGAACCCCCGGGAGCAGAGGTTGGGGAGAGAGAAGGCTCGCTCGCTCACTCACCTCCCGTGGTCGTCGCCGCCGGTAGTCTGACCCGAGGAAGGCGCCGTCGCCTTAAAGGGACCTTGCACCCGGCGCCGGGAGAAGGGGGTGGGAGCAGGGGAGGGGACGGGGGCTTGGGGGGAGACGCAGAAGAGGGAACCGTTGAAAGCTCGTCTCCCCGAGGGTGAAAGGAAACCTTCCTCGGGTTCGAGTGATTTAGGGTGGATTTTTTTCCCGAGGGGGGCGGGGGGGGGGCCCCGAGGGAGGGGGGTGGGGGGGCTAAGGAATGCGGCTCCGTGTACGGGAGCTGGCGCGGGGGAGAGAGACGCCGACTCCCCCCACCGACCCTCTTGCCCCGCGGAGGGATACGGCTCGTCACTTCCGCCCTCCCCCTTTCGTGGCCTTTCAATTGGTTGAAGCGCGTGACACGTCATGGGCTCATCCTAACCCCTGCCCGGGCTTCTTTTCTAGTCAAGTTTGTCTGGGCCTGCGAATAAATAAATAAATAAAAACATTTTTTTTAATGAAATAAAGAATAATTAGCTTCAGAAGCAATATCTAAGTTCTGGTGAGAAAAATGGGATTTCCAAAGAAAATATTCCTCCAATTCACTTGCCTGGACTTTCCAGGAAATTTTGGGAATCTCCCTACTTTCCACTCAAGGCTTGTACCTAATCAAGAGAGAAACTTCATGCCACAGGCCCGATGGTGAGGCCCAATGGCACCAACAACTGTCATTGGAACAAAGGCAGCAAAATGGCACTCACTCTTCCTCAAGAGACATTCAGCCAAGTAGTCTTATGGCAGTAGCCTTAAGTAAAGAACTTTCAAAAGCCATTCTTATCCTGAACCCTTCTGGATTCTGGAAAGACGTCACACACGATTACTTATCAAGGTGATTCATGTATGGAAACTGCTTTGAAACCATTGTGAAGAGGCTCAGCCCAGATCCTAAGTTCGCAGAAACCATAGACTCCACGTCTGTGCTTTTTGCTCCAATCAAGGCTGAGATGGATTGGTCCAAAGAAATTGATATCTATTGAAGACCATCCACTTGTTATTTTTCTCCAAAAAAAATTAACCTCTTTTCCGGGTAGCTAAGAGATTTTGTCATTTATTATCTCCTGAGATGATGATAAAAATTTTAATATTTGCCTTGGATATTTGAGGATGTTGTTGCTCTTTAAGCAATACACAAATATTTGCGCCAAACCAAGTATTAAATCAAAGCACTTGGTGCAAGATTGGGGAGATCCAGAACCATATTTATTCCATCTCCTAATATACACACTGCATTCAAACAGCAGACTATGAAAATAGGCCGTGGAAGTAGGCGTTCCAAATTGTGCCCCATGCACATGGGTGCACACACTGGCACCCATTTTCTTTCCACTTCATACCAGAAACACGTGAGTGATTTCAATAGTCATTCTTAGGGAGAACATCATTATCTGAATTGAAAGAATCATTAAATCTTCTGAAGCCTTTCCAGACCTGGTCTGGAAAAGCCCATGGTGGGATTACGGAGTCAATCACTAAAAGACAAATTCTACATGAAGTTCTAATCGTATTTTATGCTTTGCTACAATAATTATTGTAATTCATTATAATGTGATTTGTCCCTGAAATATTCTTGTTGAAACCTTTTTTGCCATCCCATAAGTGCCAACTCATACTTTCTGCCAATGAGGTCTAGCCAAGCAGACTGTACCATGTACTGTTGACCAATAGCCATTAATAAACCATACGGAAAATGCATTATCATCCATTTATTCATTCAACAAATATTACTGAGTCCTTGCTATATGCCAGGCACTGTTCTAGGTGCTGGGAATACAACAACAACAAAAATAAACAAAATCCCTGAACTCATGAAACTTAGACTCTAGTGGAGAGAGAGATACAATATACAGAGAAACAAATTGTTCCAATATCTATGGTTGAGTAACAAATGGCCCCAAAACTGGGTGGCTTAGAAGAACAATTTTATTATTATCTCTCATGGTTCTGGAAGGTGATTAGGCTAAGCTAAGCGGGTCTTGCTTAGAGTCTCATGCAATGGCTGGGGCTGAAGTACTCTCAAAAGCTTCCTCAAAAGTCTGGGACTTGGAGCCAGCCCAGTGGTGCAGTGATTAAGTGCACACATTCTGCTTTGGCAGCCTGGGGTTCGCTTGTTCGGATCCCGGGTGCAGACATGGCACCGCTTGGTGAGCCATGCTGTGGTAGGCGTCCCACATATAAAGTGGAGGAAGATGGGCACGGATGTGAGCTCAGGGCCAGTCTTCCTCAGCAAAAAAAAAAAAAAAAAAAAAAGAGGATTGGCAGCAGATGTTAGCTCAGGGCTGATCTTCCTCAAAAGAAAAAAAAAATGTCTGGGACTTGATAATGACTGTTGGCTTGGATTGCAGCTGGGGCCGTTGGCCAGAACAGCTGGCTGTTGGCCTCTGCATGTGGCCTGTGTTTCCTCATATCATAGTGGTTGAGTTCCAAGATTGTTTGCCCCAAGGGGACCAGGAAGAGGTTGTATGGCTTTTTGTGAGCTAGCCTCAGAGCTCACATAGCATCACTTCCACTATAGTTACAGGCTCACCTTGATTCAAGGCGAACGGGAAACATCTTTCAAAGGGAGTAGTAGAAACATCACATTGTAAGAAAAGTATGTGGATTGGGAATCTTGTGGCCATCTTGGAAAATACAATCTGCCACACATTATATAAATAAATATATAATATGTGATATGGTGATAGGTGCTATGGTTGGGGGAAAGGACAGACTAGGGGAATTGGAGGTGTGGTGCAGGGGTGGGGTGGGGAAGTTTTATTTTATGTGGGGTGGTTGGAAAGGCTTCCTCATTAAGGTGATATTTGAGCAGAGACCTGAAGAAAGTGAAGCCAAGTTCAAGTTTTACTCTTGGTGAAAGTGAAGTCGTTGGAAGATTTTGAGCCAAGGAGTGATATGACCTGACTAACATGTTTAAGGAACACTCTGGCTGCTTGTAGAGAATTCCTGGAAGGGACGAGGGTAAACGCAGGGAGACAAGCTAGGTGGCACCTGCAATAATCCAGATGAGAGATGATGGTGGTCTGGCCCAGGGTGGGAGCTGTGGAGCTGTTCCCTCAGCTGAGTGAGTTCTGTGGTGTGTGTTTACTTCTCTATTGTCCTGTGATTTCGTTTGGGCCCTGGGAGACAATTTTGACCCATAAGGGCTAACAAAATGGGTGTGAGGAATAATGTGTGTGCTTGCCACAAAGAAAGAAAGGAAGAATATTGTGCTGAATGTTAACATAGGAGTTTTGTGGCGGCTGGAGGCACTTTTGAGTAAAGACTTCAGAGAACCAGAGTAAAGATCAACAATCAGAGATTGGAGTAAGCTCTTTGATCTTATAAAAGGTATCCAAACTGCCACAGTCTGGGAGGATTGACCAAGAGCTGAATGACGGATAGCTGGAAGAAATCAGGGGTAGAGACATTTTATAACTCAGAGGATTTGAAGAAAACTCCACCACCTTGAAACAGTGGAGCAGCATCTCAAAAAAGGCTATACCGTTAGTGCTCCCATTTCCGGAAGCATATCCCCCGTGTTAAAGAGGGAATATCCATGTTAATTTGAACAGTCTTGGAACATTTTGCTGTCATCAGCTAAGACACAAGTTTCTAGAGCAGAGCAGCAGAACTGACAGCTGTGGTCTCTCTCATATTTGAACCACCTTGATGATGATGGGAAACAAAGCAGCAGAACAAATAACCTGGATTGAATCCTTAGAAATCAGCTCACATGTGCCTCTGTGACATATTGGGGTGGGGTCTGAAAGTCAGTCCAGTTGGGTATGTTGAAGAAATTGAACCCTAACACTGCTGCTAAAAAGCTACCCCAGTCTTCAGTAGCCAACTTAGAAAAACTGAATCCTCTCCATATGGGTTTCTAAGAAAGGTCAAAAGTTAATGGAAGTCCCAAGTTAGGCATTTCACAGTTAGGTAGCAGAAGACTGTTTTTTTTCCTACAGTTTATGGGGACACTTATTTGCTTCCTTGGCCAATGGTTTCTGCCACGAGTTGAAAATTGGAACCACCTGTAGCTTGGACAGTGTCAACACAGAGAGACAAATGATTTCAGCATGTCTTCAAAAGCCATAGGTGCCCCTCTGCTGTCATTTTGCTAACATACAGACACAATCACTGACTGCTCACGTTGAGTGTGAGGCTGACCTGTACGTGTTGGGGTGGGAAGCAGAGAGGATTGTGAGGTCAGGCCAGGTAGAAAGGAGCTTCGTGGGGGACAATGCAAGATTTCTTTAAAAACAATTGTCCTGCTCTCTACAACACACACTCAGGGGGATTGAAACCAGGAGCTCAAAGGGAGCTACTCCTTTTGAAAGACGTAAGAGAGAGAAAAACAGTGGAGAAATTTTCACCATCGGAGCATCTCCCAGCTCAGAAAGATTGACAGCTGATTGCACTGAGCCTGGGAGTCAACAGAAGCCAACATGTATGGGTGAAAAGGAGGACTTGACAGGGAAATCACTGTGAAATAAAAGGCAAGTGATGATCTATATTTAACTAGTGTCAAATAAAAAATGGAGAACTTGGGGGCTGGCCCAGCGGCATAGTGGTTAAGTTCAGATGCTCTGCTGTGGCATCCCAGGGTTCGTAGGTTCGGCTCATGGACCTAGCACCACTTGTCAAGCCATGCTGTGGCGGCATCCCACATAAAATAGAAGAAGATTGGCACAGATGTTAGCTCAGGGCCAATCTTCCTCACAAAAAAAAGGGGGGCGGGAAGGGACTCGGAGGCTGCTACTAGATTTTATTTAGGAATATAATTTGCTACCCCCTTATGTATAGAGGAGCTGAGGACTCTCCTGAGGGCAGAGAAAATTCTCAGGAGACGAGAAATAGCCAGAGGAAGTTTTCAGACTGGGTTTATAAAAGAAGAGTTCCTCATCAGCTTTCAGTAAGAAGCAACTGATGGTCTCTGTCTTCGAAATACATTTTGCAGGAAATGCATGAGCAGCAACTTCTTCAGTCATCAAGACTTCTCTGTGAGTTGCTGTAAGATTTCATAGAAGATAATGATTTAGTTAAACTTTGAATTAAATTAATATTATTTAAGAGACACCCAGAAGCAAACTTGTTTCATCTAGTTTGTTGCTACAGAGTTGAGCAGGTATGATTATCAAGGAATTAAATTGATTCCATAAAACTTCATGGAAAAATGAATTGGTTTACTTTATGGACACACTTGTTGTGTGGCTTGTTCATTATAATAGATTGCAAAGTAAAATTTAATTAAAATTTCCTTTTTTCTCTAGGATACATTCTTTTCTAATTTAGCAGTGTTTGTGTTTTATTATAGTCATGGATAATCTCCAGAACACAACTGTAGACATTAAATAACTTATCGATTCATTCTTTTGAAGGACATGAGAATTAATATCATTATTTTACAGATGAAGAGACTGAGGTAGCCTCCAGAATTAAGTTTTAAAGCTTTCTGGTGTAGATAAGTGGTCAGATCCTTCTGGGTCTCTTCTTATTGTTGAGTACGTACAATGGAACTTAGAAGTGGCAAGAAGGCCATCTCCCGTGACCAGCCAAGGACTCATTTTTAATGCCTTTTCTATTGCCTGAAACATAAAGGTAATAAAATATGAAAATGTGAAAGTGCCAAGATTCACCAATTTAAAATCATTTTAGAGAAGGAAAACAATTTAACCTTCATTCAACCAGGAAATAATTCTCATTTCTAGGTTGGTGTGTAAATGCATTCGTGTGTAAGTACTGTGAGTAGGTGTGAATATGAGTTCCTCTTTCCTACACACCCTGCTTCCTGGCAGCCTCTGATCTCTGCTTTTCCTATTCAGAGATCTTATTCCTAGCTTAGAAAAGTGAATCTTAAACTTTTCTGCATTATGAACCCCTTGAAAATCTCTATGAAAGCTATGGATTATCTCCCCTAGAAAAATGCACATTTGTACATATACACAAAATTTTGCAAATACTTTCAGGCTTGAAGCCCATTCATGTGCCTGTGCATGAACCCCATGGAAAGAACCTCAGGCTCTGGCCTCATTGGACAAGATGCTTCACTCTCTCTCTTCTCAGAGAAATGATACATCTCTCAATAATCATATGAACATGTAGGTCCAAAGAACTCGAGATTTTTCTCACTTTAACAAATGGCTTATTATTATTATTATAAGTACTAATTGTTATTAGTAGTACTATTATTATTTTATTTCTTCCTTTATCTTTGCCCAAGATGTTCTTCAAGATCTAGGAAACTCTAAGGCCTGAAAGACGATCAGATAGTCCCCCTACCTTAGCCAGTTGAATTGACACCATTGGAATTGAGGAGGTTGTCTCTGATTCTCCAACCCTGCAAATATAGTGACCTTCCTGTGATGCCTGGCCCTACTTCACCTAATTCATTGGCTGTGGCTTACTGAATATTCATGTGCTCTCTACATTTCCCAGCCTCCCTTGCAGCTGTATTAGGTAGGGCCTCAAGATAGAGTCCTGACAAATAGGAATGCAAGTGTAAGTAATGGGTTACTTCTGGTCCAGTGCACTTAAAGGTTGGTGTGGCTCCTCTCTTCCCAATTAGTGAGATGGTGGAAGCACAAGATGGAAGCAGCCTAGATCCCTGAGTTACCTCAGGGAGGAGAGCTGAACTAGTGAGTTGCCCAATATACTTTGGACTTTACCAGAACAACAACAAAAAACCTTTATTGTGCTAAGCCACTGAGATTCCACGATTAATTCGTTAATTCAGCATAGCCTAACTATACTGATTAATACATGGGCATAAGATGGGACTAAAACATAAGAAATTACCCCAGAATAATTTTATGGTTAAGAATGGGAGATAGTATGGTGAACTGGATAGATCTTGATATTACCTACATTGTAGGGTTATTGTATTACAGATATAATATATAAAATGCCCAAGATAGTACCTGGCTTATATTAGTAAATCCATAAGTGCTGGCTTTTATTAGTAATTCTTAAAACATCATATATCATAATAGAAGTATTTTATGGGACATGATAAAATTTGATTACACTCATGGATGACAGTTTCCCTATTCTGACTCTTTCCCAGATTTCTCTCCTTAAGCGATCTTCTAGATAGTTTGGCTCTGGCTCAGGCACCTTTTATAAAATTGCTGGAAGTAATAACTCCCAAGAAATAAGTAGTTTATTGTCTTTAATCAGCCAAATATTTAGTAAAAGCCTATTATTTCTTCCACATATTAATTAACAAAACAGTATAACAGGTAACATAATATCGCCAAGTGCTAATTTGTGTGGTCCAAGCAATTAAATAAAATGGCACATAAAACGATCCTAACTGTGTGAGATGGACAGTACATTCTGAAAAGAGAAAGGAAAGATCTATGCAGGCTCAAGTTTTCAGTGAAAACTTCTTGAAAGGAGTGAGGTTCAGATCATGTCTTGAAGAATGGGTGGGACATAGATAAATGAGGGAAAGGAAGAAAGGCATTCCCATTGGGCAACAGAATGATCAAGGTACAAAAAATAAGTTAAATAAAATATTAGGTTTTATTCATTATATAAATTTTATAATACATATATAAATATATATTTTATATACATAAATATATAATTGCTGGGGGGTTTTGTAGGTAAAAACCAACCTAATATTGGCAATTTCATACTGTTCAAACTAATAAAAGTGGTATTTGTGGTGTGATAAACTGGAAGTTTCAACTGTATTGGTAATGTTTTATTTTTTATACTGAGTCATAGGTACACAGCTTCCTTATATTACTTATTTCTTGTGGTTCTTAAATATTTCATAGTCATCTTTTAAAAATAATTTAAAGAAAAGCAAAAAAAAAAATGTTAAGTCTCGTCAAATAATTTAAACAATCCCTTTAGGTGACACTCTTTCTCTGTAGGAAAGCAACACTCAGTTTTCTCAGCATTCCCCAGATTTCCTCGAAGTGTATTAGGGGACAAACATGGCTTATGCAACAACAAAGGAGAGAATCCAGACACCTCTGAGTCCAGTGTTCTTTGAGTCCTCTGGCCTTCTGGGCAATGTGCCTTCTCCCCCTGGCCACTGCTTGCCCTGCTGGTGTTTGCAGCTGAAATCTGTGGCTCAAGGCCATGTGCATATAACTTGTGAGCTGTCCTCCCTTAGGTTCTTCAGGCCTCGTGGCTCTCCTTCAACCTCCCCTCAGCTCTCTGGCTCTTCAGGTCCCGTTACAATTTGTCTATGAGGCCCATTTGACCCTCATCTTGGGATGGTGGTGGGGTGGGTAACTCTGCAGCCCTCACTACAGTGTTATCTTGCCCTGCTAAGATCACCCCTCCAGCAAGCTCCCCAGCCAGGCATGTAGCCACTGTGGCCCTCACTGACAGCAGCCCAGGAAAGCTAGACCTCAGGGCCTCTGCCTGACTACAGTTCACTCACACTTTTACCTGATGTGCTAGGCCAGAGGAGGATACAGAGCATCCTGTGCACAGGGGCCCAAACGGGAGAGGTCCCTGCTATTCCCTCCAGTTATCTGATGCACCTCGTCATCTCTAGACAGAAGCCTGGAGAGGAGAAATCTGGACACACATCTGATAGTTTCCCCTTTCCCTCTTTTTCTCTCTTTCTTCTTCCTGTAATCCCCCAGGACCAAAAACACATGCTTCCCTGCCTTTATCCACCCCTTGTCCTTCCACCACTGAGCAGCAGGCATCATGGCCCGGCAGTCACACTTTTTGGGAGCGCTCCCTGAGTTAAGTCCTCCAAGCTGGGCTCTTCAGGGAGTTACAGAATTTTTTTGTCATCTTAAAAGGACTTTAGAAAAATCTTCTTTCAAGCCACTAACCTGACTTAGAAATTTCTTGTCTTGCTATAAAATCCTATGTTGAATGTCAGAAGCTAAATATTGCAGTATTTTTCCCCCATTCCTTCTGTAACAAATCCTTATCTCCCCCAGGCAGATGGATGCCAAGGGCCAACTAAGGATACAGTCATTGATTCGGAAAGGAAAGAAGGATAGCACACTATTTTTCAAAATACAATCACATGTTGCTTAATGACAGGGATACATTCTGAGAAACTCGTTACACAATTTTATCATCGTGCGAATGTCATAGAGTGTACTTACACATACCTAGATGGTATAGCCTACTACACACCTAGCATATATGGTACTAATCTTGTGGGACCACTATCATATGTATATGTCATCCGTCATTATGTGATGCATGACTATATTACTTTTAATTTTTTATTTTTGTGAAGAAGATTGGCCCTGAGCTAATATCTGTGCTAATCTTCCTCTATTTTATGTGGGATGCCACCACAGTGTGGCTTGACGAGCAGTGCTAGGTCTGCACCTAGGATCCAAACCTGCAAACCCCGGCCGCCAAAGCGGAGCGTGTGAACTTAACCACTATGCCGCTGGGCCGGCCCCTATTACTTTTATCATTGCACTAAAATTCTCCCCATCCCCATTCCTTTCCTTCACAGATCTCTAACAGCTGTCCCATGACCCACATAGGTCAAACTCTGAGATTTATTGCCAGGGTTGATACTCAAAATGGTAAACAACTAGCTGAATAGCAGCCCTGACCCATGACCAACATGTAGAGGAAATAAAACCAGTTAAGTAAGTTCACAGTGTTTGCTTCTCCCCTCTCCCAAGGCACATCTGTGTACAGCTTTGTGAACGTTTTACCCAGGGGCCCCCCTGCCTCAGTCCAGGTTTGCAATGACCCCCTCCTGCCTGGTAGGCGAGACCTGTGGAGTGTGCCCGTGCACTTCAGATGCCAGTTAACAAGCCAAGACTTCAAGAAACAGAAAATATCCCGTGGATATCACAACTGCCTTTTAGGCAGGAGGTCTTTGGGGGAAAATGCTCAGGCCCAATATTCAGAGAATCAGTAAAAAAAAAAAAAAAAAATAGTGAAAGGAGAGCCTGGCAGAGGGTGATGAGTCCTGCCAAGCACTGACTGGCACATTATTTAACCTCATCTAAGCTCAGTTTCTTCGTCTACGAGGTGGGGTTATTAGGAGAGCTCACTAACCTAACGCATGTACGATACTCAGCACAGAAAAGTTTTGAGTATATGCTAGCTATTAAATGAATGATAATAATTATCTTATTATTGTTGGGCCATGGCCCACTACTGACAATGCAGAATGTTCCTACTGTCAGCACCTGCACCACACATACACATGGGCTTTCTAATCCAAATGTTGAACTAATGAAAAGGGGAGGGTGAAGTGAGTGTGTGTAATGAGGACAAAGGGGGTAGTGAAGGCAGAAAATTCAGTCACAGACTATAGCCCTGGTTGGCACAAAAGAGAGCTTCTCCTACTGAGAAGGGAAAAGTCAAATTCAAGCACTTCAGGCTTCATATCACCTATAAAGGAGGATAAAAATTTTAAAATAAGCAATAAGGGGAACGAGAAAAATATTATTTAAAAATAAAAATAAAATAGATCCACGGGAGTACTTGATTACACGATATTCCAGCCACCTGGCTTCCTGGGACTGCCCTGGAGGCAGCGCTTTCTGGCACATTTGGAATGGGTTGGAGGTCCTGGGGTCACAAGGTAGAAGAGAAGCCGCAGAAAAAGAGGAGTTTGGCAGAACTGCCTTCATATTTTAGGTTATAGCTTTCTTTACCGAAATGATAGCTTTAAAGAAACAAACTATTCATAAATCGTTAATACAGATGTTGAGATGGGAAGATGATAAGCAAGAAAGATAAAGTCTGTACTATTCTTTAAATGAAACACTGTCTAAGCGTAGAGGAATTAATTAGATGACTTTCCAAATCTTTCCAATCTCAGCATCCTAAAATAATTCCACTGTCTGGTGCAGTGGTTTTCAAACATTTTTTGACAGCAACCCACAGGAAGAGATACATTCTCTATCTCGATTCAATACACACAAACACACATTCGGTATTCTCTTAGGATACAGGTTTCATGAAATAATATTGATCCTTACTATGTAAATATTTTCCTGTTCTTTTATTCTGGCTCCTTCTTTCCCTTTTTCCCTCTCTAATGCTCCTTTGTCAAACTGATTTGTCACTCACCATTTGAAAAATACAAGGTAGTGGGTTTTCCTAATCATTATATACTTCTGCAGGCTGGTTTACCTATCCTGAATGCGGATAGAAGTCAGCAAACCGCCTAAAAGAGCAGTTTCTAGGTTTGACTGTTGTCTCCATGATTTAAACAGTCATTCCCAGGGGACCTTGTTTGCCCTGCAGGGGAACCTAACGGTTTGGGAGCCAGAGGAGAGAGAGACGGATAACATGAGAATCGGAACAACGGGACTGCAAGGTCTGAAGACAAGAACCATTTGTCTAGTGGAATCTATTTTTTCTTAAATCTTCATCTTAAATATTTAGCATCACCATACACCTTTTACAATTAACGCATCAAACAAAACTCTGGCTTGAGGGCCCAATTATTCATTTTCCCGGAAGGGAGACGTGTTTCTAGAGCCCAGGCTCCCGCGACTCCCCCGGCGCCCCAGCCCTTCTCCGGCCTCGGATAACTTTTCCCTCCAGTTTGGTGGAAGGTTACATTAGGAGAAAAGAGTCCCTACCGTCTAGAAACTTTTCAAGGGAAATGAGGGCGTTTGACGTGCCGGTGGGTGGGCGGCCGGGCCGGGCCGGGCCTCGGAAGCCGCGAACGCCCGGGGCAGGGCGGCGCGCGGGGGCGGAGGCGCCGGCTGCGGGCGGAGGCGCCGGCTGCGGGCGGAGGCGCCGGTTGCGGGCGGGACGCGGCGGGAGTGAAGGAAGCCGAGCGGCGGGAGGAGAAAGCCCTGAAGTCCGGGAAAAGGCAGCGTCGGCCTGCGCGCCTCTGCTGTGTGCCCGCCGCCCGGGAGAGGGCGCTGGCGGCCGGGGCATTGAGGGCCGGGCCCGAGGTCTTCTGAACCCTGGAGTGGGCTTGGGTTAAGAGCCGTCTTTTCTTACTGATAATTTCCTCTTGTCATCGTGATCTGTGGCCTCAGACTGTGTCAAGGGGGTCATATTAAGAGTGCAGAAAATGAGGTGACCTGGAGAAAAAATTAAAAGGCGATTTTTAAAATAGAGGGTTTTTTTCTGCTCCTTTTTTCTCTCTCAAATTAATTTAGATGTAAATTACATTCTGAAAGGCCCCAAGATCAGGCCCCAAGGCTCTGGCTGCTGCCCCCACCTGACACGTAGAATAAGATTTTGGTGTGATAGTAATTTTGCCAAATGGAGGTCGATGCCCCAAAACATCACCCTGGTAAGTAATGAACTTTTCCATGGGTGATGACTTTCAGTTTTTGTTGTACTTCATTCTAATACATGTCCCTTCTTCAAGTGGGTAAGATGATACCTAGCTCAGCCCACGTTTAATTCATATTATTTTAAAGAAATCTCTATGGTACGTAATTTACCTAGTTTCTCCTTCCTTAGATTTAGGAAATTTTGTTTTATTTCTACTTGCATTTTAAGTATCTTTTGCCATGCTGTTCTTAGAGTAGATAAACAGCCGGTCTCTCTCTCTCTCTCCTGGTTGGCACTGTCAAGAAACATTTAGGGAGTGGTCATTCAGGATGCTGTTGGGTAGTCCAGGTTAAACAATCTGACATACCTGTTCATTTCATTACAAATAGCATTTAGGAGTTCTTATACATATAGTCTATACCATGCTATAAAACAGAAATCTTCGTGAAACGTAAACTTAAATATAGGGACCCTGTTTTATTCTTCAGTGAAATGGAGTTAATCTCCTTGCAGTGTTGTGCATTTTAAAGGGTCTAGGATATAACAGGGACTCATTAAATGATAGCTATTAGTATTACTTATCTTGATATGGTCCAAAGTGCTTTGCGCATGGCAAACACTCAATATGTATTGGTTGAATGAATGAACATGCTGCATCACAATCTATACACATAGGGAAAAGAGCAGGATGGGGGCCCTCTAGAGCAATGACTTCATTTCATCGATGAAGCTTAGTGTGGAGGTGTCCATCCTGCAGCCCTTTTACTTGATATAGGCTCTCTTGACGTTGGAATTTGGACCACTTAAATTTTCAGGGGGAAACAGTATGCCTAATTAACGAGTGGGGCCTAACCTCTTATCAGTATGGAACTTGAGAAGTTTGTTTAAATATGGAAAAGCTAAGCTCACTTGACACAGTTCAGGGGAAAAAAGGTTTCTACATATTATTCAAGTTATTCATGTCAAAAGCCATTAGTGGGCTCCAGCTTCCATTACATCATTCATTAGGAGAGTGTGGGCTGGGAGCTCTGCAAGTCCCATGAGTCGATGAAGGAATTAAAACTGAATTTTCTTTGTGTTTCTGCCCTTAGCCATATTCAGCTTTTAGTATGTTTGGAAAAGTTTAAAGCAGAACAGGGAGATCTAGTTTATTTTAATGCTGTCAGACTGCTAAGCGGTGGAAACTTGTTGAAGAGATTTACTGAGCTGTTTCCTTAGCTTAAAGACTTTAGTGAATTAATTAAAAGGGTACTGAGAGATACAATATGACAGACCCCTACTGGCTCATAAAATTGTTCTTTCTGATTGACGTGATGTGAAAGCTGAGCACAGTGCATGTAAAGCTGCAGGGGAATGAAACGAGAGCAGGGCTGATGTGTTCAAAGACATGCACGTGTTCGACTCCAACTGGCTGTGACAGCGGAATCAGCTGAGCGCCACCCTCATTTCCTTTTGCCCAAGCACCTGAGCTCAATAGAAGCACAGACTTTGGCAAGGTGCTAAACCGTTTGCTGAAAATGAGGTCACAACTTCAGAAGAGCTTCACAGGTTTTGATGTGTAGGTATTACGTTTCATGTTTTAGTTATTGCTTTTAGAATCCACACCCTAAGACAGTCCTCAGTTATCGAGCCATATCTGTGCTATTCAGTTTCCAGAGCAACTGACTGAGCTGAAAGTGAACTATGTCCATGAGGAGACAAATATCTCTGGAATTTTTGAGACAAGTAGATGAATCACAGAGGTATTCTAAAATTTTTGGCCAAATTCTGGGCAATGTTTGGGTCTGGCTGGTTTAGAAAGTACATTGTTTTTCAGCCAACAGTGAAGTGAACGTTGTCAACAATGTCAGCCACCCTTGAACCCAAAAGCCTTCATCATTAATGCATATATGTAGTTAGAAATTGAATGTGCTCTGCTGAATATAATTTATTCATTCAACGCATATTTATTAAATGCTAGGTCTTGGAGATACCTCAATTCATATAGTCTATAACAGTGCTCTTCAATAGGAATGTAATTTGAACCACATATGTAATTTAAAATTTTCTAGTAGCCACATTAAGAATACAATCCCATTTGCAGTTGTAACAAAAAGAATAAAATAACTAGGAATAAATTTAACCAAAGAGGTGAAAGACCTATACACTGAAAACTGTAAAACATTGTTGAAAGAAACTGAAGAATACAAAAAGAAATGGAAAGATATTCCATGTTCATGGATTGGAAGAATTAACATAGTTAATGTGGCCATGCTTCCTAAAGCCGTCTACAGATTCAATGCAACCCCTATGAAAGTTCCAACGACATTTTTCACAGAAATTGAACAAAGAATCCTAAAATCTCTATGGATCAACAAAAGACCCTAAATAGCCAAAGGAACCCTAAGAAAAAAGAACAGAGCTAGGGGCCAGCCTGGTGGTGTAGCAGTTAAGTTTGTGTGCTCCGCTTTGGTGGACCAGAGTTCCCCGGTTCAGATCCTGGGTGCAGACCTATGCACCACTCTCAAGTCATGCTATGAGACATCTATGGACAGCTAATTTTTAACAAGGGAGCCAAGAACATACAATGGAGAACGGAAACTCTCTTCAATAAATGGTGTTGGGAAAACTGGACAGCCACATGCAAAAGAATGAAAGTAGACCATTATCTTTCACCATGCACAAAAATTAACTCAAAATGGATTAAAGACTTGAATGTAAGACCTGAAACCATAAAACTTCTAGAAGAAAATAGGCAGCATGCTCTTTGACATCGGTCTTAGCATATTTTCAAAGAACATGTCTGACCAGGCAAGGGAAACAAAAGGAAAAATAAACAAATGGGATTACATCAAACTCAAAAGCTTCTGCACAGCAAAGGAAACCACGAACAAACAAAAAGACACCTAACAATTGGGAGAAGATATTTGCACACCATATATCTGATAAGGGGTTAATATCCAAAATACGTAAAGAACTTATGCATCTCAACAACAAGGAAAAAAACAACCCAACTGAAAAATGGGCAAAAGATCTGAACAGACATTTTTCCAAAGAAGATATACAGATGACCAACAGGCACATGAAAAGATGTCCAACATCACTAATTATTAGGGAAATGCAAATCAAAACTACAATGACATATCACCTCACACCCATCAGAATGGTTATAATTAACAAGACAAAAAATAAGTGTTGGAGAGAATGTAGAGAAAAGGGAACACTCACACACTGCTAGTGGGAAAGTAAACTGCAACCGCTATAGAAAAGAGTACAGAGACTCCTCAAAAAATTAAGAATAGAACTACCATATGATCCACCTATTCCACTGATGGTTATTTATCCAAAGAACAGAAAAACATGAATGTGTAAAGATGTACACACCTCTATGTTCATTGCAGCATTACTTGAAACAGCCAAGACGTGGAAACAACCTAAGTGCCCATTAAGGGATGAACGGATAAAGAAGATGTGGTATATATACACAGTGGAATATTACTCAAATAAAAAAGATGAAATCTTGCCATTTGTGACAACATAGATGGACCTTGAGGGTATTATGCTAAGTGAAATAAGCCAGATGGAGAAAGTCAAATACTGTATGATCTCACTCATAAGTAGAAGATAAAAACAACAAGAACAACAACAACAAGCAAACACATAGATACAGAGATTAGAGCAGTGCTACCCAGAGGGGAAGTGGGGAGGGAGAAGGGTGAAAGAGGTGACAGGGCATATGTGTGTGGTGATGGATAGTAATCAGTCTTTGGGTGGTGAACGTGATATAGTCTACACAGAAGTCAAAATATAATGATGTACACCTGAAATTTATATAATGTTATAAACCAATGTTATCTCAATAAAAAAATTTTTAAGAAATCAATAAAATTAATTTTAATAATATATTTTATTTTACCAAAGATACCTAAAGTAATCATTTTAATATGTAGCCCATATAGAAATGATTAATGAATACTTTGTGTTCTTTGTTTTGAATTAAGTTTTTCTAATTTGGTGTGTATTTTGCATTTAGAGCACATCTCACATTGCACTAGCCACATTTCAGATACTTAAAAGCCACATACCACAGTGGGCAGCCCAGGTCTAGAGGGAAATACAGATGAGTAAACAGGGAATTTCAAGAAAATGTAATACACGCTATGATGAGAGAAGTATAAGGTACAATGAGAACATATAAAAAGGGCTTAGTTCCTTCAGTTCTTCCTCCTAAAAGTCCCATAACTCTCTGCATTTCTGCATCCTTCCTGCCACCACTCTAACCCAAGCCAGCATCATCTCTCTCCTTGATGTCCACAACAGCCTCCAAAATTGCCTACCTGCATCCACCCATGGTCCTCTCTGCAGCTAGAGTGATCTTTCAAAAACACACATCTGATCATGTCTCTCCCCTGCTTGAAACCTTAAATACACGATGAATGCATGTTGAACGAATGTGAAAAGATGGACGGCAAGCACCTGGCACAAGAGAGCTGCTCACTAAGTTTGGTTCTCCCCACGTCTCCCTCTCACTCTCTTGTTTCCGCCTCTCTCTTCCCTCTTTGGATCTTTTTTCAATCTGTCCCTCACCCGCTCCTTCCTCTTATCACCTACGAGTCTTTTAGCATCTGAATTTCTTTTTTCTTTCATGCCTTCCACTTTCTTTCAATTTTCTTTTCTTCTTTCTTTACTTTCTCTCCTGCCCGCTTTAGCTTATTACAATACAGAATTTAAACAGGTTTAGAATTTTGTGCTATAGTTATTTACTTCTGTGGTTCAAGTCCTTCATGTGAAAATCAGAAGAATTTGACCTTGTATCAGGATTAAATTAAGATGTTTTTTATTTCAGCATGGTCTTCAATTAGATTTTCTTGTAGATTACAGAGCTTCTGTAGAAAAATATGTATTATCGTCTCCTGGGAAGAAAACAATCCCCTTTCACATTTTGTAGAGGAGAAAATGGTGCAGCTACTTACATAAGATCATCCAGTGATTTGAAACAAGCCAGAAGAAGGACCCAGGCTCCTGCCCACACCCGTGCCTCTCAGGTAGATTGCTGCTGCCTCCTGGCAGTAGGGCAGTGAGGCAAGTGTCTCATTATTCAGTGTCTGTGAAGGTCAATCAATAAACAAAATACCTAATTAAATAAACCTTCAGGGTGCCGAGAGCTGGCAGTTTCCTTAACTATGCACATTTTCTTTGCAGGACCAGTTCTTTTGCTTGCCAACCCAGGCATGTGGGCTGTTCCTTCTACTTCTGAGAAAGTGGATATACGACTGTCTGTGTACTCATCTCTCTGTTTATGTCTACGACACAGACAATTCTGCCAGTCGCCAACACTTTCTACCTCCCTTGAGAGCAAAGAGAAATCCTGCAACTACAGAAGGAAAAAAGGAAGTTAGAATTCAAGAAGAACTTCCTGCTGTCAAGACATAGCAAGCACCAGCACAAAACAAATGAGGGAGGATCTTATCCTAGAAAAGATGTTTCTGTGTAGAAAAGACCCCCATCATCCCACGTCTGGCCTGAGGGAGGACCTGCCCCCAAAAAGGCTTGGGCATTCAGATTCAGAATCAGCAAGCATTTATTACATAGATACTAAATACAAGGCAGCTCCATCTACCTCTTTCTACCAAACTAGTTTAATATTTAAACCTAAGAGAAACCCTCAACTTTTTCCCAAATGGAATTTTATCCTGAAATGAGATCCTGCAGAGTGAAGACCAGCTATAGAAATACTTTAGTATTAAGGTACCTCCACAACCTGATACATTTTTCCTCCCTTGGACCACTGCACCATGAACATCCAGCCCCTGTGTACCATATTCCATTCCAAAAGCTGTTCTGAACTTCTCACTACAAAGATTTACTGGGAATTTCTTTCTGAACAGAGTTACTCTTATGAAAGAAATAGAAGCATGTTGTGTTAGTTAGGACAGACTACTTGCTAAAACAAATAGATCCAAATAAGGAAAATGGGAGGGCTGGCCCAGTGGCTCAGCTGTTAAGTTCGCACGTTCCACTTTGGAGGCCCAGGGTTCGCCGGTTTGGATCCCGGGTATGGACCCACGCACCACTTGTCAAGCCATGCTGTGGCAGGCATCCCACATACAAAGTAGAGGCAGATGGGGTTTGGATCCCGGGTGTGGACCCACGCACCACTTGTCAAGCCATGCTGTGGCAGGCATCCCACATACAAAGTAGAGGCAGATGGGCATGGATGTTAGCTCAGGGCCAGTTTTCCTCAACAAAAAGAGGAGGATTGGCAGCAGATGTTAGCTCAGGGCTAATATTCCTTAGAAAAAAAGAATACAGAAAATGGCTCAAGTACAATAGAAGTTTATTTCTTGCTTCTTGGGTAGCAGAGCAGCCCCCCTTGACGCAGCCGTTCAGGAAGCCAGGTTAATGAAGGCCTGCAAAGGGCATGGAGGAGCACACCTGGGAGGTTTTTATAGGCCTAAAAGTAGGGTGCATCCTCTAAAGTCTGCTCCAATAACCAGTGTCAGTTTGCAAACAGTTTGTTACTAGTGCATGACAAAATAAGTACAGAAATGAAAAGTAAGCCTTTAGAAAGTTTTATAGCAATTTTGGTAGAGTAATTTTATGTCTGCTGAATTTAATCAAAATTGGGGCTTAATCTATGTCTCCTGTTTTTCACTGACTCACCTGTAATGTATTTTACAAAAGTTTTAGTCCACAGTAGATTAGAAAGAAAAAACTTGTCTTGTGCCACATACAGTTTGAGAAGCACTACTTTGAGAAGTGTACATTACTGCCCTTCATATTCTTTCGGCTAGAACTTAGTCTCATGGTCACATCTAAGCATAGAGGAGGCGGAAAATGTGGTCTAGCTGTATGCAAAAAAAACAGAGGAGAACATGGATGTTCATGATGTCAAGTGAAATCAAGAGTCTAAGTGATATTAGTGAAGGAGTTTATTCAATAATCAGCATGAGGAGTTTGAACCCTGGGAAAATAGTTCAACAGAGCGCTCTGATGGAACTGCTCCAAGGGGTGTGAGTGTAAGGGCAGCTTATATCTCCTTCACAGAGCAGTGCACATGCAGGGAAGAAGAAAAGAAAAAAACCCTTACAACTAGAGTTCAAAAAAAGGGATAAAATACATCTGGTCTTTTCTCTAGGTTACACATTGAAGGTAACATAAACAAGAATTTCTTGGTTATATATCAAACAAATTCAGAGATGCTGACGTTATCTATGTGTGGAGGGAGGCAAGGACCAGAGTTGTTAATTATTTCCTCAATCTCTAAGAAATGCAGCTGAGAAATGTGAGAGCCAGGTAGCCCTTTATCTTTTCCTGTTGTGGGTCTGTCCAGCTGGCATCTTCGGTCATGAGGTGTGGGGTTGCAAGGTCACCTTGACACAGGCTGAAGACGGCCTGCACGGCTGCTCCACAGCACAGCACGGATTATTATTGAACTCACTGAAAGCCTGTGCGGTTTGCTTGTTAGATTCACCTGTTAGACCAGGGAGAGGAGTTCCAAAAATCTGCCCACAGTGAACACTAGACGCCTCCTGCACACTTAGCTCGCACACCCAAAAATGCAGCCTACAGTTTGAAATGGAAAAGAACTAAGTTCCCAGGATGAAGTCGAGCGAGGGGAGGTATATCCATCCTACTTTCATCCAGCCTGGAGACCATTGCCAGCCACTGGCATTAGTTATAATCCAGAAGGATTTGGTTGCTAAGGACAGAAGGAGAAATGGGGTCTCTCTTTACTGTGCTCATTTCTCTCACACTCTAACTTTTCTTTCCAGTCTTCCCACCATGCTTTACTACATCTTTTTTTTTTTTTTTTGAGGAATATTAGCCCTGAGCTAACATCTGCTGCCAATCCCCCTCTTTTTGTTGAGGAAGACTGGCCCCGAGCTAACATCCGTGCCCATGTTCCTCTACTTTATATGTGGGACGCCTGCCACAGCATGGCTTGACAAGTGGTGCCATATCCACACCTGGGATCCAGACTGGCAAGCCCTGGGCCGCCAAAGCGGAATGTGCAAACTTAACCATTGTGCCACTGGGCCAGCCCCTATCATTTCTTAAACTATCAAAATTGCCTCCTAACAGAGGTCCCTACCTCTAGCCTCACACTCCTCACCTCCATCTAACATGTGAATCTCACCATGTTACTCTTCAATAGTTCCTCATCACTTACAGGCTTGAGTTAAACTTGTCATAAAAATCCCATAAGGCCATTCACATTCCAATCCCTTCCTACCTCTTAGGCCTCATCTCCCGGCGCTGTGCCCTGGGTGCTCTGTGCCCAGTCTTACAGACCTCCTTGTTATTCCCGGCACACTCCATGGACTATCATGCCTCCTTGCCTTGGGCTTGTGTATCCTTGCTGGGCCTACTCCCCCCAGTCCTTTGGCTCTGGGTTTAATGTTACTTCATCTGTGAAACCTCCCTTGATTCTCCTCAGCTTAGTGAAGCACCTCTTCCTCCATGAGAATCACAACTGGTAAAGAATAGCTACCTTCCTAAAAAATGTGTTTCTCCCCCTTAGACTATAAGACCTAGCAGTATACATATCTTAAGTGTATCTTAAGTGGTACTCAGTTAATATTTGTCAAGTAAATGAAAGAATGGTTTTCAACTTTTGGACCATCCAGAGGATGAAGATTCTCTTTCTTGTCTGTCCCCTGTCCAAAAATAAAGGGTTTGAGGAAGACAGGACAAGAAGTTGACACAAAAACAGAAAAAACTAAAGTTAGATCTCAGAAAGACTGTTAAATGAGAAGACTCTGAAAAGGAGGTGTCTAGCATGGGGTGTGACATCTCAATGCTTAGAGAAGGGACCTCTAGTTGCCTGTTCAATATCCAATCTTTTATGCGTCCTTACTAACAGAGCCCTTACATGATTGAGAGTGGCAATGTGCCTAGCTGAAAAACTATATCTCTTAGACTCCACTGTAGATTGGCAGGCAATGAGCTGTAGGTGGGAACGTTTGGATGGGGTTTCTTTGAAAGCTCTGTAAAGGGGGCTGACAGCCGAGAGGTCTCCTCTTTTACCTTTGCCTCATCCTCATTCCTGCTGCCTAGAATATGGATGTGGTACCTGCAGCTGCAAATCCTGCTACCAGGAGGCTACCTTAAGGATGGAAGCCGTGAGCAAAGGATAGCAAAGCAGAGATCTAGAAGGAGCCTCAGTCCCTAGTGGAATGGAGCCACCCTACCACTCCTATCTTGCCTATTTTGAACTTCTTCCATATAAGATAGAAATAAAGTTTTAGTTTCTTTAAATCACTCTTACTTAGATTTTCTGTTTTATGTAGCCAAACCTAATCCTAACTGATACAAAGGAGATAGTCACAGAGTGCCTTCATATGTCAGATATTTTACGCATATTACTTCTTTGTATCTTCAGGATACTGCTGTAAAGGTTGGCCAGATTACTCCTAGACAACTTTGTGTCATTGGGAAAGCTACCTCACCTCTACGTGCCTCAATTCCCTCATCTGTTAAATGAAGACAATAATTGCACCCCCTCACAGACAAGTTGATATATGAAAAGTACTTAGAACTGTGCTTAGCATATAGTTAAGTGCTCACTGTTAGCCGCTACTGAATTAGCAATAACATAATCGTATTCAGAGGCCTGACTGTAGCTCAGAAAGCTTCAGTAACCTGCTTAAGCTGACACAGTTAGTAAGTGGTAGAGCCAAGATTCAAACGCAGGCCTGTATGAATCTTAAAACTAGGCATTTCCCCGAGGCATCCCTGAAGGACTCAATGTGGGTAGGCTCATGGTGGAGGGGCCAGAGGCGGGATGGATGAATGAAATCTGCCTTTTGCTCTTGTGTGACGCAGTGAGTCTTCCTGATGGAGCCGACATCCATCTCGCCCTCTTGTGGCCACACGACTCACTGTGAGCTCTTGGCAGGGAGTGAGGAGGAAGCCAGAAGTAGAGATCTAAAGTCAACAAAGGGCTTAGCTCAGCCCATCTATGGGAGAAAGATGGATTATTCAAGGAGGAGGAAGGAGCTAACTTCCCAGTCCCAAGTCCATTCCCAGAGCTAGGAGTGTCAACATCCCATAAAAATGAGGCCCAGAAAACTTCAGGCAGCTGATAAGACTTCCTTAGGCATGATATGGGGCTCTCAAGAGAAGAAATGGAAGATATAGTCTCTGCCCGCAAGGAACTCATCATATAACTCACCCAGCTGAGCAATCAGCAGGCAGAATTGTATATGGTTAAGAGCGTGACTCTAGAGTCAGACTGTCTGGGTGTGAATTCCGGCTCTGCTACTTACTGTGTGACCTTGGGCAACTTATTTAACTTCCCTGTGCTTCAGTTTCCATGCTTAAAATAGGGGTGATAATACTACCTACCTCATAAGATCATCAGGAAGATTAAATGAGGTAATATTTGTAAAGTACTTAGAGTAGCGTCTTGGCATATAATAAGTGATTCCGTGTTTTTAAAATAAATAAATATGGACAAATAGAGATTTATAGATAACATATAAAAGAAACATTCAGTGTATGGATTAGCTCCACAAGAATTCAGAAATGGGAAAAATCATAGGAAAAAAGAAATTCAGAAGGGTTTTACTAAAGCTGTGAAACTAAATAATGGGCAGGATTTGGGAAGACACAGAGGTGTGCCCAGATCCAGGCAAATGTATGGAGGCATAAACTGGAGTGGTATGGGGGCAGACAAGGTGGGGAGTGAGAAGAGATGGTCAGAGTAGAGTAGGAATTGGGGAATAAGGAGAAGTAAGGTTGAGATCAGATTATATAAGACTCTGAAAGCTAGACTGGCTGTAATAGGCAGTGGAGAGTTATTGAAACTTTTCAGAGGGAAATGACATCATGAAAGTGGTGTTTTTGGAAGAGTCATCTGCCAGTGGTTTTCCAGAAAGACTGGAGAAGAGAAAAGATTAGCAAAAGGAAGGGCAGTTAGGAGGTAGTTATAATAATTCTGGCTTGAGGTGGTGGAGACTTAATTTAGTGTCACACTAGACATGGAGAAGATGAGGGGAATTTGTGAGGCATACAGTTTTAAATTTATTTTCAGAACATAAAAATAAAATATGCTTAGAGTTTTAAAAAAATGAAGAGTACATAAAGGTATAAAGTGAAAAACAAAAATCTCCCTTCTCTTCCACACCCCTAGTCTGGCTTTACAAAGGTAACCACTCCTAAAGGCTTCTTGTGTATTTTGAATAAGTATATTTACCTATATATAAGCCTATATATGAGCAGTTGACTTTGTTTTTCACGGTAGTTATGTTCTACCAAGTTGCCTCCAACACTGAATTAGCAATTACCAAACCATTGCTTCCGGGGGAAATATAGGAAATTCAGGGGAAATTAAGTTCTTGCAAGCCTCTGATCATAACATTTTCAACTAATGAATAAATACGCTTGTTTTATGAGTTTTTTGTTTAAAGACAACTTATTTAATATATATAGTTGATTCATTAACATTGAACTCATGACAAACAGCACTATAAGGCATGCCCGAAGGAAGCTTATCCAACACGCATTTTCTCTGCGAGGCCCATCACAGCCTGTTTGCACTTGGGAACACAAGACAGCACTTCAGTGCTACAGTTGGGGGGAAACTTTAAACAGTGAAATTACCAACAGAAAGCACAAAAAACAGCAAAAAACATGGCACTAAACAGACCAGGAATAGGACACTTGTTTACAGGATGAGAACTGAAACAAGAAGCAGAGCTGCACAACCAGAAGGACCTACAACTAGAATACACAACTATGTACTGGGGGGCTTTGGGGAGAAGAAGAAGAAGGAAAAAAAAAAAAAAAGAAGGCAGAGCATTGCCTTGTTGAACCTCAGCTGGGAACACACCTGTCCTGTAACTCAAATTTTTTGCATATCTGTGGATGACCACGAAAGCATTACAAGTATTGATTGTGGCCTTTCAAATAAACTTTAGCAAGTAGGCAAACTGACAAATATAAAATCTGCAAATAATGAGGATGAACTGTGTATAGAGAGAGGACCACTTTCGTGGCTGTATGACCTGCGCAGTGACACAGAGCCTGCATTCGGAAGAGCCCCAGGCTTGGTTTCATGCTCCGCTGTGGTTACTGTCTTGAAATTCTTAACTTTTGAACAAGGGCTCCACATCATTGCACTGGGCTACAAATTATGTAGCTGGTCCTGGATGTATGTGTGTGTATGTATATTTAATTTCATAATGAGATCATATTCTAAATTTTCTTTCTTCCTTTTATGTTCCTTTTTTGAAAACTCGGTATTCTATCTTTGGAGAACTGCTCATATTGACATATACAAATTTACTTTCTTCCCTTTAACATCTGTAGTATAGATGTATCAATTTACTCGTCAAGTTTTCTACTGATGGACATTACTTTGTTTATGGATGTTTGCTTTTAGAAATTACGCAGAAAAAACCATCCTTGTTACACACACACAAACAAACACACACACTTTGGCGTATCTTGACATTATATTCATGCACTACACTAGCAGAATTGCTGCTAAGTCAGAGGACATTTGCATTTCAAATAATGATTATTATTGCCTTGTTGCTCTCTAAAAAGCTTATACTGATTTTCAATATGTAAGCTTTTTCAATTTTCGATGTTCAATGTTAAGTTGAACATTTTTTCTATATGTTTATCAGCCATTTTTCTTTTTCCCTTTTTGATTTTATTTGCAGCTTTTTTTTTCCTATACAGAAACAAAGCTTTCAATGTTACACACGGAAACTTCTAGATGAGAGATATTTTAAATTTCAATCAACAGCATTTGATGACAGCTTAGCTACAGAAAACCTGGGAGAGGAAGACATCGAAGGGAACACCAGTGTTTCTGGGTTTGGGGAACAATAATAGCACCCTTACCAGGCTCCTCCAGGAGGGATCCTCCCTGTGACAGGTCCTTTTCCATGAGCTTAGAGAGCCAAAGTTTCAAAATCAAGAATTCGTTAGAGCTTATTGCTTTTATTTTTTTAATAAATGATTTAGGAATAGTTTCAGGTTTACAGAAAGGCTGCAAAGATAGTAAGTACAGAGGGTTCTCATATACCCTACACTCAGTTTTCCCTATTATTAACATCTTACGTTAGTATGCTACATTTATCACAATTAATGAGCCAATATTGATACGTTAATATTAGTTAAAGTCTATACTTTATTCAGATTTCTTCAGTTTCTTGTCTCCTATCCTTTTTCTGTTCCAGGATCTCATCCAGGATACCTAACAATATTTATTTGTAATATCTTCTTAGGCTCCTCTTGGCTGTGACAGTTGAGTTTTCTCTTTTTCATCATTATCAAACTATAGCAATTCACTGACTAATGGGAGCAAAACCCTATCTGAACGAGCCACGCCCAGGGGGCACAATCAGCAAAGAGCTGACTCTGGATCCCTATCCCCCTCTCCCTCCTGCATCCAGCCCCGCCCCTCTGAGGCTCTCCGGCACCCTCCCCTTCCCCGACATCCACTCCAGTGGCCTGCACATCCCTTCTTTGCCCTCAGACTGGTAAGTCTTCCTTTCAAGTCAAAGACTGCTTTCTAGTCTTCTTTGCCAGAGGTTGGGATTCCCACCACATGTTCCCAAAAACTTGATTGATTGATTGATTGATTAAACTTTTCCCCTTAATCAGGGTAGCCAGTCTCTAGTATAATTCTAAGCAAGGAGTTGCTCCTTCTGATAGTGGAGGGATTGAGGAGTGATTATAGAGACGGGAAAGGTGGGAAGGAGAGTTAGTGTACCAGAGAAGTTAATAAACCTGGTTTGTATGTGTCCTGAGGAAAGGTGAGATCCACAAGTGCAGAAGTCCAGGAGAAAGTCAGAAGTACAGATTTGGTACACTGATGAAAGGTCAGTGTTTAAAACTGAGATCCGAGAGTGGTCTCCTTTGGAGATGGTAGTAGAAGGCATGAGAGTGAAGAAGAGTAGAGGGCAGAGGAAAGAAGCTTGTCCACAGTTAGGGGACAGAGGAAGAAGTACCTGTGAAGGAGACAGGGAAAGCGCTGGAGCTGCAGAAGATCATAGAGCAGTGGCGTAGAAACCCAAGGAGGAAAGAGTGTGCAAAGCCAGGAAGCAGAGGAACGAGAGACAGTCACTAGAGGGAGGACTGAGAAAAGGTCTTCAGTTTCTGAGCTCAACTGCACAGGAGGTTGGACAAGAGGGCTTGGAACCATGAGCTATAAACTGCTTGACTTAGGCCATCACGAATAGAAAGGAAAGAAATAGGAGAGCAGCTACAAGTGGCAAAAGGATGAGGATAATGTTCCCCTATACATCTTTGAGGGCAGAAGGAAAGTAATTCAGAAAGGGAATTATTGAAAATTACAGAGAGGAGAGAAAGATTGGTGGAAGTTAGGTTCTAGCGTATAGTTTCCCCGATCACTAAGATGTAAGCTTATGAAGGCAGGGATTTCTGTCTGTTTCGACTTCTGTCATATTCCAGGAGCCTAGAACAGTGCCTGGCACCTGGTAGGTATTCAAAAATTATTGCTGAATAGTGGTGAAGAGCAGGAACTATTAAGTCTAGACACCAGGAGGAGAGGCTGGCTTTAGAATATGGGATAAATAGTTATCTCTTCCTCTTAGACCATAGGGAAGATTGAGGAGCTAGCAGTAGAGAAGAAACTCATGCTTGAAGCCCTGGGCTGAATGATCTGGAATCCAGTGAGGATGGACTGCAGGAGGGCAGGCCTGTCAGAAAACTGAGGGCAGAAATCCCCTCCTGCTCCCACACAGGACAGCCAAGAGCTGGCCTGGGACGCCAGCTGGGCACTTTTCCCAGCCCTTTGCATTCCAGCTGAGTCCTGTGCACAATGAAGAAAGGGAACTGACAGTGCAGTGACATGATTTAAGCTAATGAACTACTGATCACTTGCCAAGTGGGTGGGAAGTTGTTTTTCTTTCTGCCCACTTTTGTAGGAAAAAATTTTTATGAATGATTCGTCTTGTCTCATTACTCAGAGTACAAATTTGTGAGCTGATAACAAGAGGTTAAAACCTGGGGACAACATATCTAGCCCCACCCCTATCCCTACCTCCAATTTCTGGTGGATGGATAGGTTCACTATCTTGATTGTGGTACAGATTTCACAGACATACATACATAAACTATCAAATTGTATATCTATGCTTGTGCAGTTTATGGTATGTCAATTATACCCCAATAAAGCTGTTTAGAAAAAGGAAAAAAAGAATCTTATATGCAAAACTTTTATAATCACAGAGTTTGGACATTTAATTTACATATGCCTACTTGCATATGTAAATTTATCTTATTTATTTTTACAGTCAAAGAGAAGGTCATTTTGAAATAAAGTAACATAATTATTTTGGAACAACCCAAGGAGACAAGATACAAAGAGTGTCACTGTAGGATTCCCAGCCACACACCAGGAGAAACTAGCCACTCCCTGTCGTGGAGAGACAGCTGAAGAGGAGGAAGTCTTTGGCTTGCTGCAGTGAGAATGTTCTCTTTTTTCTGTAAACTTTTCATAAT
The DNA here is from genome assembly GCF_037783145.1 of Equus przewalskii. Classification (NCBI taxonomy): domain Eukaryota; kingdom Metazoa; phylum Chordata; class Mammalia; order Perissodactyla; family Equidae; genus Equus; species Equus przewalskii. The sequence continues at coordinate 3,309,947 of NW_027228747.1, read as the reverse complement.
TTCTCTTTTAGCTGGCTGACCCTCTCCTTCAGACCACACTCTCCTTGTCTACTTCAATCTATAGAAAACCCTCCCTTTGACAGCCTGGAGAGAAATATGGCTTTTCCAAGGAAGCCAGTTGCTCTGTCATTCTGCTGGTCCCAGGGTCCCATTTCTTTGTCCTCCTGATGCACTACAGAAGTTGAGTCCAACCCACCAAATGGTTGGATCCAGGGCCTGCTTTCCCTGCCCCCAGGACTCAGCAATGAATGAGACCCTTGCTGAGGCCAATCCACTTTTTTTTTTAAGGAATATTAGCCCTGAGCTAACATCTGCTGCCAATCCTCTTTTTTGCTGAGGAAGACTGCCCCTGAGCTAACATCTGTGCCCATCTTCCTTTACTTTATATGTGGTACACCTGCCACAGCACGGCTTGACAAGTGGTGCATAGGTCCACACCCAGGATCTGAACCTGCGAACCCTGGGCTGCCAAAGTGGAACGTGCAAACTTAACTGCTGGGCAACCAGGCCAGCCCCCTCAATCCACTTTAAACTTTTCTGAAGATAATTTGGAAGTTATTTCCAAAGGAATTAAATTTAAGTGAACAAGGATTTGAATTACTCCTAATTTGGTCTCTGCAATTGCATTGCCGCCTTTAGGGCTTTTATACTGGGCAACCTGCATGAAACAGTGCTGGGTGCTGTTCTTAATCCTAAAGAGACTAAGTTGGTTCTTGATCTTGACTTGAAATTCAGAAAGGCTAGAGACTAAAATCCCGGGGGTGGGGGTAGCAAATCAATATTTGCTTTGTGAGTTGGAACTGGTCTGCTTAATAGAGCTCCTTAAAAGTGGGGAAGGTGGGCCCGCCCCATGGCCAAGTGGTTAAGTCTGTGCACTCCGCTTCAGCGGCCCAGGGATTCGCTGGTTCGGATCCTGGGCAGGGACATGGCACTGCTCATCAGGCCATGCCAAGGTGGCGTCCCACATAGCACAACCAGAGGCACTCACAACTAGAATATACAACTATGTACCAAGGGGCTTTGGGGAGAAGAAAAAACAAAAAGAAAATTGGCAACAGATATTAGCGCTGGTGCCAATCTTTAAAAAAAAAAAAGTGGGGACACTAAAAATCAACTTACTGCCTGAACTAACAGGCCCCACATTTACCAAAAATCTCCCAAGTTCTCCAGGGAGAATGGAACCAAGGGTGCTAGCAACTGCCTTCAGGCTTTGGCTCAAAAGCCACCTCCTCAGAGGGACTTCCCTTACCACTCTTCATATCTAGTCACCATCATGATGCCCTTTTAAAATTGTCTTCATAGCACTTATCAGCATCTTATTGATGAATTTACCTGTTTATTTTCTGTCTCTCCTACATTAGAATAGAATCTCCATGGGAGCAGAGATCTTACCTCCTGTATTCGTCACTGTATCACCACAGTAATGCAGAATAATGGCTTCCCAAAGATGGCACCTCCTAAAGTTAAGAACCCCTGAGTATGTTACCTCACATGACCTTTCGCAGATGTGATTAAATTAAGGGTTGTGAGATGGAAAAGATATACTGGATTATCCAGGTGGGCCCAATGTAATCACAAGGGTCCTCATAAGAGAGAGGAAAGATGATCAGAGTCCAAGAAGCGAATGTGACAACAGAAGCAGTCGTCAGAAAGTGGGAAAGAAATTTGAAGATGTTGTGCTGTTAACTTTAAAGATGGAGGAAGGGGTCATGAGCCAAGGAATACAGACAGCTTCCAGAAGCTGGAAAAAGCAGGAAAACACATTCTCTCCTAGAGCCTCCGGAAGGAATGCAGCCTGCTGACTTGATTTTAGGATTTCTGACCTCCAGAATTGTAACAGCATAAATTTGTGTTGTTTTAAACCACTAAATGTGTGGCAGTTCATTCTAGCAGCCATAGAAAATAATACAAACAGTACCTGACTCATAACAGATGCTCCATAAACATTTGTTGATTGACCAACTTCCTCATATCAGGGACCCCAGGCCATAATAAAAATTTTGTTTTTCTTTGGGGAAGACTAGCCCTGAGCTAACTACTGCCAATCCTCCTCTTTTTGCTGAGGAAGACTGGCCCTGAGCTAACATCCATGCCCATCTTCCTCTACTTTATACGTAGGACACCCACCACAGCATGGCTTTTGCCAAGTGGTGCCATGTCCACACCTGGAATCCGAACCAGCGAACCCCGGGCCGCCGAGAAGCGGAATGTGCAAACTTTGCTGCGCCACTGGGCCGGCCCCCAAAATAATATTTTTAACTTTATAGTGTTACACAATAGCAAAACGAATTCATAGTCTTAATCTCATTTTATTTTCACAATTATTATTCTTATTTTACAGACAAGGAAACTAAAACTCAGTTGCCAAAGTCCCATAGCTTTTAAGAGGCAGAAAGTAGATTCAGAATCAATATCTTTATTTTCTCTTTATTTTTGTGTAATGAATACACAACTTCATGTCAATGATAAAGGACAGGTAAAAAAAATTCATTCACAATTCTTTTACTCTAATAGATCAACCAGTTTTATTTTTCTGTGTCTTCTTCCAGGTCTCAGCTACATAAATACACATTTAAAAAAATGTGTGTGTGTGTGTGTGTGTGTGTGTGTGTACACACACATTTTATATGTAGTTTTCATTTCTCTGTTTAACATTGTTTTATTGCCTGGGTGCATTGGTCTTGGTCCTTTGGGAAACGGATGCTGAAACAAAGTTAGGAGCGTAAGAAGTTTATTGGGGGTAATGCCTGTGAAAGATAAAGAGAGAGGAAGCAGAACTGGGCAAGGAGAGCCTCAAGTTATGATGCAGATCTGACCAAGTCTCAGCCAGCCTAATGAGGAGAGCCTCATTAGGATTTCCTAATTACCAGTTAGAGGAGACCCATGCTGAGCAGAAATGGCCAGGTCCTAGCAGCCACTTCATGTTCAGTCATTGGCTGGGGCCTGCCTGGGAAGAGCGTGGTCTCAACATGAATGTACTAGTGAATCCTGAAGGTGCTGCAGCCAGAAGCTGTGTGATCACTGCACTCCTGGCAGCTGAACAGAAAGTACTTTCTTGAAGAGAATTCAAGGGGGGGCACCTCCATGGCTGCTACAGTCCACCCCTTGCATCATGTGGATTCACTTCTACAAACATATTTGGCAAGGGTTCCATGAACCTCTCTTCCTGAGGAGAAACTCAGAGGGAGGTTAGTGGAAGAAAGTACAGCCCCCATTGCTGCAGCTAGTCTCAGGGCTACAATTGGTACTCATTGTTTCCTTTCTCTGCTCTAAATCCTGCTTGCCCTCAGCCATCACCTCTACTGGTCTCAGTGGCTTACCTGGTGGTGCAGCCCAAACCCTAATTCCTGAGGGGTTTGAGGCCCTTTCTCAGGTTAAGGTTGCTGCATTTGCCCATTCATGGTTACAACTAGGCAAGGGAGTACCAACAGGTGCCCAGGTGGGTCACCACACATATTCCTCCCTGCCTTAACTGTGTAATAGCAGTCCTACCTCCTCCCTGATCAGGGTCCATTACCAGTGACCATGTTTCTATTCTTGCCTGCTTCCCCCTGTATACAAGGAGTCCAAAGTGCCAAGGCGGCAGCCACAGCATGTAATTCAATGTGATCTTTGTGGAAAGAGTATGCCCCTTTGGGGATTAGAACTTTGAACTCTGCAGAGCCCAGAGTCGCAGGAACAGGAAGCACAAATTCCCCGGTGGGTCACTGAGAGTGATGTAAGCGAGTTCTATGGTCTGAATGTTTCTGTCTCTCCAAAATTCATATGTGGAAATTCTAATGCCCAACGTGATGATGTTTGGAGGTGGAGCCTTTGGGACATGATTAGGTCACGAGGGCAGAGCCTCATGAAGGGGATTAGTGTCCTTATTAAAAGAGGCCCAAGGGAGATCCCTCCCCACCTTCTGCCACGTGAGGACACAATGAAAAGACAGCCATCTGTGAACTAGGAAGCCCTTACCAGACACCAAATCTACCGGTGCCACGATCCTGGACTTCCAACCCTCCAGAACTGTGAGAAAAATGTTTGTTGTCTATAAGCTCCCCAGTTTGTGGTATTTTGTTACAGCAGCACGAGCTGACTAAGACAGTGGGGCTCTTCCTTTCCTGCTCCAGGCCCCACTTACAGCCAGCAATCTTTTGTGTCACCTAGCATGTGAGCCAGAGCAGTGTTCCTAGTGTGGAAAGTATTGCCTTCACAACCTGAAGAGGCCCAGGTACTGTGATTCCTTCTTTGTGGTAAGGGATGGAAGATGCAGCAATGTGTCTTTTACTTTGGAAGGGATGTCCCAGCATGTCTCTTAAACACTGGACTCGTAAAAACTTTACTGATGTGGGAGGCTCCTGAATCTTTGTAGGGATTATCTTCATACTCTGGAGCACAAGACTTCTAGTATGCTAGCTATCCTTGCTCATCCTGACGGATCAGCACATAATGGGTCAAAGAGGTGTTCTGCAGGAGTCCAAAGAGTCCAGATTGCTTCTGACTAGATCGGATAGATCCACTGGAAGCTGGACTTTGGCTAGGACTCTATTTATTACCTGGCCCTGGCAAACTCCCACTCCAACAGGTGGGTGAGGATGACGCCTTGGGTTTCCAGGTATCATTATTAACTCAGATCCTGTGTTCAACAGTCCTCAAATGCCTGGGTTTTCTCTTCTCTATTTACAGTCACCTGAATAAATAGTCATAAGTCACTTTTTGGAAGGACTTGGGAATCATTACAATATATACTTACCATTGTCTTGCCAGTCCTGGAGACCTGGCCACCCTTTAATCATTGAATTTTGGGTCTGAAAACTGAGTCAGGCTGGGGAACTAGATAAGGGATCATGCTTTTTACTGGGGCCTCCATCCTTAGGTTCCTGTTCATCTCTTTTTGCTTTCTTTTGATTACATATATTCAGCAATACTCTTATTTTGACTGCCCATCTATTTTGCCCCTAAGGATGCCGTGTTCTATTACCCATCTACACAAATCTTTGTGTCAAGCCCCCTGGGCAATACTCTGACCTTGCTAGTCATTAGGATAATTGTAACCCCCAGGCTTCTGGCAGTTAAGTGCTGCCACTTTGCTTCTATTGCTTTGGGGCCCCATTATCTCCATTGCTATAACGGAGCCAAGCTTTGACAGCAGCTCCTCTTGTCAGCTCTCGCTTGCAGAAGAAAGTAGCCACTGAGCTTCTTAGTGATGCTGGTACCCCTCTCACCAGCACATTCCTGATGGCCGTGGTAAACGAAATTCCTCTAGACCTTCTATGAAACATACTTGGGTAGGGCCTCTGGCCTCTTATAATTGCCTCTAGCATGCGTACTTCACTGAGCCATTTAATCCTTTCTTCCTCCAATTGCCATGGCAAATTCAGGCAGTTGAACTTCACTCAGCAAAGGTCGTCACTTCCTCCATGTTTCTAGGAGCCACGGCGGGGCAGGTCTTAACCAGGAAGTTAAATTCTATCCTGAGAGAGTGGGCCCTAGTCAATAAACTGCCCCTCATCCAGTCTTGTATTTCAGCCCCTTGATTAAGCACCATCAAAATCCAATCCCATAGATACTCCCCAACTCTTACCTGTACATATCAGTTAGTTTTTGCAGCTACATCGGGGTATAGTCCCTTCTTCCCTCATCAGAACCAGCATGTTGTCACTGGACTACACTGTAACTTAACCCTAATTAAGATCCTGGCAGTCAGAAAAGAAGGTGGAGACAAATTCTGAGGGGAAGAGGCGTCTGCAGTGTCTTCCCACATGGAGGGAGTGCTAGCTCTTAATAGGGAGAGGTGGGCCCCCTCTTAAGGCTCTGAGAGTTCAAAAGAGCATAGCAAGCCAAAATCTTTGGGGACACCACCTAGATATCTCCATTCCATGTGTCAGAGTGCCAGGTTTTCCCGACCAGGGCCCTGACCTTGATTACAGATCTGCGTCCTGGAACTCTATTAAGTCCTGAGTTTGGTCTTCAGCTTTTTTTGCTCTCCCACTGCTGTAGATAAGGGCCTCTTTGTAACCCATCAAAGAGGCTCTCTGGCCTTCACCATTAATTTTCAATGTTTGGTAACTGCTCTCAGCTTTTCATTATCTTTTGGCAGGGCTCAACGCAACTAATAACGGTCAGCCAATTCCACTGTCCCTGCATTCACTGCATCCCTCCGCCTAGTCCCATGCCTGAATTGTTGCCTTATAGGAACATTTTTCCACTTCACCATCAGTGAAAATTTTAGCAACTGGGCCACCATCTTGTCCCAGAGACTATCTGCACCCACGTACTATCCAGGAGGGGTGCTTATTGTCAGCCAGGTGGTGAGTAATGCAGTTCCCAAACCCCATGTTACTGCCTGTTTTTTCAGACCACTCCTGGAACCAACCGAGTCAGCTCAGGTGGTCTGGGAAGCAGATGCTGAGACAGAATTAGGAGTGCAAGAGGTTTATTGGGTGGTAATAACTGGGAAAGATAAAGGGGAAGGAGGCAGGAATAGGCAGGGAAAGCCTTTGATGCAGATTTGGTATCTGCGAAAGGAAAGGATGTAGGAAACAAAATTGGGCCAGGAAAACCTCAAGCCATGATGCAGATCCTTCCAATCCAATGTCAACCCAATGGAAAGCTCCAGATAAAAGAGTGTCCTACAGGAGTCCAATAGTGGCCAGAAATGGCCAGGCCCTAATACCCACACTGTGCCTAGTCAAGGGCTAGGGGCTGCTCAGGTAGAATGGGGCCTTAGCTCTGACACGGTAATGGATCCCAAAGGTAATGTAGTTGCAGGCTGACAGCTAACTGCACTCTGGTAGTTGAATGGCAGATTCTTTCTTCTTATTATTATTACTTATTATTTCTTATCTTTCTAAAAATTCGGATAAAGAATCTAAGCAAATCAAGCAATGAGTGGGACTCTGCTGAAACTCTTTGTCACCACGGATTGTGAGAGAAACTGGGGCTTCAGGAATGTGTGTACAGGTTTAAGTTGCCAAGCTTCTGCCTCCTTCACTGATGAGGAAAGGAAAGTGAGACGGGAGGTGGAATCAGCTGTTGTTTGGGTGTGCGAAGGAAAGCTGGCTTTCTCCTCAGAATGGCATTTTACCAACTCAGAAAAAAAAAAAGATTATGCAGAAGGAATCTGCTCCTTTTCGTTTCCATCAGAATTGAAAATATGTAACCTTCTTGCTCTTTTCTTCTTTTAAATGATACTCTTGAATGTATACTGGAGACTTTGAACATACTGGAATTTAGTTGCTCAAGAGTATTAGAGGTGGGGCAGCTGGGATGATAAAGGGGTTAGAGGTGCAGGGCGACTTGATGAGCTTCCAGATGAGTCTTTCCCTTGTCAGGGAGTGACTCTGATTAGTCTGAAAAGGTTGCTTGGAATTCTTTGTCCCAAACAGTCACCCTGTTATGTATCAGATATGGTTACACTTACTCATGTTCCCAGCCCATGATAAAAGGAGGAGCTGGAAGAGAAAACATGACTTTTTTCTCCAAGAAGCTCAAAGGAAATAATATAATTATGGAATCTGGGATCATCTTTTTAATATCTCAGAGGAAACTGAGTCCCAGAGATTTTAGGAGACTTGGCTAGAATTACAGCTTTCCCAGAAGTAAAATTAGAATACAGGTCTCTTGACTCCTAACTCAGTGCTCTGCCTCAGTGATGTCCACTCATAAAATCTCTGTGGAAAGAGTGAAGGACATGGGTCAGAAAGAATGAAACATCTTTTGAGGACTCTTGGAGATGCTGAACCCAAAAGTTGGAAGACTATATCAAGTGAGTATATAAAGTGACCATTTCTTATTATCGCCCCTAATAATACCCATAAATAGAAATTTTATTCAACCAAGAAAAGCCTCAAGTGTTCGTTTAATTACATGTTATGATTGCTGTTGAAGAGCAAATTATTTGCAAACAAAGCTTGAGAAAGAAATGATGAGTAATGTGCTAAAAGGACATCAGGGTGGGTGATCCTCTTCTTTCCCCTCCCTTTGGCACCACTTCAGTGTAGGGCCCACCTCAAACAAGCCTTGCCACTGCCTTTATCATACTGACCTAGATCAACCTTCTGGAAAGTACTGCCACTTTCTTGCTTAAAAACCTTCAAGTTCTCCATTATGTACCAATAAAGCCCACATTCCTCATCCTAATATTCAAGGCCTTACATCATCTGTCCCAGAGTCTAGCAGTCCAGTCTTATTTCCCACTACTCCCCTGTCCCTGTGCTCAGCCTGTGGGATCTCCTTTCAGTTCCCACAACAAACAACACGCTTTCCTGCCCTGAGGCCTTTGCACATTTTCTTGACCCCATCCCTCCACCCACTTCATCTACCTGTTTTCCAAGGCCCAGATTAGATACCACCCTATTCTAGTTGACAGGGAGACTTGGTGGAGCTTTTCACTTTTGCCATTCATTTGGCACTTATCATATCCCTCCTTAGGCTTGGAGGTAATTCCGGCAGGTCCAAAACTTGTTCACAAAGTCTCTGGCCCTCAGAATTACTCTTCTCTTTAGCAGCTGCAGCAACCTGGTGAACGCAAGTTATCCGACTCAACTCCCTCAACTTCCAACTCCTTCCTAGCCGGTCTTCCAACTCAAGTTATAGAACACGGACTTTTCCTCTAGGTCCAGGCTTTCACTGTTCTCTCTCTCCTTTATTTATTGAATCTTGCTTACTCTTTTGGCTTGCTCCCAAAGTATAACCAAGTCTCTTCTTCCTAAAAACAAAATGAACATGAAACTTCTCTTTTCTTTCACCTTCCTTTTCCTTAAGTCAAGGTACACTCTCTCCTTCTCTTTTCTGATACACTTCTCTTATTGCAGTCTGAGCTGAGGGTCTGCCACTCTACTGAAATGGACATTTGGAAGATCAACCAAAACTTCTAAATGCCAAATTCCAGTCTCTGCTCCTCCTTGAACACCTGTCTTCCTGGGACTTTTTCACCTACTTCTCTGACTATTCCATCACTGATTTTTGGGTTTTCCCCACTCAAGGTTTGTTCTTTGGTCCTCTTTGCAAACTTTTGCATCTATGAGGATAATTCTTAGGTTTGTTTCTACCCCTAACTTCTCTTCTAAGCTTCCTTTCCAGTTGTTTGCTAGACTTTGTGTGTGTGTGTGTGTGTGTGTGTGTGTGTGTGTGTGTGTGGATGTCCCACCTACTTCTCCAAGACAGTAAGTTCCAAAGTTAATTTATTATATTCTTCCTCTTCTAGGTCTTCCCCAAGCCTTTTTTTTCTGTCTCCTTTCCTTTCAGTCTCAGCCAATGGGGTGCATCACCTCCTTTCAGTTATTTACCTTTAATTTCTCTTCCTGGGTATCCTTCCCTGCTGCTTCATTTAGGAACTGGTCACAGATTAACACGTGATCTTTGAGAAAATGATTTCAGTAGAGTTGTTAGTGGTAGTGGTGATAGTCTGGGGGAACTCAGGAAAGAAGTGAGGAAAGAACTGCGGTGGGGCTGGCCTGGTGGATGGTGGTGAAGTTCGTGAGCTCCTCTTCAGTGGCCTGTGGTTCCTGGGTTGGGATCCCAGGTGCAGACCTGCTCACCACTCATCAAGCCATGCTGTGGTGGTGTCCCACATACAAAATAGAAGAAGAATGGCACAGGTGTTAGGTCAGGGACAATCCTCCTCAAGCAAAAAGAGGAGAATTGGCAGCAGATGTTAGCTCAGGACCAACCATCCTCACAGACACACACACACACAAAAGAATTGTGGGACAGGAATTCGGCTCCAAATTCACTTCTTTGATGAAACCTTTTCCAATTTACCTAGAACTTTCTCTTTTACACCATTTCACAAAAGCAAAATTATCCTCTTGAATATATACCAATGTAATTTATTTCTTCTTTCTGGATATTATATTTGCTCTAATTTTCTACCTTTGCCATATTTATAAACTGGCCAATTTTGCCAAATTGTAACATTTCTTAAGGAGAGGGACAACAAATGCCACTGAATAGTTGCCCCAAAGAACTCAAGGGTGGCTTTGGAAGCATTTAACTGTTTTTCCAACTTGTTTTTCTCCTTTTGTTATGTTAAGGAGATGCAATCACCAACCACCCTGAACCAGGCCAAACCTCACCACAAAAGCTAGGTCTATGACCTTTGCCCTATTTTTAATGCTAAGATCTCTCCAGGAGGAGCTTAGGCTTTGCTCCCATAACCTGCAGTGTATGTGGAAGCAGGTTTTCCAACTGAGCCTGTGCAAGTGAATACCCACCGCTCCCTTTTGAATATTCACTCCCCATCTGAAATAAAAAGTCCCCGCTCCCCTTTGTTCAGGGACACCACGACTGTGGAAATGATTCCCATGGTCTCCTATTTGCCACAAATATACTTTACTTTGTAAGAAACTACTTCTGGTGGAGAGTCTGATTTAACTCGCCTGGAGTTGAACCCACTTTGATTAGGTAACAAACTCTGGAAAAAGGCCTCAGCATCTGTCACCTTTGCCACCAGCGCCTGATGATGGTGTCCCTCTGAGTCAGAGTGCTTCCTTCAGGAACAGACGACAAAGATGGTGACTCAGAGGCCTCTGGGTTTTTCCTTGTAATCTGTGTTGACAGTGCTGGGGTGGGGTGTCTCTTTTACTACCCTAACTCTGTATTTACTACAAATACACTAAGTATCCTAATTATTAAGCTGTTACCCAGGAGAGTTTAGTTGTTTCCACTTTTCCAATATTTGGGTCAATTCAATCTCACATTTCAAAAACAAAAAACAAAAAACCAACTCTTTAAAAAACCTCTCCAGTGGTCTGGAGACAATGTGGTCCTGGAGGGACCCTCCTCTTCGGAGCCAGCCCCACACCTTTTTTGCTGTTCCTCCCCAGGGCAAGGGCCGGTTTGATGACTCTAATCTGTATATAAAGGTTCCCTTGGAATGCTGAGACTTTGCAGCCTAGCTAAGGAACTGGTAGGTGGACTTTATCCTCCAGGACCCACACCTAGCTTCCCAAGGATGGGGGAGGGGAAGCAAACGAGCTTCTGCGACGCAGCAGACTGTCAGCTCCATTTAAGATACCTCTTCAACCCTAAATAGGTACATGATAAATATGTGTTGAATAAATGAGAACAATATCCAGAGCCCAGTAACGCAAGCTCAGTCAAATCTCCTTTTTACATATCTTAATGGTTAAAATCTAGGAAGCCAGCTTGCAAGCTGTTTAACCACAGCTACTGAATTAGCAGAGTGCCTGTAGTTTGCTTAGCACCCGGACATCACTCTTCTGGGGACTGGGATCAATTTCCCCACTTCTTGAAAGGCTAAAGTAGATTTACAATCTGGAGTTGAGTCCCCTTTCACTTAGAATGAGGGTTATTCCTATTCAATATAACCTTACCTCCCCCGTTCCCAGTCCTTCAACAAATATTATTAAGCGCCTACTCTGCCATCCGTTGTAGGCGTTTGGGATAAAGCAGCGAACAAAACAAGAGATCCTTGCCCTGGTGGAGCTTATTGTAGAAAGAGAGACAAACGATGAATATGATTTTTAAAATTGAATTATCTAATTGGAAGGTGATACACACTACAGAGAAAAACATACCAGTGGAGGCCAGGGGACAGAGAATCCTAGATTGGGGTTCTGGCTCAGGCTGGGGAAAAGGAGACGACCCGAGGTGGAGGAGGCTCTGACATCGGAGGACCGGAGAGATGTTTTCTGCAGAAAGTGACGGAAGAGTAATTTGGTTTATGCGGAGGTTGGTGAAGGGCAGAAAGGGGTCTGGACCGAGATTCACGTTGAGAACACCGGAGGCCACAGCTATTTACCTGCTCAGGCGAGAAGATGCTCCGGCGGGCGGCTCGCGGGGCGGGGGCCGGGGCCCGGGCGGGGGCGGTCACGGGCGGCCACTACGCCCCCAAAATGGCCTCCAGTTGCCCCTCGCCGCCCCGCCCCCGGCGCTCTGCCGCCCGCCGGCCCACGTGACCCGGCCCACCCGGGCTGGCGACCCCGGGTCCGGGTCCCTACGGCGGCCCCACCCCTCGCGGAAAACGGACCAACCGGAGAAGGGCAAGGCGGGGCAGGTGGTGACGGCCAATAGGGGTGGAGCTCCGGAGGGGAGTAACAGGTTGGTGGGAGGGGGAGAAAGAAGGAGGGAGCGCCGAGGGACAGAGGGGGAGGGCCCGGGAGCCGCGCGTGCAGCTCTGCCCGAGCCCGAGCCCAAGCCCGAGCCCGGGAGCGCCGAGCCCGGCTGGGGTGAGTGAATCGGGCGGGGGCAAGGGCACCTGAGAGGCAAGCGAGCCCTCAGGTGTACCCCTGAGGGGCGCAGGTCGGGGCAATCTGAAACACCCGCCTTCTGGGCACAGGTGCTGAGCTGCAGACAGGAGGAGGGGAGGTCAAGGTAGGCTGGGAGTACTGATTAAGAGCTGGCTCCTACTCCAAGGTGCCAGGGGCAGGTGCCTGGAAAGGTGCCAGGTGAGGGGCACTTGAGGCTGAGGCTATTCCTAGGGCAGGAAAGCGTTTCAGGGCCAGGATCTCTCTGGAGGTCAGACGCAGGTCCCAGGGGCAGAGTTTCTCTTGGAGACCGGGATGGTGGGGGGGAGGGAGTTAGTTTCAGTTGGGCAAAGGCAACTGCTCCCTGAGGTTCAGAGACGTAATGGGGAGGGCATCGAGAAGTGCTGTCTTCCTGAGGTTCTTCCCCCTACTGCCAGTCTCAGCTGGTGCTGACACATCCCTTCTGGCTTTGGGATGGCTCTGAGGTGTGGAATCTTTCTCTAACCATTCACCTGCAGAGGATGCCAGTTGCAAATAAGAGACACTGAAGAGCAGGACAAGAGGGCACCGCCATCTCTTTGCCAGGTGTGAAACTATTTAAGGCTTTCAGTTTCTGTCCTCCCTTGCTTTCATGCCAGGGAGAATTTTTCCTTCTTCCTCTCGACAGAGTACCCTCTAAGGGAGGGATATGAGGAAGCTTAGATCCCTAGACCTACAAAATGTCTAGACATAGTTTTTTCTAATGAGGCCTCTTTCTGGGGGCTGATGTCAAACCCTCCCCCCAAGCACACATGCTTTCTAATGTGGTTCTACATGGGGCCGTTGGGTGAGGTTTGGGAGCCTAACCAGTTTCCTTGATGCCTCTCAGAAGATCCACATGACTCCCTGAAACCCCATCAGGCATCCCTGACTCCTGGACCACAATGGCTGTCAGACTGGCAGTAGGCACTAGTAGTGCAGGAAATAGGCAGGACTCCTCCGGAGACCAGAAGACTAGGGTAGTTAGCACCTCCAATCTGCAGGCTGGATGCACATTGGGGCACAGACGAGACTTCTGAGGCAAATTCCCTTGCCTTAGGCAGGTAAAGGAACGGAGCCAGCCTTAACTTGGCCCCTTTGATGCCCTGCCTGAGGAAAGTTGTTGTAATTGGGAAATAATTAGCAACCGTTGTCATTAGGCTGCCTACGCGTGCCTCTGTACTTCGTTCATCCTTGAAATTTGGGAGTAGGGGGCTGGCTCTAGGGGACTGCTAATCCAGATTTGCCTGACCCTAAGAGGATTCTGGCTTTCAGAACCCTTCCTGCTTTCCCCAGGCTGACCTGCATGCCATCACCCCTGTGGGAGGTGAGGAAGGGGTAGGGCTGCTTCTCTTCACGTCAGAGAGGGAAAACTAAGGGCCAGGGAGGTGGCCAAGGCAAGTGTGGGATCAGGAATGCAACTTGGGGAACTTGAGAGGGAGGGGTCAAGGGAGACAAAGTCTGTCACACACTGGCCTGTCACTCACCAGGTTCTTTGTGCTCCACCTGCCTGTTTCCTCTCTACCTTCCACCTCCTCCTTCAGAGCCTTGGCATCTAGGCTGGCAGAGTCCCTGCCCATGGTTTTGCCCCCTGCCTCCTCTGGGGTGGAATTTGTCTGGTCTGCTTTACAAGCCTCCAGTGGAGTCTCCCTGGCCCTCCCCTTCCCCTTGCCTCTCAAACCAGTCCAGCCAGTTTGCAGGGGCCCAGTTCCTCATTGTGTTTTTTTTTTTCCCACTGGCCAGACAGCTCTATCTAGCCTGGCTCTCAGGTTTCGCCATTTTCAGTGGACCGAGCCAGGAGTCCACTTCGGGGATTCGTTTTGGATCTGCGGGGAGCCTTCTTATCTCCGTATCTCTTTATGAGAAAATAGGAGCTGAATGATCAAGGTCACTGAGCTGTCTTTTTCTCTTCTGACCGTTTGCTTTCCTTGTTACCTCTGAGGGAGTCTAATCTCTATACCTCTACTTCTCTCGTTTTCTAAATCTGCCAGTTATGTAGCATGTAGCAGATTGCCCAGCCCATCAGTTCTTCCTCCACACACCCGAAACCACCCCGCCCCCACTTCCTGCCGGGAGTCCGGAGACCCTGTCTCTCCTAGTTGGAAGCTAGATGCTTATGACTGAGCCAGAGGTGATGGAATTGGGACAGGGCAGGCTAATGAGTAACTCAGGGAGAAGTGGCTGTCTGGTACAGGTGCAGAGTGTGCTCCCCTTCCTTGCAGGCGGGAAGGGCAGAGGCTGACAGATGAAGCTGAGTTAACTCGGTCCTGGTCTCTTCCCAGAGTACAGCTGGTGAGGAGCGCCTTGGGCACATGCCAGAGGAGGGAAAAGCAGGGTCAAGCATCTGGTGAGAGCAGAGGCTCTGGACTCCATGTTGCCTGGTACTAGATCACTGTTTACCTGCCTCTGGGGCTTACGCAAGGCCTGGAAGCTGCCTTGCTCCCCTGGCCCCGCCCCACTGTCCTCTGTAACTGAAGGCAGATAGGTTTCGAGTTTTTCCATGTTGAATCATTTAGAGCCCTGCTTTCTGACTCACCAGAAAGATCGCTTCAGCCCTCCTGGCCCCTGACCCGCATGTCTTGGGACTGAAGGTGGTTGGAGTTAGAGAGTCATTGGGACCTGGGGCTGTGCTCGATGCTGCCCCTGAACAGCTTGGTGCTCTTGGGCGGGTGAGGGTTTGTGCGCTCTGCTGGGCCTGGGCTGGGAACTCCTTGACCTGGATCTGGAGGATCAGTAGGTGTACTGACAGGGTAGAGCTGCGCCATGAATAAATCATGTGACTTCTGAGAGTTGGCAGTCTAGGCACATCTGGTTCCAAAATGGTGACTGAATTGGGCAGGGAGTCCAGGCCAGGAAGAGGTCCTGTTACTGGAGCAAACAAGAAATGGCTGTGAGGGATCCTTGCGCAAATCTCCCCACTGCTGTGCCAGTCTGCCTTGGTTCAGGATACAGTCTTTAACAAACATTTATCGACATCTACCATGTGGGAGGCCCTGGGGTCACAGGAGTCAGCTGAGCGTCAAGGTCTTTGTCCTCCAAAAGCTTATACTCTAGTGGGGGAGACAGACGGGAAACAAATCATGACTCCGAGGAATATATAGAAATAAACTCACTGTAGGACAGTTGCAGAGTTCCAACATAGGGCCCTGCCAACTAAACATCCTGCCGTTTGGGGTATCTGAGGCAGAGGTTGGTTAAACTCCCCCCCAGTGCCTGAGTAGTGGAAGGACAGGGCTCCTCGGGTTCACGGCTGGGCTTTAAGATGTTCACAAACCTCTTGAGATTCTGTGGTGAAAGTTTGTGTGGGCTCTCTCCTGGAGGGAGGGTGCATTGCTTTCATCATTTTCTCCGATGGAGCCTCAACACCAAAGAGGTGAAGAACTATTGTCAATCAAGGGCTCCTCCCTCCCTGTCCCTTTCTCTGGAGGAGAAGGGCTGGGAATGCAAGGAATGCTCTTCCTCTTCAGACAGAAGACTGTTTCCCCCAACAAGCCCTTTCTCACCTGGAGGTCTGCCCCTCCCTTCCCCTCTCACCAGGGTTCCCCGGCCTTCCTAGCACTTCTGCAATCCCTGAAAGGGGCCCTGGCAAGTTTCCTTGGCCCAGAGCTCCACGGGGAGGTTGAGCTGGATGTTTGTGTCTCTGTCTGGCACATCAGAGGCTCCTCCTCCAGTTTGGTGCTAGGCTCTGGTAGAGATTAGCAGAAGGGGTGGGGAAGCTGGGTTTTATACTTGCTTGGAGGAGAATCTCTCCTCCCCAAGTTCCTGGAGCCAGAGCATACCTCGAATACATTCTGTTTGCTGACTCTGAGCTTGGCACTGTGAACCTGGGAACTGGCCTGTGGGTGGTCTTGTCTCTGGCCCTCAGATGGGACAAGTCTGACTGTCCTGGGGTCCCTTGGATTGGCACTCTTAAACATTATTTAAATCTTTTCTTGAATAGGCAATACATCTACATGGTTCCAAATTCAAAAGAGACAAACAGATATACAATAAAAAGCTGGTCACTCTCTCATCCTTGTCCCCAGCCCTCAGTTCCCCCAATCCAGTGGCATCACTGCTATCAATTTCTTTGAGTATCCTCTCAGAAATGGGATGGCATACCTTATGAGTCTTCTGTATTTTAAATGAGCTCTGGAAGGGGAGGCCCCCTTTTCTCCATTGGGATGGAGGTGTCTGTTAGGCAGGGCTTGGGTTCTGCCTTCACTGGCGTGGAGGAGGCACAAGGTAGCATATGTGTATATGTGAAGATCAAGCAAAATGTTTAAACTCTTGACACAGCCAAGCTCCCCAGAACTGCATCAGATGAAATGGATTCTTCTGAGTCAGTGGGTCTCAAAGTGTGGAATCTGGGCCAGCAGCATCAGCATCACCTGGGAATTTTGACGTTAGAAATGCAAATGCTCAGGCCCCACACCAGGCCTAGTAAATGAGAAATTCTGGGGGTGGGGTCCAGCAATCTGTTTTGTTTTTTTAAGATTTTGTTTTTCCTTTTTCTCCCCAAAGCCCCCCAGTACATCATTGTGTATTTTTAATTGTAGGTCCCTCTAGTTGTGGCACGTGGGATGCCACCTCAGCATGGCTTGATGAGTGGTGCCATGTCTGCGCCCAGGATTCAAACCGGCGAAACCCTGGGCCACCTAAGCGGAGTGTGCAAACTTAACCACTTGGCCATGGGGCTGGCCCCCCAGCAATCTGTTTTAGCAGGCCCTTCTGGTGATTCTGCTACTCACAGTATGAGAACCACTGTTTTCTGTAGAAGGAACTGACAAAGCAATTAGCTTTTTTTTCCTTCAGTTTTTACATTTTTAGTATTTTAATATTTTTAATATTTTTTTAATTATTTTTTTCCCCAAAGCCCCCCAGTACATAGTTGTATATTCTTCGTTGTGGGTCCTTCTAGTTGTGGCATGTGGGACGCTGCCTCACGTGGTTTGATGAGCAGTGCCATGTCTGCGCCCAGGATTCGAACCAATGAAACACTGGTCCGCCTGCAGCAGAGCGCGCGAACTTAACCACTTGGCCACGGGGCCAGCCCCTAGTTTTCACATTTTTATTGGGGGCCACAGGGGAGGGGATCTCGTCCCTGTCAACGGAGGTGATCACAGTTTCTTCAGCCACTCCAGGCTTGGGCCCTGGGGGTCCTGGGGGTGGCTGGGCACATCGGACATATTCCCGTCATCTCGGAGGGGCACTGGGTAGGTGTAGGGTGTCGCCTTGTTGATCATGATGGAGTACTTGGTGTAAGGGCTGAGGATGGGCAGAATTATAGCAAGGCCCGCGATAGTGAAGGACGCGACCAGCACCGGCTCCTTGGCCCAGGCATTCTTGAGGAAGGCGGCGAGTCTCACAGCCATCTTGGTCTCGGAAGCAGCGAGGTTGCAGCAATTAGCTTTGTAAAAGCTGGGCAGGTAGAGGTTTCTGAGTTTCTAATTCTAGTCTCTCAGCTTAAACTCTTTTCTTCATCTTCTAGGACCCCCTGACACCCATGGAGCAGGCATCCACCATGGCCGAGCCCCGGGGCCCTGTAGATCATGGAGTCCAGATTCGCTTCATCACAGAGCCAGTGGATGATGCAGAGATGGGCACCTTACGTCGTGGTGGGCGACGTCCAGCTAAGGATGCGAGAGCCAGTACCTATGGGGTCGCTGTGCGTGTGCAGGGCATCGCTGGGCAGCCCTTTGTGGTGCTCAACAGTGGGGAGAAAGGTGGCGACTCCTTTGGGGTCCAAATCAAGGGAGCCAACAACCGAGGGGCCCCGGGTGCTCTGAGCTCCAACTCGGAACTCCCCAAGAACCCCTACTCTCGGGCCAAGGAGTTTCCTGCCCCCTCACAGGGCAGTTTGTCTGATGAGGAGCCTGGGGCCCCCTGGAATGGAAGGCTACTCCGCTCCCAGTCCCACGCCTCACTGACAGGCCCTGCTCCTCTGGGTCCAAGCAATAGGAGCACCAGCCTGCTGGAGCTAGCCCCGCAAGGAGCTTCCCCGGGGAGCACCATTGACACTGCTCCCCTGTCTTCAGTGGACTCACTCATCAGCAAGTTTGACAGGCAACATGGGAGCCAGGCCCGGGGCCGCACTGGCCGCCGCATGCGGACACTGCCCCCTGAACAGCGCAAGCGGAGCCAGAGCCTGGACAACCGGATCCCCCGGGACACCCTTGAGGAAGGAGAGCACCGGTCCCCCAACCACTTGACCCCTAGTGCCAAGCATGACGACCACATGGGCAGCTCGAAACAGCTGGCCCAGAGCCAGAGCAGTGGCTTTAGCCGTACTCGTCAGACTCGGGACTGGGTTCTTCAGAGTTTTGAGGAGCCACGGGGGAGAGCACAGGACTCTGCTATGCTGCAGGTCAGACCCCATCCCTCTGTGGCTTCCAACCCCTGGTCCCTTCTCATTAGGCCTGGCCCACCAGCCCTGGAATCCCTTGCTGATTCCGATCACTAAGGGCAGAAAGCCTCTACTTTTGCCCTCCACTTTATCCATCCACTTAATGTAGGTGATATTCACATGTACAAGATACTTGCATGGGCAAAATTCTAAAGGAAATGGAACTATGAAATCACACTTCACAAGCATGGAGAGTTTCTTGTCATTTCCCGACCATTAACTGTGCCTCGGTCACTAGCATTTGCTAGGCCTGCAGCATACATAAGGCAGGTTTGGAGGATATGAGCAGCTCCCTGGTGCTCTTGCCAAAACTCCACACCTTTGTCTTCCACTCAGGAATGCAAGTAAGTTGGGGAGCAATTTTATTCTGAGACAGAATTAAGCCCATTCTAAAAGTGAATCATATACAAACTCTAGTACATTAACTGTCATTAGTGACAAATTAGTTTTGATACAGCTCACAGCTGCTTGAGATCTACTTGTTGAGGAAAACCTGGTTTGCAGTAATAGTGGGAGGTGTGTCCTGCATGGATCTCTCCCTGGCCTGTGGCTCAGGCCTCAGCAGTGTTGCCTCTTTACCCTGCTTCAGGCTTGTTCATCATGCTTGAAGGACTTTTTCTCCTAACTGCCATTTCCACTTCATCTGGACCCCATGCACCCTTCTGGCTTAATCTTCCTCTTTCTTTTTTGCAGTTGAAATCAACTCCAGACCTTCTCCGAGACCAGCAGGAGGCAACCCCAGCAGGCAGTGTAGACCATGTGAAGGCCACCATCTATGGCATCCTGAGGGAGGGGTGAGTGGGGGCCTTCCCAACAGTGGAGTCACACACCTCTCTTCTTTTCCTTCTAGCTTCATTCCCCATCCTCTTCGCTCTTAACCCTTCCTTCCCTCATCTCTGCTCCCTCTTTCCTACCCTAACCTTTGCCTCTGTCCTTTTATCCTCCAGAAGCTCAGAAAGCGAAACTGCTGTGAGGAGGAAGGTCAGTTTGGTGCTGGAGCAGATGCAGCCTCTGGTGGTGAGTGGTCTTCTCACAGTGGGAGCAAGGGTCAGGGTTAGGGCCCTGTGGGCCTCAGAATCTAGATGTGGACCCACTTCCTTCTCCGCAGATGGCTTCTCCTGGTTCTGCCAAGGCCCTGGGAGGGCATGGTGAACTCACCCAAAAAGTGGAGGAGCTGCAGCAAAAGCTGGATGAAGAGGTGAAGGTGAGGAGAGATTAGAAGTGCAGGAGGGATGAAGGACCACAAGGGAAAGAACCTTCACCTGGGCTGGCTCTTCCAAGCAATGGGACAAACACTGTGTGTCCTGTGGGTCTAGAGGCGAGAGTGTGTGCTAGTTCCAGCAAGGACTTCTGGGGTTCTCTGGAGCTTGGAGAGGAAGAGCACCTTCATCAGGGGTCCAACTACTTTCTGTTCCATTTCCTTTGGAAGTTTCCATCCTGGCTCTGCCACTTACTGGCTGTATAAATCTTGAGCAAATTACTTACCTCAGTTTTTTTCATAATTGTAATAGTGGTGACAATAATACTAGCTGTCATTTATTGAGTATAATTTTTATGGTAGGTACCATCCTGGGTAATATGTAGTAATTATAGTGACCCTATAAAGTAGGCATCCTGGACTCTTTTATGATGAGAAAATTGAAGATCAGAGAGGTTAAGTGAATTGCTCGAGGTAATGAGTTGCAGAGAAGGAATTTAAAAATTCAGGTGAGTCTTATTCTAAAGCCTATGTATTCCCTTTTTTAAAAAAAAAAACTGCTTTCACCTCTTGCAGTATTGTCTTGTATGTAGTTGGTACTCAGTACCTATTGGATTGTAACCACCTTTGTTTCCTGAAAAGCAGTGTAGTGTAGTGGTTAAGTGGTGGGTTGCGGAATCAAACTGAGTTCAAATCCTGGTGCCCTTACTTGTTTGCTGTGTAACTGACCTTGGGCAAGTTCTTTAAATGTTTTAAGCCTCTGTTTCCTTAACTGTGAAGTGGGGATAATAATTGTACTGTAATAGTTCTCTATTGTGGTGTAACAAATTACCCCAAAACTTACTAGCTTAAAACAAACATCTCCCGGTGTCTGAATGCCCAGGATCTGGGAGCAGCTTAGCTGGGTAGTTCTGGCTCAGAGTCTGTCATGAGGTTCCAGCCGAGGTCTTATCTGGGGCTGTGGTCGTTAGAAGACTTGACTGGAGTGGAGGAAATGCTTCTAAAATGGCTTACTCAGTGGCTGTTGGTTGGAGGCCTCAGTTCCTTGCTATGTGGACCTCTTTATAGGGCTGCTTGAGTGTCCTCATAATACGGCAGCTACCTTCCCCCAGAGTGAGCCCTCCAAGGAGAAGGTAAGGGGGAAGCTGCAGTGCCTTTTTATGACTTAGTTTCAGAAGCTACCTGTCACTTCTTCATTTTTCTGTTTGTTAGAAGAGAGTCCGTAAGTCCAGCCCATGCCCAAGGGGAGAGGAATTAGGGTTTACCTTTTGAAAGGAACGTGAAATAATTTGTGGACATATTTTAAACTGTCACAAGTTTGGAGGCTTGTTATGAGGATTAAATGCAGATACTATGCATAAGGTCCCTAGTACAGTGGTCATAGTGAATGTCAGTAAATGTTAGACATTCCCATTATTCCTGGTCCTTCTCAGAGGCTGTCCCTACTCTCTCCCTGCTGTACTCACCTGCCTTTCCTTTTCCAGAAACGGCAGAAGCTAGAGCCATCCCGGCTTGGGCTGGAGCGGCAGCTGGAGGAAAAGGCAGAAGAGTGCAGCCGACTGCAGGAGCTGCTGGAGAGGAGGAAGGGGGAGGCCCAGCAGAGCACCAAGGAGTGAGTGCCGCTGATGGGGGCTGCTTGGGGCCTCCACCAGAGTTGGAGGCTGCCCCAGGGCTGGGGAGACAGAGGGAAGTCTCCAGAAGCTGAGAGGGGTGGACAGAGATGATTTAAAGGTAGGACCTTTCTCTTTACCATCCCCATCAGTGATGGTGACAGTGCATGAGTTAGGCTCCCTTGGTTTGCCTCTGTGCCTCAGGTTCTTAATCTGTAAAATGGGATTAATAGTAGCACCTATCTCATAGGATTACTGTGAAGATTCAATCATTCATTCAGCAGATATTTTTGCAGCAAATACCTTGTGGCAGCCAGTGATCTAGATTCCTGGGGTACATCAGTGAACCATGCAGATGAAGAGCTTCCTCTCCAGAAGTGTATTTTCTAGTGAGGGGGAACAGACAGTACACAGTACACACGTTATATAAGTAAATTTGTAACATGTGAGAAAGTGAGAAGCAGAGTAGGTTAAAGCAGATCAGGAGGGCTGGGTTGTGGGGGAGCAGGTTGCAATATTAAATAAGGTAGTCAGGGGAGGTCTCATTAAGATTTGGACAAAGACTTGAAGGAGGTTGAAATGAATTAATAAATGTAAAATGTTAAAAAAAAAAACCCTGCCTGACATATAGTGCTCCATAATGTTATCTTTTATTAATTATTAGGCTCCAGAACATGAAGCTCCTCCTGGACCAGGGTGAAAGGGTACGACATGGGCTAGAGACCCAGGTGATGGAGCTGCAGGACAAGCTGAAACAGGCCCAGGGTCCTGAGCCTGCTAAGCAGGTGCTAATGAAGGTAGGGAACAGATTTGGGTACCTCAGCCTCTGCTTTCTTTTAGCTAGAGCATCCTCAAGTCTTTCCCCAAGGTATGGGGAGTAGGTAGCTGATTACAGGTACCCCTTAATGTGCTTTCAGGCACATTCAACGGCGGGGTAGGGGTAGAACCCAGAATGGTGGGTTTCCTTTATCCAAACTAGGCATCTTGGAGGGCAGAGGGCACCTAACAGATACAAGGTGCTCAATAAATATTTTTTGATTGACTGAATGAATGAATTAATAGATAGGTGGATCCTAATGTGGTCACCTCTGTACTTCCACCTTCACTTTCCCCAGGACCTGTTAGAGACCCGGGAGCTTCTGCAAGAGGTCTTGGAGGGGAAACAGCAGATAGAGGAGCAGCTGCGGTTGCGGGAGCGGGAGTTGACAGCCCTGAAGGGGGCCCTGAAGGAGGAGGTGGCCTCTCGTGACCAAGAGGTCGAGCAAGTCCGGCAGCAGTACCAACGAGACACAGAGCAGCTTCGCCGGAGCATGCAAGATGCGACCCAGGCATGTGACAAGAGCAGGGGCTGGGAGAAGAGGGAACCCCCAAGAAGGGGGCTGCTTTGAGGTCTTGGTATTTTTTGACTTTCCTGCTTATAACTTCCCGTATAGGACACTTGAGAGATGTAATGAAAACCTTGGTCAGGAAACCTACAAGGGCAGAGAGAGGGAGTGCAGGCCAGAAGTACCAGGAGGGTGTGTGACCAAAGTCCCATAGGGAAATAACTGGGGGACATTCCCTATAGATGACAGAGGGGTGGGCTGTGGGACTTGGGGAAAGAGCCTCTGCTAGCATTGCACCAGGTACCACTGGGGTGTCAGGGTGCGCAGCTGGCATGGCGTGTCTGGATCTGAGCTTCCCCTTCTACACACTCACACTTTGGTTTGAAGTGAGCTCTTCCTTCTGAGCTTCTGGCCCCTGACTCTCCCCTTCCCTAGGACCACGCAACATTGGAGGCTGAGAGGCAGAAGATGTCAGCCCTGGTGCGGGAGCTGCAGAGGGAGCTGGAGGAGACCTCAGAGGAGACAGGGCATTGGCAAAGCATGTTCCAGAAGAACAAGGAGGAGCTTAGAGCCACCAAGCAGGAGTAAGGACCTTGCCTGTCTCCCTGGAGTATTTATCCGTGATTCTTGTATCCCACTTCCTTTCTACCCACACTGTACTCTTTCCTTTCCCATTTCTCAAACTGCTCTTCTCCATATCCACCTTTCCCCCTCCTGAGATTGGTGCCCAGTATAATGGCCTCCAGGGGGCTGGTTTTTGTTGTCCTGCTAACCTCTCCCAGGCAAGTGACCCGACCCTGTTCCCTTTCCCTTTCAATTCACCTGGCTGGGCTCAGACTCCTGCAGCTGCGGATGGAGAAGGAGGAGATGGAGGAGGAGCTTGGGGAGAAGATGGAGGCCTTGCAAAGGGAATTAGGACAGGCCCGAGCTAGTGCTGGAGATGTTCGCCAGGTGGAGGAGCTCAAGAAGGTACTTGGGAGTTGGGGGGCAGAAGGGCAGGTTGGGGTGATGGGCACCTGCCTCACCTATCTATGAGGGGCTCCATACTAGAGTGGCTGTCTCCTGTGTGCTTGGTTTTCAGGCCCCATCCTGCCTGTTCAGCCTTCTCTCTTTCCAGCACACACTCTTTGATCCAGCAGGGCTGGTCTTCTCATTGGGTATAGAAGTGTCTAATGGAAAGAGCTCTCAGTGGCCAGGTTGGGTTATAGGCAGAGATGCTGGCTGTCTCCCAAGAGATCTCATGGGTAGCGGCACTTAGGTGGATTTGTGAAACTCCAGGGTCGTTTTTGCAAACTTGGAAACCTTATTTGGTCAGCATAGCAAGAGTTGCTCTGTCTGTCATGAAGGACTCATTCACTACATTTATGAAACAGGCATTTACAGTTAGAATGCCAGTTTATTAACTTACAACGAAAATTGCCGTCACATAGACCGAAATACTTGCATTGGCAGGGCCAGCTGACCTACATGGGAAGCCAGATTGTAATTTGAAGGCTGGTTAGAGAGTATAGAATCTAGACATGGGGAATTAAATGTTTCATCATGCATGGATATTTTACACATGAGAAGGTCCTAAAATTGAAGTCAACACACAGATAATTTCTTCATATTCTTGGTATTTGTTTATGAAGGACAAAAAAGCAACTAATTATTTTGGATGATTTAGAAACTTGGAAGATATTTTGGCTAATTATAGGGAACTAGCGTTTATGGCCTCCTGAGGCTCCTTCTAGGTCTACAGTTCTCTGATCCTCTATTCTGGGTATGGAGTAGGTGCTCAGTTAACGAGTATTAACTAAACAATACTCGCTTATCATGCCTTAATGTCAGACTACCTAATTGTAATCGTGGTAATCATATTTTAAAATGAGTAAAGAAATATAGCTCTAAACAATGATTTTTTCCATAAATAAAAGCCTGAGCTTACACGAAATATTTGATGGAGAAAACATAATAAATGTTAACCAAATATACTTTGGTGATTGTCACATGAAAAGTACTCTTAGATTTTTACTGTCTTGTTCTCAAGTTAACAAACATCAAGGATAGTCTGAAATCTGTTCAGTACATTAGCTGACAGTGAACTTGGACATTCCTCTTGACAATCTCAGTTGATTTATTATGCTGGATAAAGCTAGAAAGCTAAAAAGTAATAACTAGTGTTTCATTTATCTCATATACTAAGTATATTTTATCAAGTATTTAGTCAATAAACAAAATATACATTAGGGAAACAGACTAACCCAGTCCAATGGAGACCATACACCATGCTATTCTTCTTTTCTTTGCAGTTAGTTTTGTTAGCGTCTTATGTTGAAGACTCACTGTGTATCATGTAACCTTTCAGCCTAATTATGGTACTCTCTGAATTAGAACCAGAACTCATATTTTAATTTTTTAAAAAAGAAATCAGAGCAGCACCAGTATTTCTTGTGTCACATATTTTAGTTTTTGACATATTTTCTTTTTTTTAAAAGCCAGTCCTGTTTTATCCAGACTCTCATCTACTCTCACTCTACGTAATTTTCTTAATGGAGATTTATTTCACATACCATAAAATCCACCCTTTTAAAGTGTATAATTTAGTAGTTTTTAGTATATTCACAAAGTTGTATAACCATTACCACTATCCAATTACAGAATATTTTTATTACCTCCAGAAAGAACCCTATGTCCATTAGCAGTCACTCTCCCCACCCCCTGGTAACCACTAATCTACTTTCTCTCTCTATGGGTTTGCCTATTCTGGACATTTCATATAATTGGACTCCAATAATATGTGGCAAGGTTTATCCATGTTGTAGCAAGTATTAGTACTTCATTACTTTTCTTTTTTTTGGTGAGGAAGATTGGCCCTGAGCTGATACCTGTTGCCAATCTCCCTGTTTTTGCTTGAGGAACAGTGGCCCTGAGCTAATATCTGTGCCAGTCTTTCTCTGTTTTGGATGTGGGACACCTCCACAGCATGACTTGATGAGTGGTATGTAGCTCTGTGCCCAGGATCCGAAACTATGAACCTTGGACTGCTGAAGGGGAGCGCTTGAACTTAACCACTACGCCACTGGGCCAGTCCCCAGTACTTCATTACTTTTTATGGCATAATAATATTCCATTGTATGGATAATACCATTTGATGGACATTCACCACTTGACGGACATTGGGTCATTTCTATATTTTAGCTATAATGAATAATGCTGCTATGAACATTCACATACAAGTTTTTTGTGAATATATGCCTTCAGTTCTCTTGAATATATACCTAGGAGTGGAATTGCTAGGTTGTATGGTAACTCTACAGTTACCTTTTTGAGAAACTGCCAAACCGCTTTCCCAAGGAGCTACACCATTTTACATTGCCCCTAGCAACGTAGGAGAGTTGTAGTTTCTCCACATTCTGGTATCCCAGGCTGGCTCTCTCTGCCCTGTCACCATTCCCCTTCCCTTCTAGGAGCTATGCCGGACACAGGAGGAACTTAAGGAGCTGCAGGCAGAGGGGCAGAGCCAGCAGGTGGCTGGGCGCCACCGGGAGCAGGAGTTGGAGAAGCAGCTGAAGGTTGAGGCTGATCGAGGCCAGGAGCTGGAACAGCAGAACCTCCAGCTACAAAAGACCCTCCAGCAACTGAGACAGGACTGTGAAGAGGCTTCCAAGGCAAGGGGAGTGGGCCCAGGGCTTAGGAGGTGGAGGCTGAGGGGTCTGGAGGGCTGAGGAGCCAGAGGGCGTGGAAAATTACCTATCATGGGTACGTATAGACCAGATGCTTGGTCCTAGGTGTGTGGTTAAAAGCAGCCAGGATTTGGCAGGGGGAGGCCGGGCCATACTTGGTGATAGCCAGTGCATCTCTTTACGGATGGGATTCTCAGGGAAGCCTCTGGCTTGTGGCGCCACCCCTCTTTAAGTCTCGTTCTTGTGGGCTCTCTTTGGGGTGGCTTTCCTGGAGTGGTCAATGACCTTGAGCCCTGGGGTCTGAGCCACTGCTCCCTGAACTGGCCGCAGGCTCAGATGGCAGCAGAGGCAGAGGCGGCAGTGCTGGGGCAGCGTCGGTCAGCAGTGGAAACAACACTTCGGGAGACCCAGGAGGAAAATGACGAATTCCGACGGCGCATCCTGGGTCTGGAGCAGCAGCTGAAG
Organism: Equus przewalskii; assembly: GCF_037783145.1. Classification (NCBI taxonomy): domain Eukaryota; kingdom Metazoa; phylum Chordata; class Mammalia; order Perissodactyla; family Equidae; genus Equus; species Equus przewalskii. Next base: position 3,283,084 of record NW_027228747.1, on the reverse strand, counting down.
GAGGCGCGAGGCTTGGCGGAGGGTGGGGAAGTGGTGGAGGCACGGCTTCGGGACAAGGTGCAGCGGCTAGAGGTCAGTGCTTCTGGAGACATCGTTGGCTTCGTCCTGGCCCTTTCTCTTCTCATCCCTGGCTAAATACCCAGCCATCAATTTTATTTTGTCCTTAGTGGACGTCTGCTTGCCTCCCCAAACCCTCTGTTAACCTTGGGTTTATTTCCTGGAGCGTGTTTCGGTGTGAATGTCTCACCCTTTGAACCACTGGTATTTTTCTCTCTTATCTCCCATCCTTTGCATGTTCTCTGTGTCTTGATTTCTTTACTAGTTCCTCTGAACCTGTTTTCATTGCCCATCTTTTTCATAAATATCTCTTCCTCCTTTGTCCTATCTACTCACCTCCAAATGGCTTGAGCCCAAGCTTGGCCTCCTCTCAGTCCACCCCCTTTACCTCCCCCCTCTCCCAGGCAGAGAAACAGCGGCTAGAGGAGGCCCTGAATGCAGCCCAGGAAGAGGAGGGGAGCCTGGCAGCAGCCAAGCGGGCACTGGAGGCACGGCTGGAGGAGGCCCAGCGGGGGCTGGCCCGCCTCGGGCAGGAGCAGCAGGCACTGAACCGCGCCCTAGAGGAGGAGGGGAAGCAGCGGGAGGTGCTCCGGCGGGGCAAGGCTGAGCTGGAGGAGCAGAAACGTTTGCTGGACAGGACTGTGGACCGACTGAACAAGGAGGTGGGCCATGGGGTGGCCTGCACTCTTGAGAAGAGGCCCAGCTCATACCGAAGCTTGCCTGGGGGATGGGAGTCGGGGTGGGGAGGTCATCCTGTGTGGTGTTTGTTTTCAAGTTCATTGCTGGGGAGGCCAAGCTAAATCTTGAGAGAGTGGCATCCTCTCTACCTCTCCTCAGTATTTTTGCCCTTCTCCCCGCATCCCATTCCTTTAGGATCTTGATCCTTAGAGAGTGTCTCCTGGGATTTTTCCCTTAAACGTCTATAAGACCTAAACATGGGGACATTCATTGGTAGAATTTTATATTTGGGGGATGGGAAGGAGAAAGGAAGAAAAGAAAATAAATTGCTTTTTTTGGGGTAAGGTTCTCCTCCTAATCTCTTTTTTTTTTTGAGGAAGATTATCCCTGAGCTAACTACTGCCAATCCTCCTCTTTTTGCTGAGGAAGACTGGCCCTGAGCTAACAGCCATGCCCATCTTCCTCTACTTTTTATGTGGGACGCCTGCCACAGCATGGCTTGCCAAGCTGTGCCATGTCTGCACCCGGGATCTGAACTGGCAAACCCTTGGCCACCAAAGTGGAACATGCGAACTTAACCGCTGCACCACCGGGCCAGCCACCTCCTCCTAATCTCTTACTTTAAAAACTAGAGCATGGGTCGGCCCTGTGGCGCAGTGTTGAGTTCGCACTTGCTGCTTCTTGGCGGCCTGGGGTTCGCCGGTTCGGATCCTGGGTGCGGACATGGCACCACTTGGCAAAAGCCACGCTGTGGTAGGCGTCCCACATTTAAAAAGTGGAGGAAGATGGGCGTGGATGTTAGCTTAGCGCCAGGCTTCCTCAGCAAAAAGAGGAGGATTGGCAGTAGTTAGCTCAGGGCTAATCTTCCTCAAAAAAAAAAAAAACAAAAACAAAAATACTAGAGTAAACACCTAATGTATTTCATCAGTTCTAAAATGCACGTTGTATCATCTCTGGAACTGAGTTGTGTCTTATAATTGATGATATGTCATGGTCAGTTGACAGATTTTCCTTTCTTAGTGGTATATCTTATAATCATTGGCATCTTGGGTTTGCTGAACTGAGGTCATTTAAGGTTTACTTTGTATCAAGCACTGTTGTAAGTGCTTTACGTAACTTACTGCTTTAATTCTCATGACAACCTTGTGATGTTGGTACTACTATTATCTCATTTTATAGATGGGGAACTGAGACCCACAGAGGCTGAGTAACTTGCCTGTGATTACACAGCTAATAAGTGGTAGAGCCAGGATTTGAACTCCAGCAATCTATATATTACTACTAGCTGTACTAGGGACCCTAGCCCAGGAAAGAGCAGGAGAGGGCTACTTTGGCAGGAAGGAGGCTCTGGGAGAGTCTTGGCTCAGAAAAGGGACACAAGCATCTGCTGAAGAGGTGCAGTGCTGAAAACTCGCTTTTCTCTGCGTTTCAGCTGGAGCAGATTGGGGACGACTCTAAGCAAGCCCTCCAGCAGCTCCAGGCCCAGCTGGAGGATTACAAGGAAAAGGCCCGGCGGGAGGTGGCCGATGCCCAGCGCCAGGCCAAGGAATGGGCCAGTGAGGCAGAGAAGACCTCTGGGGGGCTGAGCCGGCTTCAGGATGAGGTAGGACCCTAAATGGCAAGAGGGTGGGAATCTCCCAATGTCCTTGGTTTGAAGGTCATTGCCTCTTAACTAAACCTGTGGCCAAGGGATCCTGCGACCCAGATTTAGGTCTGACCACTTAGAGTGACTTACTAAGGTGTGGGAGGTGGGAGGACCTATCCATCCTAGGTACGGACAGTGGGGGCTGTGTTGTCTCTAAAGCAGGGATTTCAAACTCTGCTGCATATTAGAGTCTCCTGGGGAGATTTTTAAAAATCCTAATGCCCAAGGTGCATTTCCAACCACTTAAATCATAATCCCTGGGGCTAGGAGCCAGGAACAGTGGTCTAAAAACTCAGGTGATTCCAATTTGTGTAGAGAATTTTAAAATAATAAGGAAAATGGACTGAAAGTCAGTCTGCTTTTTATTATCACCATGTTCTCGCAATTTTAAAGAATGTCAGTGATGAAATATTTCTCCCCTTAGGGGTGGTCTGCTCCCACCCCTCAACCCCAACCTTACTTCTCTGAGCTGTTGCATTTTTCCCTTCTGCCCAGACCCAGAGGCTGCGGCAGGCCCTGCAGGCATCCCAGGCAGATCGGGACACAGCCCGGCTGGACAAAGAGCTGCTGGCCCAGCGACTGCAGGGGCTGGAACAAGAGGCAGAGACCAAAAAGCGTTCCCAGGATGACAGGACCCGGCAACTCAAGGGCCTTGAGGTGAGGACACTGAGGGGATGACCTGAGGTGGGTAGAGGGTGCTGGGGGTCTGGATCCTGGCCTAGGTGAGACGTCTCTGGGGAAAGGAGCCAGGACACTCCAAGCCTCTTTCTATGCTTTTCTGTTAGTACCATTGAGTCAATTCCACCTGCTAGCAACCCTGTGTACAGCAGAGTGGAACTCTGCCCCATGTTTTTGCTCCATCCTCTCACCTTCCTTTGCTGTATCAAACAATGCTCTGCTGCTATTTGTAGGCTTTTTATGGCCAGCTTTTTCGGAAGTGGGTGGCCAGGTTCTTCTTTCTAGTCTGTCTTAGTCTGGAAACTCCACTGAAAGCTGTCCACCATTGGTGACCCTGCTGGTATTTCAGATGCCCGGTGGCATAGCTTTAAAGCAACACGCAGCCACTGCAGTGTGACAACAGACAGACAGGTGGGGTGGTTCCCTGACTGGGAAATGAACCCAGGCCGCGGCAGTGAGAGTGCCAAATCTTAACCACTAGACCACCAGGGCTGGCTCTTTCTATACTCAGGATGGAAAATTAGCAGCCCACAGCTGTTGAGTTTTGTTTGACTCAGTGTTTTAAAAACCTTTAAGTTAATTGCCAATGTTTAGAATATAGATGTCACATAAAATTTTGTATTATTTTATACATCTGGGAAATACGGTAACACTGAGGTTCGAGTCCTGAGCTGTCTGCGTGGCAGCAATTGGCTAGAGCTGAGCGGTGTTGTCTCCCCTTTAGAGTGAACAGTGGTCTTCACTTTGCTCTGTTTGGCAATAATAATAACAACAGCAATAGCAAACACTTATTTATTGTGCTGCGTGCCAGGCACTTAAGACTTATTTAATCTTCAGAATAACCCTGTGGGGTAGGTGGTCTTGTTTTCTTCATTTTACAGATGAGGAAGACGGAGACACAGAGAGGTTAAGCAGCTCCATGGCCCCTCTGCTAGGAAGTGGTAGATCTGACTTTCAGACCCAGGCAGTCTGGCCCCAGAGCCCAGACTTAGCCTCTGCATGGTACTGCCTGGCTCGAGTTTGCTTCCCTAGTCTGTATCCTGCTGCTTTAGTTTCTGACTGTCTCCATCTCAGCCTTGGCTCAGGCACTTGGCTTTCTCTGTTTTCCCATTAGGGAAGTAGGGCTGCCCCAATGAGGAACAGATTCTGGGATTTGTCATCCTGCCAAGGGGCCAAGACCAGAGCAGACCTCACCCTTTCCCCTCGATGCCACGCCTCGTCAGCAGAGGGTGCTAGCTCCATGGTGGCCCCTGGCAGGGGCAAGGACCAACAGGTTATGGAGATACGTGCAAGAGAAAAGTCTGTGAAGGCTGGGGTTTGAGAGGGTCTTTATCAGAGTTTGGCATTCTGGTGTCCAGCATTTGGGGCAGAATGAACCAGTTGTCCCTCTGCCACAGGAAAAAGTCTCACGGCTGGAAGCAGAGTTGGATGAGGAGAGGAGCACTGTGGAGCTGCTCACAGACCGGGTGAATCGCGGCCGGGAGCAGGTAGCCTTACCCCTCATCTGTGTCTACCCCTGACTGCAGAACCTCTCAGCCCTCTCAAAAACAACTCTACCCTCCCATGTTTCATAATCTGGAGAGCTCTGGCTGCAGAATCGCTGCACAGCTGGCTCTGCTTCAGGGTCTCGTCTGCTTCGGGAAGGATTGGCAGGTTTCCTCAGTAGAAAGAAGCCAGGAATTTGAGTGGAGGAAGGAATCCTGGTGGCCTGGGCTACTCTCTGATCTGAGTCTGGGCTGCTTCCATTCAGAAGAGATGCTAGTTCCTGGTAAGACTGAGGAGGCCCTGTTTAAATTCTGTGGCTCCTCTCATTTGAATAGGCTGTGATCTCCTAGTTGCCTGGGAATTTTTGAGATTCAGAGTTTAGAGAGCATCCTACAGTTACTCTGCCTCGATTGGTTCAGCTTGCTGGTTCATCATTAGACCTCCCGAAGTCTGGTTCGTCTCACCCATCCCCACTCACCCACCCACTCAGGTGGACCAGCTGAGGACAGAGCTCATGCAGGAGAGGTCTGCTCGGCAGGACCTGGAGTGTGACAAAATCTCCCTGGAGAGACAGGTGAGGGGGAGGGGTGAGGAGTCTTGGGGATAGAACCCCAGGAGTGGGTAAAATGACCACAGAAGAGATCAGAAGTGGAGTGCTTAACTATGGAGGCTTCCTGTCTCTCTCAGAACAAGGACTTGAAGAGCCGGTTGGCCAGCTCAGAAGGCTTCCAGAAGCCCAGTGCCAGCCTCTCTCAGCTTGAATCCTTGAATCGGGAGTTGCAGGAACGGCTGCAGGCTGAAGAGAGGTGACATGAGCCCATGCTCTCTCTCTCTCTCTGGACTTTTCTCCTCTGGGGCTCCCTCCATCTTCTACCTCAGAAAAGGCCCAGCCTGGCCTGATCCTTAAGGAGACCTATTCTCTGGATAGAGACCAGAGAGAGTTGCAGAAATTGTGAAATGTGAATGACCTCTACCTCCCCAGTTCTTTGGTTCTGCCCTGGATCCTCCCCAGTCTAACGGTGGGGCTGATGACTAAGAGGAGTCCTTGGAGGCAGTAGGGAGCCAAGTAAGGGTTCCTTTAGAAATGGCGATGACCATAGACATCCCCTTACCCACCCTCTTAGGGAGAAGACAGTTCTGCAGTCCACCAACCGAAAACTAGAGCGGAGAGTTAAAGAGCTGTCCATCCAGATTGATGATGAGCGGCAGCATGTCAATGACCAGAAAGACCAGGTAAGGGTGGCAGCCAGGGCCAAGCAACCTAAAGGCAATGTATACTGTGTGTTTGCTTGAAGGCCAAGGGAGGCCCCATCTCCCAGGTCTTCCAAACTTAGATTTCCTTGTATAAGGACAGAGAGACTAGACTGAAAGGACTGGATTAGAGAAGTCATAGTGAGCATATGTATTGAGTGCTGCTGATGTGCTGGGTGCTAGGTTCTCTTTCTAAGTCTTATACATCTAATCCCCAAGGCAAACCTTTGAGGTTCGGGAACTTGCCCATGGTCACGCTTTCCTAGGGGCAACGATCCCTTGTCAAGATTGCTACAAGGGAGGGTCTAAGGCCATGGTAGCAGCAGCTGTTTTTCTCATGTGAGGACTTGTATCCTGTCCAGCTAAGCCTAAGGGTGAAGGCTTTGAAGCGGCAGGTGGATGAAGCAGAAGAGGAAATTGAGCGACTAGACGGCCTGAGGAAGAAGGCCCAGCGTGAGCTGGAGGAGCAGCATGAAGTCAATGAACAGCTCCAGGCCCGGATCAAAGCCCTAGAGAAAGACTCCTGGTACATGCTGCTCTTCTGCCCCCTGCTCCTTATGGATGGTAGAGCAGGAAGGGAATGGGCTCCCCTGAGCTAGATAAGAGGAGCATCTCTAAGATGGGACTTCACAGTCACTCATTCCTGGTTGGAAGCCAGTATGATTATCTCTTAGTATCTCAGCCCCCATCCTGTACCCCATCTCCCCAAATCTCTGATTAGTGGGAGATCTTGTGAGTAGCTTTAGGCTTTAGAAGAATTGGGGTTTTCCTTATCATGAAAAGGATGGCTGTGTCAATCTTTCTATCTCCTGCCCTTACCAGAATTCCTCTCTCTGACTCAGGCGCAAAACGTCCCGTTCAGCTGCTGAGTCAGCCCTCCAACATGAAGGGCTGAGCTCAGATGAGGAATTCGACGGCGTCTACGATCCTTCCTCCATCGCATCACTGCTTACAGAGAGCAACCTGCAGACCAGCTCCTGTTAGCTCATGGTCCACAAAGGCCTGGAAACCTATCCTGGCCAGCCCTGCCCAGCCTCTGATTCCTCATTCCTGTGGGGGACCCAATTATTCAGACCTAAGACAAGGAGGGGTGTGAGTGATGGGGATGCAAAAGGCACCAGCACTAATCTGGTAGATGGACTTTCCCTTTCCTTTGGAGGAGTGGGTATTTTAGGCCAACTGAGCCCTCTCCTTAAGTGCCGACCTCTCCCTCTGCTCCCACATAGCAGCAGGATGTTCAGCATGAAGGCTGAGGGGGATTGAGCAGGATAGGAAGAGATAGAAATTGCCATGTATGTAAAGCTTTATTTCTTTAGCCCTTAACCCTCAGGCTCAGGGAAATACGCTATGTGATTCTGCTCCCTTGACTCCTGCAACCCATTTTTCTCCCACTCTGGAGCAGGGTAAGGGGAACATTATGGGTAATGGACATGCTGGCGTGGCTCTACCCACATCTCAGTTGCTCCTCTTTGCACAGCCATGGGACTCATGAGGTAGTCCCCACCCATCTCTATTCCTATATTTTTTATCTTCCCCAAGCCAGGATCCAAGGGACACTTTCTCCACCCCTTTCCATCATCACCATTCCTACCTTCCTTCTTTCTTCTCAGTGCCTTAGCCAGGTGAGGAGATAAGGATGCTCTTCTTGCCTTTTATACCTGCACATTCATACCTCTCCAGGACCAGGCTTTCCCCTTCCAGGCCCTCAGTTTTCCCTGCTACCCCAGTGACTGGTCGAGAGAGCTACCAGCTTCTCTGCTGATGAGCCCATGGGAGAAGGACTTTGGTAGTGCCATGATAAGGTGGTAGGGCCTGGTTCTTCTCAGGGTTTCCATCTTTCCCCCCTCCCTCGGTGACTACAGATGTGTTTATAAGGTAGTTACACCTGGGAACCCTGAGAACTGTCTACACAAGTCCGAAAAGCAAAGATTTCAGTCCCTGTGGCCTTATTTGTGGCTTCTCTGACCAGATGTGCCCAACCTCTGTAGGGAACCGAGGGACCCTCATTATCTCAGGAGCTTGGAGCTGACACAGGACTTCCTGCCTGGGGCTAGAGGCTGACTCTTGGTAGAAATGGGAAGAGGCAATGGAGGTTTTGGGGAGAGCCATGCTCTGGTAGGGAGGAGGTAAGGGAGATGACTCACCTCTCATTTCCTTACAGAGCCTGGGGGAGGAAGAAGCCTTTCTCACCAATGACTTGTAATTTCATGACTTAAAAAAAAAAATTATTCTGCAAATCATATATCCTCTCCCAATCCAATCCAGGCTTGATTTTATTTTAAATTAAATATTAAAATTATATATCTATACTGAAATTCTTGGCTTGTCTTCTCGTTCTTTTTCTTGGCTTATTTGGAGGTCCAGGTTTTATGCAGAAACCATTTTAAGCGTACAACTTAGAGGCCAAAGCTGGTGTTTTCTTCACCTCACTTTTAAAAGGCCCTTTACAACAGATCAGATGGAACCTAGGGAATGTGGAAGTGTTTATAGCAGCTCCATTCTCTCCTAAACAACCTTCTGGGAATAGCAAGGCCAGTAAATGCCTTTGAGGGTTAGAGGAGACAGAGAAGAACTGGGTTTTATTCCTTTGGGGCATAGGGATATCCCCAGCATTCACCTTGCAGGCACAAAGACCCCCATCCATTCCTACCTGAGAGGTAGGGAAGTTTCTGTCATCCCTGTGTTTGTGTTGCCTTGAAGAGGGATCTTGTTTACCAGAGCCTACTGCCAGATTCAGGGGTTCTGCCCACTCGAGAGTGCATCAGACCTCCTCCCGCGTGCCATCCGTGTGGACCATAGCCCAGTGGCGCAGCCACCTGCAGAGAGCAGCTGGGCTGGAAGAGGCTCCAAGGTCCTGCTTGGCTATCCTCTCTCCTAAGCCCTTAAGATGCTAACCTGGGCTTGGGGAGCAAATACCATTGGAGAAGCTGAGGCTCATCTTTTCTCAAGAATACAAATCCCTTTTAAGGCAATGTGTTCCGCCTCTCCTATCCATATAAGGGCAGCTTTGCTATAATAGCTTCTGCAAAACAAGCCCCACCCAGACCCAAGCTGGTTTTGACTTTGGCCTGGGCCTCTTGCCAGGGAAGGGCACCTGCCAGACTGGCTTAGGCTAGTCTGAGTGAGCCTACTCTTGATGCCTATGCAGTGGAGGAAAGCTTTGCTGGGCCTCACAAAGCCTACAGTGCGGCCTATGTATAGGGAGAGAAGAATGTATGGAAGCCTTTTTCCAACTCCTCTTCCTCTAGGGGCAGGTAGGGGATTGTGTCTTACTAACGCTGATCTTGGAGCTGAAAGGAGGAGACGGCAAGACTAATGTGAATGTTTGAGGTACAACCGCAGACCGTAGACAAAACTTGAGTTAAGCACCTTCGGGGAGCTCCCAAGCCCCACCTTCACGTACGTCGGAGCCAGGGCCGATGGGCAGGTCCTGAGGCCTCTAGGCCACGCCCGTCACGCGCCTTCCCCCTCGTTGGCGAATGGCGTCCTAGGGGCGTATCCTATTGCCAGGCCCCGCCCCTGAGGCACCTATACAAGGGGGGCGGTTCCGCGCGCACTGGCCTAGTAGGAGCCGGACCTCAGGGCAGAGGTTAGCCTCAGTGCTGCGACCCTCGGGGGAAGAAGATGAACGGGACGCGGAACTGGTGTACCCTGGCTGACGTGCACCCGGAGGGGCAGACCGCGGTAAGAAACAGCGGCCGCACCGTGCGCCTGCCCACCTTGGTCTTCTCGGTTTCCAATTCCGCCCTTCCCAAGCCCTGCGCCGAGTTCGCCGACACCACCTGGTTCCGCGCTCGGTGCGGTCAGCTTCTCGCGGCGCTTCTCTTTCTCCTTTTCTACCGCCCCGCGGCGCGCGGCGGAGTCCTGGGGAGTCGCGGCATGAAGACTCTTGAGGCTCAAGGTCTCGGGGCGTCCCTGCCCTTTGGGAGGATACTGCAGCTCCTGCCCGGGACTCGGCGCCGGTCTTCGGTGCGCGCCAGTCAGGCGTCGTGTAGGCGGTAGATTGGGTCGTAGAAGAATGAGCTCCAGGGATGGGATCCCTGCGCTCTTTTTGACTTTGGGTCCCAACGAGGGGGTTTAGGCTTTTCTGTGGGTCCTGGTGACCTCAGAGGCCCTTCAAAGAACTGCATGGTGCTTTGGGTGATCAGTAACAAACAAGACCAAGGGTAGAGAGAGATCCTAGGGCTTGGACTGGAGCTGGGGGCGAGTGGAACTCTAAGTACGCCGAGATTGGCCAGAAACTCACCTTTCGCTAGGGGTCATCTCTCTGCTGGGATTTCTCCTTCCACTTGTAGTTCTCCTTCTCCCCTCCCCCTATCGGCAAACCGATAGCTTCCTGGGACGGTTTGTTGGTTTTGCTTCCGTCTCCAGCCTCCAAGCCCGGGACAAGTTGATGAAGGCGATGTCGGAACCTGGGCTAAGAAGGGAAGAGAAGTGACCCTCTCGAGGGCTTCTGGACGGAGTGAGGGTGGGGGAGAGAGGGACATTCTCCAGTGCTAGCCCGTCTGCCCTGCTCCCCTTCCTCTCTGGCTCCTTGTCCCTGTTCTCCTCCCCAATCAAGCTGACCACGTGATTTTTCCTCAGGAGAGGCAGAGGAGGGTAACTTGTGGCTGAGTGTTTTTAGGCTTTACTGGCGAACTTAACCCAGAATGGGTGTGTACTATTTCATCGATTTCCAAGCTATTGTGAGTGAGAGTGAAATGGGAGCCAAAGTGATGGGGAGTTTGTATCCCTCCTTTTCTCCCTCCCTCCACTCTATATCTGATTCTCTTCCCATCTTCCTTGTCTCAGCATGCCCCTTAGATAGCCAACCCAGCTGCACCTGGATTATCTCTCTTCTTCAAAGAATATTTGTGGAATAGTTCCTCATTTCAAGTTTAGGGTACAGATGATCACTTAATTCTGTTCACAGTCCTCTCTCCATTTCTGTGCAGCCTGTGAGTATTTCTACCATATTACAGTATAGGTCTTGCTACTGCTCAACCCCGGTCCCCCAGTCCCTCATCTTCCGTAGCCTGGCACTCCCCCAGCTGTGAGACACTGAAGAGACAGGAAAACTCCATCGTCTGTTGGGTCAGCCCCCAGTCCTACTCCTCTTGCTCACTGTTTTGGAATGGTTGATGCAGAGAAAGGGTATGAGAAAAATAAAGGAGAGGGGTGTTTGGGCTTCTTTTTGCTTGCTGTAGAAAAGAGTTCCAGAAGGGTCTTAAGACTGAGGCATTGGCAGTGTTGAGAATGAACTGACACCCTCTTCTATTCCTTGATGTTTTGCTGTTTGGTGGGTCAGAAAGAGCCGGTAGGAAAATAGTGAGCAAGGAATTCAGACAGTTTCCAGCCATAAATTAGTTTGAAGCTAATCAGAAACCTCTAGAACAAGGGGGAGACAGAAATTGCCTTTGGTTCCTTCTTTCTAGGCTGGACTTGAGAGTTATTTTACTTCAAAGGCGGGAAGGAAATAACCATTGCCCAGATCTGTTCTTAGAGACATTCCTGAGCTCTTAAGGAGGGGGAGGAGATGGTAAACAATCAATCAGTCAGGAGACAAGCTTTGTCCTGGATTCCTCTCCTCTGAGCCAGCTACAGATAGAATTTATGGCTCTGGACAATCCCCAGGAACCTGTCGGATATTCACACCCTTGAGTGAGTGCTCAGTGCATGCGCAAAGTGAGTGAGTGAATAAATCAATGAACAGACTTTCTTCTGGTTCCAGCAGTGTAGACAGTTTAACTGACTGGTGTCTCCTAGTGGGACTTAGGACCTTGGGATTCTGTTGGTGTTTCCCTACCAGCCAGGCCACGTGCCTTAGTGCACCACACATGGGCATGGAAATATGGCTTATATACTCTCTGGGTTTTTATTATTGGAGGCAGATGCAGCAAATACAAGGAGCCAGTGTTTTTCAAATTGCTAATCATAACCACTAGTGGATCTGAAATCAACTTGGTGGGTCAGAACCAGCACTAAAAAAGAAATAGATTCCACCTTGGAAAATGTGAAACTATAGAGACAGTAAAAAGATCAGGAGTTTAAGGGGAGAGGAGAGATGAATACAGAGCACTGAAGATTTTTTAGGGCAGTGAAATTACTTTGTGTGATGTTATAATGGATATGTCATTATATCTTTGTCCAAACCCATGGAATGTACAACACCATTCGCTTTGTTAGAGTGAAACCTAAGGTAAACTACACGGACTTTGGGTGATTATGATGTGTCAATGTAGGTTCATCCTTGGTAAAAAAAATCTATCATTATGATGAATGATGTAGATAATGGGAGAGGCTATGCATGTGTGGGAGAAGGATACATGGGAAATCTCTGTACCTTCCTGTCAATTTCATTGTCAGCCTAAAACTAGTCTAAAAAATAAAGTCTTTAAAAAAAGAGACAGAATTAACACTCTCAGACTGTTAGAGTAGACATTTTTGGCAAAACTTTTGTTTCAGTTATGTATGTGCGTACATATTATGTATGTGTGTACGCATATTGGATTGGGATGTGAAATGCATTTCTTAGGTCAAAAAAGTTTGCAAGCCACTGTAGTAAGTTATACTGGCATGAATAAACCTCAAACACTTTTATTGGACATTCCCATTAAGTTCCTTTGGTTATAAGCAACAGAGAGTGACTCCAGCTAACTTAAGCAGAAGAGGAATTTATTAGAAGGAAAGGGGCAGCTCACAGAGTTTAAGGGAAAGCTTAAAAGGTGCGAAACAATGGAGTTCTGGGGCCTGGGTAGGTGGAAGGACTGAATGGAGGGTTTCTGCTTCTGGGTGAATTGGTTCCAACTGTTTTAGGTCTTTTTGCCGTTCTGCTCAAGATTCCAGGGAGAGGGTGCCCTTGGCCCCTCGCCCCTTTTGGCCAGGGCAGGCTGGGGTGCCTTGACTGACAGACCCACCAGATTACTCAGTTAAGGAGGGAGATTCTCCAAAGCAAGACCCAAGTGCTGTTACCGGTGGAGGAGGGTGGAAGCTCTGTGGCGAAAGCAACAGAGGTTCACATTACACTTTGGTTTGGATGATCTCTGATTTTTTTCTTTTTCATTTTAAATCATTTTTTATCAAAGGAATGTATGTGTATTATTTTAAAAAGATGTAATAATATCAAAAGGCTTTTAAAAGAAAATAGCAAGCAGTTCTCTGCCCCAGGAAGTAACCACTTTCAACTCTTCTAGCTCTTTTGTCTGGTGTTTACTGCTGTGTTTCTAAATAGTATGCTTATAGAGGCCGGCCCGGTGGCACAGCTAAGTTCACACGTTCTGCCTTGGTGGCCTGGGGTTCACTGGTTTGGATCCCGGTTGTGGACCTACACACCGCTTGTCAAGCCACGCTGAGGCAGGTGTCCCACATATAAAGTAGAGGAAGATGGGCACGGATGTTAACTCAGGGCTAATTTTCCAAAAAAAAAAAATTCACCGTCTAAATAATATGCTTATAGTGATACTTCTTGATTTAGCAATTTTAGACATCTGTTGACCCTCTGTTGTAGGAATTATAGGAAGATTTATACTTCCACCCCTTACATGCTCCCTTTCTCTTCTCCCATCCTCCCAGTGTAATTACATTACAATTTTTGGCTCAGTTGTGATTTCTGTTAATAGCATTATGGTTAAGAGCCTGGTCCTGGGAATCTGACCCAGTGGGCTGTAGTCAGGGCTCCAGCGTGTGCTTTGCCCAAGAGCACTTGGGTAAATTACTTAATCTCTTCAGTCTTCCTTTCCTCCTCTGTAAAACAGGGGTAATAATTGCACCCTTCTCCTAAGGTTGTTGTAAGGATTAAATAAGATATTACATATGGAATATTAAGCACAGTGCCTGGCCCATGGTAAGTGCCCAGACGTTGGCTATTATTTTCTATTTGGTACTTACTGGTTTAGACTAGACTGTTTTAGCCTCCCCTGGGACCCCTGGCCAAGAGATGGAAGAAGAGTCTGGGAATTCTCTCTGGTCTGGTCAAGCTTTGCTCCTTCTCATTATGTTGACATTTGTTTGTTCTTATCTGTTTCTTTCCTCTGCCGGTGGAGGGTCTTGAGGATGAGAAGGGGCCTGTAGGTAGACCCAGGGTGAAGACCTGAGTAATCTTTGCTAGTCCCAACTCAGCCAGGACTGGTCTTAGAGAGAGTGATGGGCAAGATTCGTATTTTCACGTCTCCCTCTGGTCTCCTTTCCTTTTCCTCCTTTTCCTGACCTCATGGCCAAGATAGCTAGTGTTCCGTGATTCTCTGAGCTGTTTGATAAGGCGATTCCCTTAAGTAATCTATCACTGTTACCCTTCCTTGGAATATGTGCATGTTTTTCGTTCTCTCTAATTTTTTATCTTGATCAGTCCTGGCCAGAAAGGTTCTCTCAATCCCTGGGTGGGTTTGGAGTTTTTTCATCAGCTGCAGTCTGAACCTTTGTCTTTACCCTGGAATAGGTGTTATTCCTTCAAGACCTCAGAAGCTGAGTTAGTTTAATTTTAAGTCTTTTTTGAGCCTCATTCCTTTTTTTTTTTTTTTTTACAGATTTTATTTTTTTTCCTTTTTCTCCCCAAAGCCCCCTGGTACATAGTTGTATATTCTTAGTTGTGGGTCCTTCTAGTTGTGGCATGTGGGACGCCGCCTCAGCGTGCTTTGATGAGCAGTGCCATGTCCGCACCCAGGATTCGAACCAACGAAACAGTGGGCCGCCTGCAGCGGAGCACACGAACTTAACCACTCGGCCACAGGGCCAGCCCCCATTCCTTTTTTTTTAAACTAAAGCTGTGATTTCTTGAAGGCTTACTGTGGACTTTATTTTTTTATAACAGCTTTATTGAGATATAATTTACATACCATACAAATAACCCATTTAAAGTATACAATTTAATATTTTTTTGTATAGTCACAGAGTTGTACAGTCATCAACAGTCAATTTTAGGACATTTTCATCACCCAATAAAGAAATCCTGACCCATTAGCAGTCACTCCCCATTTCCCCCTTCCTCCCAGCCCTGGGCAACTACCAGTCTACTTTCTTTCTCTGCAATTTGTCTATGCTTTTTTTTTTTTTTAAGATTTTCTTCTTCCTTTTTCTCCCCAAAGCCCCCCGGTACATAGTTGTGTATTTTTAGTTGTGGGTCCTTCTAGTTGTGGCATGTGGGATGCCGCCTCAGCGTGGCTTGATGAGCGGTGCCATGTCGGTGCCCAGGATCTGAACTGGCGAAACCCTGGGCCGCCGAAGCAGAGGGCGCGAACTTAACCACTCTGCCATGTGGCCGGCCCCCAAGGATGATGTTTTTAAGGTTGATCCATGTTGTGACCTGAATCACTTCATTCCTTTTTATGGCTGAATAATATTCTGTTGTATGGATATATCATCACATATGTTCATCATGAACAAATGTTGGTGGACATTTGTGTTGTTTCTACTTTTTGTCTATTATGAATAATGCTGCTATGAACATTTGTTTACAAGTTTTTGTATGGACATATATTTTCATTTCTCATGGAGAAAAATACCTAGGTGTGGAATTGCTGGGTCAGAATATTTGCATTTTAAAAGAGGATTCATCTGGAGTCATTGATGCTTACTCAAAAGGAATGAATGAGTTCTAAAATGTTGGAAGCCCTGGCTTTGTGACACCTGGGTGGGGAAGAAACTCCTGGGCAGAGGAACCTTTCAAGTTTGGTGACTGCCTCTTCCTTCCACTCATGAGACCTGCCCTAAGCTCAACCCATAAATTCCTCCTCACACCATTCCATCTCCCCCATTCATTGCCAGTTTCTTACTTTCGCACTACAGCTGATGTCTTCAAGCCTGCCTGGAATTTTGGGAATCCTGGCCTCTGTCAGGGGATCTGGGAAAGGAGGCTTACCCAATCACCAGGCATTTGGTGACAACATTTGCCCATGTTTCTCCAGGGTGGTGGTGGGGTGAATGTGCACCCAGATGGTTTTGGTTCCAAACGCGTGTGCTCAGAGCAAGTGGGAGGAGCTTCCCCACCTGCTGGTAATTATGCCACATGCCTCTTTGGGTCACAGTGCAGTCTTGTGAAATACCTTTGTTTCCTAAGGGTTGGGGAGGTTTAGATGGGGGAATAGGTTTGTGCCAGGGAGGCTGGTCACTCAGATTTAAGCCTGGCCAGCAGTGGTAGGAAGAGGAAAAGAAAATATAGAGTAGAATGGGGATGGATAGATGAAGGAAGAGAAAGGAAATTGTTTTCTAGGATCTGGGGGCATAAAAGCAAAAATCACAAAGCAAAGTTTTCAGAGACTAGAGAGGGGTCAGGGCACTCTGTCTCCTTCAGGGTTGAGAGTCCAGGAGCCCACCTCCCTCTTTGTACACACTCCCACTGTTGTGCCCCAGCGATTTCCTGTGCCAGGTCTCCAGGTAATGAGAAGGGCTGCCCCATTTAGGGTACTACCCTAAATCCCTTTTTCTCATTTCACCTCTCAATCACCCGAGTCAGGCCTCTGCATAGAGCTTGTCCAGCCCATGCCTCTGGGCAGGTAGCCAGACAAAAAGCAAACACCTGTTTTGTGGCTAATCTGTGGGGAGGAGCTGGAATGATTCTTTGTGTCATACTCAACAAAGGGCCATCTCTGTCCTTGAGAGCCCTGCAGAAGGCAGGACCAAGGGCACTTGAAACCTGCAAGCTGAGTGTGTTGGGAGTCTCAGTTGAGAGAGTAGGCCCCCAGCCACTTCATCTGGCCCTCTTTTTTTTTTTTTTTTTTTTTTCTTTCTCCCAGCCTCCTTGTCACTTCCTCCTCCACTGTCCTTGTGTGGCTCTCATTCTAGTAGCAGAGGAAGCCAGTGCTTTGTCCGTATCCCCTTGGATCCCTTTACCACATTTGTGCACACTGGCTCCTGATATGCTTTCCCTCCCAATGGCTAGTGTCTGCGTCTCTTTTTCAAAGTGGCCCTCTTCTTTGACTTTATTGGGGCTGTCCTCATCCTGGCCTCTTGGGAGCCAGTGTTTCAAGTGACTGACTATTCCCATTTTTCAGAGGGGGGAAATTAAGGTGGCTGCTGCTGCAGTAGTGTATGAGACCACATGTATTTCGGGTGGGAGGGGGGACAGGATTGAGGGACAGAGTGATGGAGGAGTAGGTTATAGGGTGAAGGTGAATTAAGGATGCTGGTTCCCAGCTCAGGGGCAATCTCCACTTCCCTTACTTCCTCTTAGGAAGACCCTTGACACTCACTTGCCACATAGTTCTTGTGGCGCCCCTGTAGCAGCCTGTGGAGTAGGAGCTGGGAAAACATATTTTCCCAAAGATCTTTTCCCATCTTTTCACGTGAGCCTGTGGTGTGAGAACCTCTGGGGCCTCCTGTTTATCTCCTTATCACTTCTCCTTAGCGTCTTGATCTCTAACCCTCAGCTATGTGTTTACCGCCTCCCCGCTCTGTGGAGTGAGTCACAGCTGCAGATTTGTTTGAACAGAGTGGAGAGGCTGCCTATAATTTGGAGGTGGCTGGGCTTCTCCCCAAGAATGTTTATGAGGTTAGAGGCTGCTTACCTTGTGATTAGCACTGTTCCTTTTTCCCTAGAGAACGCTCCACTCCCTATCTTGCCTTTCAGAGTCCCCAGTGGGGATCACCCTGCTAGACATTTTGGGGTATTCCTAAAGTTCCCTGGAGCCTGCTCACAGCCCTGAGGTCACTCCAGCTCCAGAAACAACCAGGGGCACCCAACAGAGAGGGGCCTGGGTTTCCCTCCTTGGCTCTGGGTTGGGCTTGCGGACTGGATTGCAGACTGGATTCTCTGGTTTTGGAGGCTGAGATGCAGAGAGAACCCTAGAGTTATTCACAGGCTCCGTTTAGACAGTTTGTCTCCCCCCACCCCCCACCACCGCTGCAGGCTTTCTAGAGCTCCTTGGGAAAGTAATGCTGTCTCACCTTTGTGCAGTGATTTGTGGTTTGCGAAGCACGTTCTACATTGTTCCTAAATGTAGACAGGGTAGGTGTTATCACTCCCATTTTGCAGGTAGAAGACAGGCCCGGAGAGAGAAAGTGATTTGTTCAAGGATTAATGGATGTTAATGAGACTCAGATCCCACCTCTGACTCCAAGCTTAGTACTTTTCCTTTCCTTCTCTTTATTTACATATTTTATTACAGGAGGCTTGCACAAATACATTTTTGTTGCTAGAGTTTAAAGCACTGTAGAAATATATGGACCGAAAGTCCCTTTATTCCCCTGCCGTTCTGGTTTAGTGTGTATGAATTCAGTGCTTTTCCAGTGTGCTTGCTTTCAAGAAATGCTATGTGGCATGGTGCCTAAGAGCACAGACCCTGGAGCCACAGGGCCTGGGTTTGAATCCTGGCTCTGCCCCTTACTAGTTATATGATCTTGGGCAAAGTACTTAACTTCTGTGCCTCAGTTTTCTCATCCTTAAAATGGGAACGTTGGTAATGATACCTACCATATAGCATTTTTCTGAGGATTAAATGAGTTAATACATGTAAAGGACAGGGCCTAATAGATCTTGGCACATAACAATAGCTATACGTACACAGGAGTTGGCAATTACCAATACTCTGAGAAAATATATATGTACTTAAATGAGAAGTCATATATATATATATTTTTTTCTTTTTTAAGATTTTATTTTTCTTTTTTCTCCCCAAAGCCCCTTGGTACATAGTTGTATATTTTTAGATGTGGGTCCTTCTATTTGTGGCATGTGGGATGCTTCCTCAGCATGGCTTGATGAGCGATGCCATGTCTGCGCCCAGGATCCGAACCAGTGAAACCCTGGGCCACCGAAGCAGAGTGCATGAACTTAACCACTCGGCCACAGGGCTGGCCCTGAGAAGTCATATTTTATGAATTAATTCATGACTTGCTTTTTTACACCTAACATATCTTGGAGATCATTTTGAGTCAGTTTGTAGAGGTTTATTTATCAGCATTGTAGTATTTCATAGTGTGAATGTTACCATACTTTATTCACTTACTCACCTACTAGAGAATATTTATGCCGTTTCCAGTTTTTAACTATTGTGAATAGTATTGCTGTCTGCAGTTTTACACGTATCTTTGGCAAATGTCCATGGATTTTTATAGGGCATATGCCTAAAAGTGGAATTACTGAGTCAAAGGGTTTACAGAATATGCAATTTTTAAATTAATGTTGCTTCCAAAAATGCTTTTATAAATTTACCCTCTCTCTAACAATGTATGAGATTACTCTTTTTCCCAGCATCCTCATCAATCCTGGATGGTATCAGTATCTTTAATATTTGACATTCAGTTGATATTTCTACAGGATTAAAAGTCAGTTGCTTTACTGAAAAGCAAGAAAGAAGACTTGCATATTTGGGACGTTTTAAAGCATAGCGATAAAATGGCCACCTGTGTACTGAACACTCAGCTTAAGAAACAGAACATTACCAATACTTTTGAAGCCCCCGGGGTCCTTCCTAGTTCATAACCCTCTGCTTCCTCCACAGAAGTGATCACTGTCTTGAATTTTGTGTTTTTCTTTTTTGTTATAGTTTTCTTATATGTTCAAGTAATATATTGCTTAGTTTGTACTTTGCATACGTGGCATCGCCTGTATTCTATAGCTTACTTTTTAACTTAACGTTAATTTTGAGATTCTTTCATGTCGATGCATGTAGCTATAGTTCACATTAGTTCGTTGTACTAATACGTCAGAGTTTATTCATCCATTTTCTTGTCAGTAGACCTTCCGGGTTGTTTCCAGTGTTTTGCCATTGCAAGCAGTGCTCTGTGAACATACTTCTACTCCCCTTATCTTTACACTTCTTTACATCTGTAAGTTTAATGAAGTTCCCCACGAAATGATAACTCATTATTGTTTCAACTTGGATTTCCCTGGTTGCTGGTGAGGTTGAGCATCTTTCATATATCCATTAGTTACTTTTATTTCTTCTAGAGTTGCCTTTCTTAGCCTTTGCTCATTTTTTTCTTGTTTTCCTTCCTTTTCATGTCTACTTTTTCCAGTATTCCATACTGCTTCTTTAAATTGAACTGAGTTTCTCAAAAGAAAAAGAATTAAGAAAATTCCCTGACCACGTCACTTGGAATTGATGCAGCAAATATATGTGTTTTTTATTGAGTTCATAATAAAATTGTGAGATTTCAGTTGCACATTATTTCTTGACTGTCACCACATAAGTACTCCCCTTCACCCCCTGTGCCCACCCCCCACCCCCCTTCCGCTGGTAACCACTGAACTGTTTTCTTTGTCCATGTGTTTGTTTATATTCCACATATGAGTGAAATCATCTGGTGTTTGACTTTCTCAGACTGGCTTATTTTGCTTAGCATAATTCCCTCTAGGTCCTTCCATGTTATTGCAAATGGGATGAATTTGTCTTCTTTTCTGGCTGAGTAGTATTCCATTGTATATATATATATACCACATCTTCTTTATCCAATCATCAGTCGATGGGCACTTGGGTAGCTTCTATGTCTTGGCTATTGTGAGTAGTGCTGCAACGAACATAGGGGTGCATGTGTTACTTTGGATTGTTGATTTCAGATTGTTTGGGTAGATACCCAGCAGTGGGATAGCTGGGTCATATGGTAGGTTTATTTTTAGTTTTTTGAGAAATCTCCATACTGTTTTCCATGGTGACTGCACCAGTTTGCATTCCCACCAGCAGTGTGTGAGGGTTCCCTTCTCTCCACACCCTCTCCAACATTTGTTATTTTTAGCCTTAGTGATTATAGCCGTTTTAACAGGCGTAAGGTGGTATCTTAGTGTAGTTTTGATTGCAGGAAATATTTTTTGAGAACCTACTCTAGACCAGGCACTGGCTAAACAAGCTCTCCACGTCTTCGGGGAGCTTATGATTTGACCAGGGGAGGTGCAGGACTAAGCAGTTATGAAGGAGTAGGGTCACTGTTACAGTGTGGCATATGTGGAGTGCAACAGGTACAGGGAGCAGGCTCTGACCGAGGATTGCTAGGGTAGGACCCTCAGAGAAAGGATGCTGAAGCTGAGACTTGAAGGCTGAGTGGGAATTCTCTAAGGAGGCGGGATGGAGGGGATGACCCAGCAGGAGAAAACATGTGCACCTCTGGGAGGGGGAGCACGTATTGCACTGGAAGACATCAAGAGAAAGAGAGACTTGGATTTAGATGCCTTCCTACAGTTGAGTCAGGAAAGTTTGGGATAGTCAGAGCGTAGGGTACAGGTTGGGTACTGGTGAGAGTCAAGACTCTGTGTGGTATAGACAGTGATAGGCCTGATCATGAGGGGATTTTAATGCTATAAGGAGTTTTAAATTTTTTGTTTGTTTTTTTAAAAAAAGATTCTATTTAACAATAACATACTTATACAAAAGTGCATATATCATAAAAGTACAGTCAAGTAATTTCACTAACTGGACACACTCCTTTAACCAGCATCCAGATCAAGAAACAAAATCATTACCAGTACCACAGAAGCCCCCTCTTGTCCCCTTCTAGTCATTACCTACCCTTCTCCCTCAAGGGTAACCACTATCCTGACTTAAGGTAACCACTCTCCTGGCTTCTAAAGCATATATTGGTTTTGCTTGTTTTTATACTTTTTATCTAAGTGGAATCATATAGTATACTTTTGTGTTAGAATTTTTTTGCTTAACATTTCTTTGAGGTTCATCCATGTTGCATGTACAATAATAGTTCACTCTTTTTCATTGTTGCACAATGTTCCATTGTATGACTATATCACAATTAATTTATCCATTCTACTCTTTTTTTTTTTCTTTTGAGGAAGATCAGCCCTGAGCTAACATCTGTCAATCCTCCTCTTTTTGCTGGGGAAGGCTAGCCCTGAGCTAATAACCGTGCCCATCTTCCTCTACTTTATATGTCGGACGCCTGCCACGGCATAGCTTGATGAGCAGTGCCATGTCCGCACCCAGGATCCGAACCGGCAAACCCCAGGCCGCTGAAGCGGAACGTGCGCACTTAACCGCTGTGCCACCAGGCCAGCCCTATCCATTCTACTCTTGATGAACATTTGGGTAATTTCTAGTTTTTGGCTAGAAATTGCCATTATTTCTTTGAGTACTTTTTCAACTTGCCCACTTTCTCCTCTCCATCTGGAGTTCTGATGACATGAATAGATGAGATAGCCTCTCAGGGCCCTATTTCAGCCCAATTGTCTGTGCTCTTCCGGTTAGAATGCCTGGGTTCATGAAATATCCTGGAGTTGATGATCTTCATTGGCTAATAACTCCTTTGTTCTGGCTGAGGGATGCCCCAGCTTTTTCCAACTGCCTCCAAGTATGGGGAGATGGTGTTTTAATCAAAGTACATGCCTGTGTCCTGGGGAAAAAGAGTTGGCAACCACTCTGGCTATTTTGAAATAATTTCTTTCTTTTGTGATGTTCTCCTGACCTAGGTGTCATGCAGTGCTCACTGTACATTCAGAAAATACTTACCTGTGTTAAGGCCTATGGCAGACAGCAGCCCACAAGGAGTTAACAGTTAGAAGGGGCAATTCCTCATGGAACACACATAACCGAGAGGCGGGTGCCATAGGAGGCCCGTGATGCTGAGGGAGCTCAGGGAGCTCAGGGACGGGAGGGTGTGTTTCCCACAGGATGCAGGGAAGCGGCATGGAAGATGTGGCGTTTGAATGTGAACTCTTGAGGGACTTGCAGACGCCCCAGGTGAAAATGGGAAGAAAGGACTTTTAAGGCAAAGGAAATGATGAGAGCAGAATCACTGAAGTGGGAAAGCATGAGATGTATTGGACCAGGGCAATGAGGAGCAGTAGCAAGACAGGTGAGTTGAGCCAGACCATGGAGAGCCTTAAATGCCACACTAAGGATCTGGCTTTTATTTGGTAAGAATTAAGTGTTTTTTGTAAAATCAGCTACATTGCCAGGATTGGGAAGGCTTAAGGGCCGTGTGATAGTGTCTCCTGTCTTTCCTAAATTGGATTCATTCCAAGAAGTGGGAGGAGGCTGATACTTGAGTGTCTCTCTCTTACGTGGCAGAGAACAACCTCCAGACATTTTCAGTTAATCTTCAACAAAGAAACCCTCAGTTGGGTAGTAGTATTCCCATTTTACAGTGAGAACACTGAGAGTTAAGTATCTGACCACAGATTCTGATTTATTTTCCACTAAGTTGCTCTTTCTTGTGTAGGAAGGACTGTTTCCTGCCCAGAGAACCTTCTCCCACTGTGCTGGGCAGTGTCCATCCTTTCTTCCTCCTTTCCTTCCATCAGACATGTGGAAGGTTAGGAGGGTTCCTTAAAACCTGTTAAAGGTAGGATAGTGTTTATATTTCTGGACCTCAAGGCAAAGGATGAGCAGACGACGTCAAGGCTACTCTCTTCCTTGGGTAGCTCAGCACCTGTCTTCCCTTCATTGCCTGGGAGAGGCATGTACTCCCTTTCATGCTGTCACAGTATTGAAGCCGAAGGAGCCTTAGAGACACTTAAGCCAAGCCCAGAGTGGCTAGGCCTGTCGTCCACCACTACACATAACACAGGTTATTGTCTCTGGTCCACTCTGCATTGCTGACCCTCTCTCAATGGTGTTATATCCCCAAATCTCCAGGCCCCTACTTTTTCCTCTTACCACATGTTTTTCGCCTTAGGTTTTCTATTTTTCCCACAGTGTGTTTTTTAACCCTTCTTTGAGTTATGAAAAAACCCCTTCTTTTCTTCCTTTGAAATTAGGCTGATATCAAGATAAATACCTACTGTCTAGCCTGCTTTCATTTGGGTAATTTTTAAGTGGTTCATAGAAATAGGCATTTGGATTTAGGTACCCTCCTACAGTTTGGTTCAGGAAAAATATCCCAGTCTTGTAAAGTGCATCAGTCACTTCCTGGTTGGCTGTCAGGTGCAGAAATTCTGGATTGGGGATGGTCTATCCAAGGATGCCCTCTTCAGGGCTAGGGCAAGGGAAGCCCATGCAATGTGCTTTCTGTAATCCGAGGACCAGGGTAGCCCTCTGGAGCTGCACAGAGCAGCATGCTGTGTAGCCTCTGTTGTGGTACAGAGACCGCAGACACATCCTGCCACCCAGGAGTGACCTGATCTTGGGCAAGCTAATGTCACCTCTCCAGACCACAGCTCTCATTGTCCGTGAAAGGATGATAATAAGGCCCACTCCACAGGGCTGGCAAAAGTGCACCTATACCAGGAGTAGACTGTAAAGGTAAGGGATTGTTGTTGCTGTCATTGTCATTATCAGGGCAGCGTGGACATTCTCAGGCTGACTCTCCAGAGTGAACTGACAGGAGATGAACTTGAACACATAGCCCAGAAGGTATCAAGGTTTCTGGTGGGGTGAGGCCCCCTCCCCTCAGCCAGTTCTTCCTTGCTGCTGACCCCTCCTCCAGTGCTGCCTGGAGCCTTCTCTGCTGCTGCTCGGGAGCATCTCCTTTCAGACACACCCAGCTGACCTCAGCATTGTGCGTTGCTTTGGGGGATGGTGAGACCCCCCACTAAAATTAAAACTAACCTCATTCTACTAATTTTCCCCATCTGGTGTTCTTGCTGCAGTGTGGCTTCTGGTAGAGGTTCTGAAATGAATTTTTGGAGGGGAAAATCAGACTAACCCTTCACGTTTTTTGAGGAGCAAGTCTTCTGCATTTGTTGAGGTCTAGAAGTTCTGGGCTTGTCATATGATTTCTGACCCACTTCTCTCTCTCTTTCTGGCAGGCGGGCAGGAAGACCTATGCTATGGTGTCAGGCCGCTCAACCAGTCATTCTCTGGCCTCAGAGCTGGTGGAATCCAACGACGGACATGAGGAGATCATTAAGGTAAGCTTAGTTCACCTCCACTTTTTCTCCCTCCTCTCTTTCTCCCTCTTCAGGGCTAGGGCAAGGGAAGCCCATGCAATGTGCTTTCTGTAATCCGAGGACCAGGGTAGCCCTCTGGAGCTGCACAGAGCAGCATGCTGTGTAGCCTCTGTTGTGGTACAGAGACCGCAGACACATCCTGCCACCCAGGAGTGACCTGATCTTGGGCAAGCTAATGTCACCTCTCCAGACCACAGCTCTCATTGTCCGTGAAAGGATGATAATAAGGCCCACTCTACAGGGCTGGCAAAAGTGCACCTATACCAGGAGTAGACTGTAAAAGTAAGGGATTGTTGTTGCGAGAAGGAGCGGCTGACTTTGCCAGAGGGAGCTTGTGGTTTGATTGGGAAGAACCAGACCTCCGATGCTAATTCCTGGAAAGATCTTAATTAGCAGCAGGAGAGCACAGTCAGTCTGTGGGGACTCTGCTGCAACCCAGTCCCAGGCATAGAGATTGATGGGATGACCTTTCTAGGTGCCTATCCACTGTCTATGTTTAGCTGCTGGAGATTGTGGCGACAGATAGGAAGTGTGTTTATGGAACTTCTTTTTAAAAGTTAAAACAATTTCTATTTCTTTCTTTTTTTTTTTTTGAGGAAGATTAGCCCTGAGCTAACATCTGCTGCCAATCCTCCTCTTTTTGCTGAGGAAGACTGGCCCTCAGCTAACATCCATGCCCATCTTCCTCTACTTTCTATGTGGAACGCCTACCACAGCATGGCTTGCCAAGTGGTGCCATGTCCACACTCGGAATCCAAACCGCGAACCCTGGGCTGCTGAAGTGGAACACGTGAACTCAACCACTGCACCACTGGGCCAGCCCCTGTTATTTCTTTTTTAAAAACGGATTTTTGAGATATAATTTGCATACCCTATAGTTGGCTCAGTTAAAGTGTACCATTCAGTGGTTTTTAGTATATTCACAGAGTTGTGCAATCATCACCACTATTAATTCCAGAATATTTTCAGTCATTCCTTCCAATCCTGACAATCACCAATCTACTTTCTGGATTGTTTCCACTTTTTGGCTATTATGAATAATGATGCTATGAATATTCATATACAAGTTTTTGAGTAAACATATGTTTTCAATTCTCTTGGTATATACCTAAGACTGGGATTGCTAGGTCATATGGTAACTTTATGTATAATCTTTTGAGGAACTACCAGACTTTGTTCCAAAGCATCTGCTCCATTTTACATTCCTCCCAGGAGTGTATGAGGGTTCCAATTTCTCTACAGCCTCACCAACACTTATTATTATCCAGTCTTTTGGATTAGAGCCATCCTAGTGAATGTGAAGTGGTATCTTATTGAGGTTTTAGTTTTAATTTCCCTAATGGCATCTTTTTATGTGCTTATTGCCCATTTGTGTATCTTCTTTGGGGAAATATTTATTCAAATCCTTTGTCCATTTGAAAATTCAATTGCATTCTTGAGATGTAAGGGTTCCTTATATATTCTGCATACTAGATCCTTCTCAGATATATGATTTGGAAATGTTTAAAAGTTTTGTTCTCATTATGTGAGTTTTTCCTTCTTTCTTTCTTCATTTTTTTTACTTTTTTTTTTTTTTTTTGGTAAAGATTGGCAGCTGAGCTAACAACTTGCCAATCTTTTTTTTTTTTGCTTTTTCTCCCCAAATCCCCCCAGTAGATAGTTGTATACTTTTAGTTGTGGGTCTTTCCAGTTGTGGCATGTGGGATGCTGCCTCAGCATGGCTTGATGAGCGGTGCCATGTCCACATCCAGGATCCAAACCGGTGAAACCCTGGGCCGCTGAAGCAGAGTGCGCAGACTTAACCACTCAGCCATGGGGCTGGCCCCCTTTTTTACTTTCTTTATGATGTCAGTTTGAAACAAAAGTTTTTAATTTGATGAACTCCAATTTATGTATTTTTTTCTTTGGTTGCTTGTGCTTTGGTGTTGTATCTAAGAAGTCTTTGCCTAACCTAAGGTCACAAAGATTTATTCCTGTATTTTCTTCAAAGAGTTAAGAGTTTTAGCTCTTCGAATAGGTCTGGAATCCGTTTTGGATAAATTTTTGTGTATGGTGTGAGGAAGGGATCCAACTTCATTCTTTTGCATGTGGCTATCCATTTTTAACAACATCATTTGTTGAAAAGACTGTTCTTCCCCCATTGAATTATCTTGGCACCCTTGTCAAAAACAGTTGAGTGTATTTTTATTGTATTGAGCCCTGCCCGGTGGTGTAGCAGTTAAGCTCACGCACTCTGCTTTGGCAGCCTGGGGTTCACTGGTTCAGATCCTGGGCGTGGCCCTACACACTGCTTTTATCAAGCCATGCTGTGGCAGGTGTCCCACATATAAAATAGAGAAAGATGGACACAGATGTTAGCTCAGGGCCAGTCTTCCTCAGCAAAAAGAGGAGGATTGGTGGTGAATGTTAGCTCAGGGCTAATTTTCTTCTTTAAAAAGGCAGTAACAGTTTACTCTCCCACCAGCAGTGTATGAGGCTGCCTGTGTGGAATTAATTTAACTAGAGATTTCTTAACTAAACAGTGTTATTTTCCTTAATTCAGGTGTACTTGAAGGGGAGGTCTGGAGACAAGATGATCCATGAGAAGAATATTAACCAGCTGAAGAGTGAGGTCCAGTACATCCAGGAGGTGGGCACCCCATCCCTCTGTGGAAGTGACCTAGGTCACTTCTCTAAACCTCAGACTTTTTTGGCTTCCTTCTTTTCTTGGTTCCAGTTTTTCTCCCTTCTGCTCCCTTTGTGTCTCCAAAGTGCCACCATGCCCCTTAATGTGTCAAACATTATTTTTTACCCTTCCATTAATACCAATCCATTAATCAACAAGTACTTATTAAATACCATATGCCTAGGACTATCCCCCAGCCATCCTATCTAAATTGCCAGCCTTGCTTCTCCAGCTTTTCCTACCTCTCACCCTGGCTCATGTTTCTCCTTGGCACTTGTCACCATATAACATATTACATGTTTTATTTGTATTTTGTGTTGTGTGTCTCCCCAGCTAGAATGTTAGCTCCACAGTGCAGGGGTTTTGTTTATTTTGTTGCTTGTGTAGGAGGGACTGGCCTGCAGCCCTACTTGACTAGGGTCCCTCCTTCCCCCGGCCAGTGCTTAGAACTGCACCTGACTCATAGGAGTGCAGGTTGGGGATGGTGAGTTGATGTGCTCTTCTTCCCTATCCCAAAGTTAAAGCTTCTCACCCTCCCCTCCCAGGCCAGGAACTGCCTGCAGAAGCTCCGGGAGGATATAAGTAGCAAGCTCGACAGGGATCCAGGAGGTTCTTTCCATGAACAGGAGATAGAGGTAATAGGAAATGATCCATGGTTGGGTCCCCACTGAGGAGGTGGGGTTGTGCCGGGCAGTCCCATTTACCAGTCACCCAGTGGGTGCTGAATCTAACATCACTGCCAGGAAAGGAGGGAATAGAGGTGGTGCTGGCTTCTCTGAGCACTTACAACCTTGTTAGGGCTCTCCAGCAGATGGGCTCTTGGATTTCCACATAGCAGCCTCTGTATAAGTACACCTGTTCCTAAAACACTGTACAAAAACTGAATTTATGTAAATAAGATTATTGTTAAGCTATTGACAAAACTTATCTATAAGGATTCTGTGTTCAATCTTTTTGTAATATAAAGTCTTATAAAGCAGACAATCACCTATAAATCCAAACTTCTCATAAGTTGATCTTGCTTCATTTGAGTGATACCTGCAGTGTAAGTTGGAAGTCTTGGTCCTTGTCTGTTATTTAGCTCTTGTATATATAGCTGTCTCTACCCTGCGGTGGGACACTCCTCAAGGTTAGGGTTCGCCTCCCATCTCTATATCCCCACACCCAGCACAGGGTCTGGGATGCAGAAGGTCATCAGGAAATGTTTGTTAGACTGAATTGACTGGAGAAGGCTTCTTGGGATGCATAATCCTGGGATTCTGCTTTTCAGCTTTTCTAAAATTTGAGGATAGAAATGTCCTCAAAGCAGAACTGTTTCTTCCATGACTTCACCCTCATCCTCCTTTAGATTCTGAGCTGTATCTCGTTCATTTGCATTTGGTTTGGGTGGAGTGGTCTTCGACCCCCTCGCCCCTGCTCTCATTCTCCTGAGGGGAACAGTGACCTAGCAGCTGGTGCCAGCAAAGTTCCTCTTTGGCTTGGGTTTGTACTAGGCTTGTGTGGCAGATTCCCTGTAATTTTCATTTTGCTTTGGCTGAAGGTAGGACTTGCACTGCCTGAGCTCACATCTGGCTGGTGGAGCTGCTTTGTCAGGTGACTGAAGAAACTCATGTGCTCGGAGACAGGCCCCAAGTCCAGGCCCCTTGTTTCCACAAACCAGCAGTCATGTGATAAATAATTAGGCTTTGGGTTGGAAAGAATTGCAGCAAATGCTGCTTCCTCTTTTGATTTACACTTTGTAAACATTGTCAGGATCCCTGAGGGGCAAGGGAGACTGTGACGGGCAGCTGCTTGCTTTCCCTGATCTGGGAGGAGTGAGCCTGCGTATTTTCCAGTCTGCTGAAAGGTTTTAGCTGAAGTTTCCCTCATCCTCCCTACAAGGCTAGAGTGTTCCCTCTCAAGGCCACACATGTTTCTCCACTCGCTCTCCGTTCCATGTTCCCACAGAACACTGGAAGTCCTTTTCCCCTTTTCTTCTTCTTCCTCTCTCTGCTCCCCTGCCGCCTTCTCTCTCTCTCTCTCTTTTTCTTTCTAAAATTTGAGATCTCAGGAGAATAATATTTCGAAGTTGGTTGCTTGGGACTGTTTTAACCACCAGTTTTATTTTTCTTTGAACAGGTGGTGCTAGAAAAGCCAAACGGCTTGAGTCAGAGTCCCACGACCCTGTGTAGCAGCCCGCCTGAGGTAGGTGACAGGGAAAACAGTGGTAACTGCTACTTAGCAAGGAGGCAGGAGATCCTGCTCCCTCATCCCTTTGGTTATTGCTTCCTCTCTCTCGCCAAATGTCAGAGTAGTACTTACTGGCTGTAAACATTCAAATAATGGAGAAACATATACAGCAGAAACTCTTCTTCCCCAATCCCACTCCTTGGAAGTACCCACTGTTGACAGATTGAAGCGGGTGGACCCTTTAGAGTGGCGCTTCTCAGCCTTCACCGCCGGCTCGAGTGGCCTTGGAAGCTTTCAAGGATACGGTGCCTGTGAGCCAGCCCCAGAGACGGTTATTTAATTGGGCTGAGATGTGACCGGGGCATCAAGACTTTTAAAAGCTCTTCAGGTGATTTTAATGTAACCAGAGTTGAGTACCAATATTCTAGAGTGTTTTCCTATACACAGGCAACCATATTTAACTACCCTACATATATATATTGATATATACACGTCCCATATGTACATGTATCAATGTATGTATATAATATACACCCATTTTTCACAAATACGGGATCATGATAAATACCTTATTCCTTGCTTGTTTTTTTATTTTTTTAAACTGAAGCCTATACTATAGCCTTCTTTCCAGGTTAGTACATGTGGATCCACCTCATTCTTTTGAGTAATGACGTAGTATTTCCTGCCATGGCTGTACTTTTTTTTTTTTTCACTTTCTTCTATAGATTTAATGAGGTATAATTGACAAATAACATGGCTGTACTTTTTAAAAAATGACATTTGTTACTATATTTTTTGTGATTATTTGGTAATATAAGATATGCTTATTGTAGAAAATTTGGAAAATTCAGAAACACAGAAAAGTGAAAGAAAAAATATCAATTGTAATTTACCCAGAGAGAAAACACAGTTTGGTGAAACTTCCTTTGTCTTTCCTTCAGTGCAAATATATACTTACAATACTGAGATTATACTGTATATAGCATTTCTTTGTATTTGTTTCTTTGCTTGGGTGGGTATTTTTTTGGATTGGATATTTTTGTTTTGTTTTATTTTTTTGTGTGGGACGAAGATTAGCCTTGAGCTAACATCAGTTGCCAATCTTCCTCTTTTTTCGCTTGAGGAAGACCAGCCCTGAGCTAATATTGTGCCAGTCCTCCTCCGCTTTATATGTGGATTGCTGCTGCAGCAGGGCTGATGAGTGGTGTAGGTCTGTGCCTGGGATCCGAGCCTGTGAACCAGGGCTGCTGAAGCAGAGCATGCTGAACTTAATCACTGTGCCACGGGGCCAGTCCCTGGATTGGGCTTTTTGGCCGTCAAGTGCAGAGTTGAATCAGACCTACACATCAGTTCGGGGCACATTATCATCGTTGGTCTCATGAAGGCCTCTCACTGGTTTTACTTTTTTTTTCCTCTCCCCTCCTCCGCTAAAAGGTACTCACTCTAATATATTTAATATATCATTTAAATATGCCTATGACATATGTTTTCAGTTTTCATAATGGGCTTGTGCTATATTTCTGTTTTTTCTTTTTTAATCCAACACCTATTTTTAGGTTCTATCTACGTTGTTGTGTTAAAATCTAGTTTGTTGTTTCTAACTCCTACATGTAAAGTTTTATAACTCCCTTATTTCTCTTCGTACTATATCAATGCAGATTTTCCATGTCACTATATAGTCTTATGAGAACATCATTTGAAATAAACATAATAGCTATGCTCCCGGGGCCTTCTAGGTCATTCTCACCTGCCCAGCAGCATAGGTCTGGACATAGGGGAGCTATAACCTATTGACGGCTAGATTGGGAATGTTGTGATTCTACCCCTCACTTTAGTTTTGCAGTTTGGATTTTTCTCTTCTCCTGAATCACCATATTTGGCAAATATGCTGTTGGCAACAAGTTATAACAACCCCTGGTGTTATCTGTTCAGCCTCTTTCTTCTCACAAGCTCCAAGCCCTACCGGATATTATCTTACTTATTTTTGAAGCAGCCTGTAAGGCAGGGCGTGAGGAGGCATCTTCTCACAGTTCACAGATAAAGAAATGAAGGCCCACGGGACTCAGTAATGACCCAGTGACTGGGACCCTGTCACCCTCCCCCTCATTAAGAGCTCTGTGCTCTGGTTTGAAGGTTTTGCTGCTTCCCACTGTGCAAGACGGGGAGATTTTTCTGTCAGGCTCACAGGAAGCTGGTAACTGAAGTATCTCGTACCTGTTCAGCAGAGATGGGGGCGAGACCCTACTTGCCAGCTCAGCCCTAACCACCAACCCACGATTGGGTGTGTCTTGGAGAGAGACTCATAGTAACCTTGTTGAGACACCTTTGCCTACATCAAATCAGATTCCTGGACTTACTGGGTGCCTTTGTCCTAAACCTGCCTGTCCATTGGTAACCCTTTATGTGCCAATCTCTGTGCTAGGTGCAGAGAACAACGAAAGATGTGCCTTTGGGATGCGCCCCTTGTGATGGGTGTGGCACAGTCCCTGCCCCTGGGGAACGTGGTCCCTGCTCTCAGAGAGCTTGAGTCTGAGGGCCACACACATGAGGACAGCATAAACCTGTCTGGTTTTTTTGTTTTTCTTTTTAAAGATTTTCCTTTTCCTTTTTTTCTCCCAAAGACCCCCGGTACATAGTTGTGTATATTTTTAGTTGTGTGTCCCTCTAGGTGTGGCATGTGGGACGCCACCTCAATGTTGCTTAATGAGCGGTGCCATGTCTGCGCCCAGGATTCGAACTGGTGAAACCTTGGGCCACCAAAGCAGAGCGTGCAAACTTAACCACTCGGCCACGGGGCCGGCCCCTAAACCTGTCTGTTAATCAGTCAGTTGATACATGTATAGAAATTACTGAGTGTGTCCTAAAATAATCGGGTGATTTGATGCTAGTTGAGTTCTTTAGGGTATGAAGAGAAGAGAGTATTTCCGTATGAATAATTCAGAACTCCTGAGTGTGTAAGACTAACTCTCCCCTTGATGTGAATTCTTTAGGGAGGGTGGTCTGGACAAGATGGTCTAAACAAGTATGCATGTTGAGGGGACCTTCTCTTACCCAGTTACAAACATATTGGCTTCACCTTGTCTTCCCTGCTCTGGCTTTAGGCGGACATCTGTATAAATGAAGATGTTGAGAGCTTGAGGAAGACTGTGCAGGACTTGCTTGCTAAGCTACAGGAGGCTGAGCGGCAGCACGAGTCAGACCGTGTGGCTTTTGAGGTGAGATGTGGGATTTAGGGAGAAGGTACCCTAAGGGTTCAGCCAGTGGATACAGGCGCCAGTGACTTTCTCGGTATAGACTTCCCATCTTTCTGGCTGGGTGCCATCAACTGGAAAGGCGAGGCTTTGAGGCCTAGGGCACTTCCTATCTGCTTTTCCCTCTTCTGGATATTTACAGTTTTTGCTGTCCAAGGCTAGCCCATAGTTTGAAAGTCAGCTTTTGATCCTCTGCTTTACTGTAGTTGAGCAGTGGTGCTGGTCTGGGATAGCAGGTAATTCAGAAGTCATTTCTTTAAGTACCACAGTAAGAATTACTGGGCTCTAGGCACCAAGGCAAGGACTGTTGCTGTCAAGTTCACCACTGCATCCCCTGTGTCTGGCACAATACCTGGTATGAGGTGGGCTCCTTGTAAGTGTGGACTGAATGAATCTGTGTGGTCATAGAAAGAATTGTACCCATGAATCAGATGACTTTAGATATGTCCTTGGCTTTGTGATCTTGAAAGTGTATCTCAGTTATTGTTATAAAAGAAATACTAGATTATCATAGAAGATTAAAAAAATACAAAAGTCTATACAGAGAGAGTGAAAGCGCCCCAGTATTAAGTGTGATGTCTTCTATACTTTCCGGAAAATTCTTTGAGTATAAAATGAGGTACATTGGGCAAACACTGGGCATTTGTTTTAACTAGTCTGTGTAAGATTAACCATCTGTTATCTGCTGTTGTTCACCCACATGGAAAGTATTTTTTATGTCATAAATATGTAATGACAGGATTATCTCCTGCCCAGGCATGCCAGGAGCTGGCGAAGAGAGTAAGGCCAGCCTGAACTCTTTTTTTTCATGGAACTAAGAGAATTTTTGAGAGGAAGATTGAGGGTGAGGAAGAAGGGCGCTGAGCAGGATCAACTGCCTACAGAGTAGTTGAAGTCTTATTTGTGCAAGTAGAGCCTCCCTCAGCATGTTTCAACTTTTGTAAAAAGGGATCATGAAATATATCTCACAAGTTTGGTGTGCGAATTGAGTGAGATAATATATGTAAATATATTCATTACTCTAAAGGGTTTTGGAAACATAAGATGTCCTGTATTTTTCTTAGTGGTCAATTTAACAAGAGGGGTAAATAGTTTGGACTTGAGGTAATACTAAGATTAGTTTGGTCTCAGAACTAGAAAGCTGTACAGTGAAGGAGTCAGCTGCATCTATTTCAGATTCTACAGTTTGGATAGTTTGGTCGGCGATGTATCTGCTTGGCGACCAGCTACTCCCTACTTTCTTGGAGCAGAACAGGAGGATGGGAAGGTTGAGGCTGTAGCACTAACCCGACTGTGAATTTTGGAAAGAAATTTCTGCATCGAGGGGTGTTATAAAGGGGTCAGTTTCGGCTACACACAGAGGGCTCTGCTAACCCTGGGTTTCAAAGCTTGAGTAAGTGTCCTGAGTAAAACCTGAGGCCAGAAGGCTCCTGACATGTAGTCACATGCCCACAGGTTCTTAGGAGGGGCTGCCTTTCAACCCCATGGTCTGTAGCACCCACCCGTGATAGGAAGTGCGCTCTGGGCTGTTCCTGCTGGTGGGGTGTTTGGCACAGCCTCTTGTGATTAAGAGGGTCCTTTAGGGCAGGGCTGGATGGAGCTACAGGGACAGGTGTGGCAGGGGAGGGTGTTTTTTCCCGTGATCTTACGGCAGGGTGGGTCAGGATCAGTCCATGGCCCGTTAACGCTGTGCTCTGAGCACACCTCAGCCTAGGTGCTGTGTTTATGTACAGAAATGAGAGGCCTTGTTTTTAAGTTCCTGCTCATGGGGCTGGCCTGTTCCAGGATAAAATGAGACATTTGAAGACTTTTCTTAGAGTGTCCTAGTGAATTACACTCTCTGGTCTACTTTTCTGAACCTGGGGGTAGGAAGGGCAAGATTGTCAATTACCTGAAAACCTGCTATTAAGCTTGGGTTTCTCGTTCCACTGGCTTCTTGCTGTCAGGAAGGATTTGCATCGAGTTTGCTGTGGAGAGGGCTAGTGTGCAGCATGGACACGTCCCATTACACATCATCTTTGTGCTTTGCTTTCTCCTCCTTGATTCTGACTTTGGGAGGAGCCAGACAAACTGGCTGCTGGTGTTGTGTTTTCCCCAGGGCTGGTTAGACTTTCTAGAGGTTACCTGGATTCTTTTTTAGTCAGTGACTGGGGAGTCAGTGTGGGGTAACTGGGAAGCATTGAAATGGATGATGCAGCAGCTGATTCTAGCATTGCCTCTGTCATTCACTAGTTGTATAACTTTGAATAGGTCAGTTGACCTTTAGTTGTGAAAGGGGAGGGTTGGTCTAGATGAACATCAGTTCCGTTCATGACTTTATGGAGCAGTGACTGTGTGCTGGCTACTGTGCTGAGCTCTGGAAATGTAGTGGTGCCCAAAGTCTCTGCCGTCATGAAGCTGACGGTCTACAGGGAGGTGCACACAGGCGACCAGGCAAAATCTGCTCAGTGGTGGAGGAGGGAAGAGCCATGTGTCCTCTGCGGGCTCCTCACCTAGGCTTGGAGGCTCCTTGGAAGGAGTGTCTAAGCTGAGACCTGAAGGATAATGAGTTGGCAAAATGCATGCGGAGGAAAGAAGGCAAGTTCTTACTTTACTTTTTCATTCTAAAATTCTGCTTCTTTCCTTTCCAAATTGGCTTATCATCTTAAATAAAAAACATTCTTCCTGGTGTTTAGTACCCCTCCAGGTGCCAGTTTGGCCTTGTATGCAGGCTGCGATATTGTTTGAAGTGAGGGCAAAGAAGAGTGGGGAAACAGAAGGAAGGACGTGGAGATAGCCTCTCCTGGATTCTTTGCATTTGCATTAGTAGGAAAGCCACAATGCTGGGTTCAGCTTGGGTGGCACTGGAGGCCTGGTGAGGATGTTGAAGTCAGCCCTCTGGAAAGTGGTACTTGTGGGTTGCAGGTGTCACTCTAAAGTAAAGCTCAGTTCACACTGTGCCAGTTAACCCTGGAAATAGAGTTAATCTGCTAGTCCCCTGAGTGGTCCCAGAACAGTGAATGGGAGATGGTGCACTCATCAGAGTTGCCTGCCTTCTCCCATCACTGCACCCAGATTTCTAGGTTCTTTTCTAAGGGTTTTATCCACATCTGCTCTTTTCTTCCCCCAACTTCACACATCCCCATCCTGTGTCTTAGGTCACACTCAGTCGGTACCAGAGAGAAGCAGAACAGAGTCGTGTGGCCCTTCAGAGAGTGGAGGACAGAGCGGAGCAGAAAGAGGCGGAAGTTGGAGAGTTGCAGAGGCGCTTGCTAGGAATGGAGACGGTAACCTCTGAAGTCTTGCTCTTCAGCGCCTAGACTGCTGGGCCAGAAGGTGCCCCGGGATTGACTGAGATGGTTGTGGAAGCTCTTCTTTTCTGAGCGGCTCCAGAAAAGCACACTTTACAGCTTCCTTTGGCAAATATCTTTGGGTACCTTTTAGTCCTTAAGGAATGGGACTGTCTTTCTCTCATCTAACTTCAGCCATTGCTAACCAGAGTCGAACCCATTTCCATTTTAGTCCGATTCTTGTACATCTGCCCTTTATGGGCTTTTGAAGGCTGTTTTTAAGGAACCACGCAGCCTGGTTTCTTGGGGATTGGCAGCCGTAGCTGGCAGGTGGGCCTGGATAACACAGGACCAGGCTCTCCTCCACCCAGGCAGCTGGGTGAGGCTGGGAAGTTTCTCTGTGCTGAGGGTGGGAAGGGTTATCCCTGACAGGGGAGGGCGCCCCATCAAACCAGCTTGGCTTGTTGCTTTTTGGCAGGTGTCCCAGGCCCAGTAGGGGCTGAGTCCCAGCCCTAGTGCCCATTTCATCCCAAATGCAGAAACTGTTGCCATTTCTTGATTCTAGATTTTCTTTCTTTGGCCCGTCCAGGAGCATCAGGCCTTACTGGCGAAAGTCAAGGAAGGTGAGACAGCCCTGGAGGAACTTCGGAGCAAGAATGTTGACTGCCAAGCAGAACAAGAAAAGTAAGAGCCCTTGTTCACTATGAAGTTGGGGTGCAGGGAGGGGAGGGTGGGCCATGCAGCCTGCAGCTCCCGTGGTGGCCAGACCTGGAGAGGAAGCTGGTGCTGATGTCAGATCTTCCAGCTCTGACTCACAGTGTGCCTGCTCAGGGTGGGGCCCTGCCCAGGGAGATACTGTTTGGGAGACTGCCATCTCCGGGGAGTTCATTTTCTGTGGAGTAATAACCTAAAGCAAAGGCTGTCACAGTTTTAGAGCGAAGGTCAAGTGAGAGCTGGTAGAGCCTTGGCCGTTGCAGCACCTCCTTCCACGGGTTGTTACACTGGATGTGAGTGTGACATTATGGCACCACAGTCTTCTCCCCCCAAAACAAAAACCGACTAGAAACTACTTGAGGGTAAAATTGAATAACTTCCTCACAAGTTGTGTTGGTGAAAAATACAGCACCCATCTCCGTGAAGAGATACTGAACTTCCTTTTACTTGAAGCAACTCAGAAACTGAGAACCACCTGTCAGCAGTAATAGATAGGAGATCTCTGAAATCCTTTCTACTCCAGAGTTAGAGGGTTTTGCAAATTCCCTCTGATTAGAGGGGATGAGAGGCCGCAGACCAGTGAAACGTACGTGCAAAGATTGGGTCATCCTGGACCTTCATGAATTCGGAAAACGAATTTGGAAATTCTTTATGCCATTGGCAATTAATAAATAAGATCTGGAATGGTGAATCAAATTTAACAGCATGTTGGATCTGGTCTTCATTGTATATGTTGGACTTTTTCAAGTTCAATAGACGTTATCTGAAGGGCCTTCTAAGGCATTCCAAGACTAACAGACACAATCCTTGCCTTCTTGGACCCCTCAGTGTGCTGGGGGCATTTTCTCTTCCTCGGGAATACCTCAATCTAGGCCTGCCTTGCATGGAAGATGCAGACATCTTCTTGTAGCCTCCTTTTGGACTCGACTTCCTAGTAGAATTGTTTTAAATTACTCGGCACTCTCTTCCTCAGTGGTCGAGGTGCTCACAGGAAGGTGACTGAGAGGAAGGAGCAGGAGAAACAAAAAGACCAGATAATCTAAAACCGAGGCTTAGGAATGGCAGGTGGTAGCTATGCATCATAAATGGTGGTTTTTTAAAATAAAAGGAGACTGAGAAATAGGGCACTGGAGAGCTGAGGGTGGAAACTTAGAGTGTTTGGAGTTTAGGAAGGGTGTTGGGGGACTCAGCTTGCATTGTACCCCAAGCCCTTGAACTCCTGGACACTCTCCCCAGTCACTTGGCCTTTGGGGATGTTGGCACAGTTTGCTTGAAAGATGCAGAGGAGACTGCAGTGTGTGGCCGTTGGGGGACTTTGATACAGACTTGTGTGAAGAGGCTTTCAGGATCATCAAATCTTAATTTCCTCTTGATATAAAATCACTGCCATGGGGGCCAGCCCCGTGGCCGGGTGGTTAAGTTTGCGTGCTCTGCCTCGGTGGCCCAGGGTTTCGCCGGTTTGAATCCTGGGTGCAGACATAGCACCGCTCATCAGGCCACGCTGAGGCAGCGTCCCACATGCCACAACTGGAAGGACCCACAACTAAAATATACAACTATGTACTGGGGGGCTTTGGGGAGAAAAAGGAAAAATAAAATCTTAAAAAAAAAAAAATCTGTGCCAACAGCTTGATGGTATTGGGTATAATCATCCCAGCTCCTGCTTGATTCTTTCCAGGAGTGAGGAGCTCATTACACATGAGGCAGTCCACTTTCTGACAGCTTTAATAGTGAGAAAGTCTTCTGTGTTAACATAAGAATGGCTTCCCTGGCACGCCTACCTGCTGGTTCTAGTTTTGCCCACTAGAGCTATCCAGAATGACTTCTCCCTTCTAAGCTTTCTGAGCTTGTTTCTCTGTTTGCACTAGATGATCTCTAGTGATGCTTCCACTGTGACGTTCTAAGGTACGCCCCCTTCCTTAGGGCAGACCACTGGGGAATCGGGCAGAGGGAATCACACCTGATGGAAACCCCCTGAGCCCAAGGCTCTTCCTGTGACTGAGCAGAGAAAGCATCTTTTCCCCTTGCCTCAGCCTTCTGGTCTTTATCGCCAGGGCTGCTAACCTGGAAAAGGAAGTGGCTGGGTTGCGGGAGAAGATCCACCACTTGGATGACATGCTTAAGAGCCAGCAGCGGAAAGTCCGGCAAATGATAGAGCAGGTAAGCAGGGTCAGATCTTACCCTGCCCTGGGTTGCCGCCTCTGGAAGTCACTGCATTGAGTCTAGCCCTGTTTTCCTACCAAGTCTCCGCTTCATTTATTTATTCTCCTGGGGAGCTTGGCTTATATTCATAAGTGGCCCATAAAACATTTGTGGCTACCAATTACCAGGTTTGGATGATTAGGATTTGCTTTTCTCCCATCTTTCCCCTACGTTTTTGGTCACTTGCCTTCTGCTTTCCAATGGGAAAAAAAGGAAAAGGTGTGTCTTTCTTATGCTCTGAAGAGTGCTGGTAAATGAGTAATTAAGTCACAAACTCACTTATCTGTGTGCAGATTATCAGCCTTGTAACTCATGGCAGATTGTCTGCCTTCCCCCACCTGAACTTTAGGGTAGCGCACTCAGGATACGTCCGTTTGCAGAGTTGTTTTGAGACCTTTAGACCCTTTCCTTGGGAGGGCATATTTGCTGCAAGTCAGCTCCACGAGGGCTGGGATTTTTCTTTTTTGTTCACTACTGTTTCCCATTGTCTAGAGAAGCCCCTGCCATATAGTAAGCACTCATTAAATATTTCTTGAATGAATAAATAATTTGTATTTCCCGAAGTCAAATGGAATGTTTTTAACTCATCCAATAATTTGAATTATCAGGGTGGTGTTCCCCTCACAATCCCCACCTCCATACCGGGGATAATCGAGAGTTTAACACTGACTGGAATGAGGCTTTTAGAGAAGAGCTAAGCAAGTCATGTGAGAGCTGCAAAACTCTGCCTTTTGTCTCTGCTGGCTCCCCCAGCAGCAGGGCGAAGTTTGATGAGTGTGTAATGAGTCATTTCAAAATGAGCTCCAGTTTCTCCCACATCTTTGCAGCTCCAGAATTCAAAAGCTGTGATCCAGTCAAAGGACACCACCATCCAGGAGCTCAAGGAGAAAATTGCCTACCTAGAAGCAGAGGTGTGTGCACTGGGCAGGGAGCAGGCTCTTGAAGAGAAGACTGGACATAAGGGAGAGAGAGGTTCTGGAGGGGGGGTCTTGGTCCTGTCTAGCTGCTGCTCAGAAGTGAGTATCTGGAATGGTTGGTTGATCTTCAGTTCAGCTGAGTAAACGTTTTCTGAGAACCTTCAGGGAGTTGCTAACAATGGTAAGACCGTCCCCCCTCTGAAGGGATATATCATCATGGTGCGAGCTCCAGACCATGGCAGCATGGAGGTGAGCCCTTCATTCTGACCATGTGGGCTTAGCAGTGGGGCTGACAATGGAGCTGGGCTTTGAAGGAAGAGGCATTCTATAGGTGGTGTCTCCTCCATGGCTAAGGTGATGGGCTCAGTTAGCTAAAGAGTTCTTCTTGGTCTAATTTCTGCCTACCTCAGAGCCCTTGCTGTCTGCTGACTACCTAAAGATTGCTTTGTGGCCACTGTGTGAAGATCCCTTGTAGTGGGGGAGACAAAAAGAAAGGGGAGACAGCGTTGTTATCTCCAGGGAGTTTTCAGTCTAGATGTAGAGATAAAATACTTAAAAAAAAAAGATCTAAGATACTTTATAGAAAAGCATATCAACAAAGGCAAGTAAATATCTCAACTGACTACAGGAAATTATGTACAGGAAATGATCAGTGCTGCACAGAGCTGTTGAGGGAACGCATCCTCAAGGAGGGAGGCTGGAGCAAGTACTGGAGGGAGAGAGCAATCTGGAGTGGTGAAGATGAGGCGACAGGCAGGGCATCCTGGTGGTGGCACGTGTGGTAGGGGCGAGGGTGGCAGCAGCACAAACACAGAGGTGGAGAGACCAGAATAAGCTAGTTAAATGTGACAAATGGCAAGCCAAAAAAAGGCCAGTTCTAACTTTACGACTTGTATCGTAGAATTTAGAGATGCACGACCGGATAGAACACCTGATAGAAAAACAAGTCAGTCATGGCAACTTCAGCACCCGGGCCAAGACGGAGAACCTGGGCAGGTGAGTGGGCGTGCCTGGAGTGGGGCGCAGGGAGGCAGTAGGGGAAAGGACAGAGCTATGGGAAACTTGTAGTGCTAAGGCAAGGACAAGGCTCTTTAAATCCAACTTTATTCTCTCAGTGTCTAATCTGACCCATTCTCCACCTGAACCTTTTCCTGACCAGGTTAGAGCAGAGCCTGATACCACAACCCCATGGAGGCCCATGAGCAGCTGCTAGAGGTGTATGAACCCCCTGAAATTGTATGCAAAGATTGTATATGTGTAATATGTGCACATTTCTAGGGACGGGTGCTTTTGTTTCTAAGAGATTCTCAAAAGTCCAAGACTTTGAAAAAATCAAGAATCACAGCCATGCCCACTTCTTAGTTGTTTAACTACCCTCTCTCTTTTCATCACCCCTGCCATCAGACAAAGTACCACCCCCAAGTCTTCTCTTGGATGTCACTGACAATGACTGTTTCAAAGCATTTGGAACCCAAGAGATCAGCCGACATGGAAGTGTAGAATTCCAGAGGCAGACATGGAGGGGTGGGCAACCACACAGCACTCAGTGTTTCCAACTTTCTTTTCAGCGTTAGGATATCCAAGCCTCCCAGCCCAAAGCCCATGCCTCTCATCCGAGTGGTGGAAACATGAGCGGAAGGAGACGGATGCTGCTGTTGCCGCCACCTCTCGCCTGCGGAGAAGCCCACCACCCCTGTAGGCTGTTAGCACTGGTGTTGACCTCCTTACTGTTCCCTGGCTGCACTCAGGGCTTGGGGTTCATGTGTCCCGCCATTTCCAAACTCCTGTCCTCTGTATGCTGGGTGGATGGAGGATGGACAACCCCTCTGGGCGCTGTAGCCTTTTGGAGGACGGCATCCTGCTGGCAGGAGCCAGGGCAGTACCCTTATTCCTGTAGTTACTATTCTTCTCTGTAGCAGAGCCTCCCTTGTGTTGTAGCCTGGAGTGCAGCTGCCCCAGAAGCCAGGCCTTCATCAGGTCGGGAGAGGTGACCAGATTTACTTCAGCCCTAGAAGCTGGAGGCACAGATGTCCACAGTGATTGGAGAGTGTCCTGGGGGAAGGAAGTTTCCTCCACAAACACAGCTCAGTTCTTAGCAACAAACTGTTTTCTACTTGCTCCACCCTCAGTGCATGCTGACCAGGTCTCCTACAGTTAGACAATGCAGCTACCTGTCGTGGCCTGGTCAGAGTCAGTGAGCCTCGACTTTGACTGGATGGCCTTGTCTTCCTGGGGAGAAGGGAATGTCCATTCAGGGAGTAGCTTTCAGCAGAAAGATCCTCTAGGGCCACGGACAGTTACATGTGACTTCTCTCTGCTGTGAAGACTCCTATAATCTCTTAGGGTTTCCCCTAAGATGCAGTGCAAGGTACACCTCAGTCTTCTTGACTCAGAACCTAAAAACTGTTTTCACTGGGTTTCATCAATCTCAGTGAAACTGATTGTATTTATTTTGCTAAATTATTGGTGTTTTGCTTACATCTCACTACAGATTTAATAGTAGAGCTCTACAGCCTTCTCTTTCAGTGTTTGCATTTGCTCAACACTGGGAAAATGTCACTCCCGCTGGACTTGTTGATTTCAGAATGACATTGTTATAAATCTTTTTCTCTCTTTCCTCTGCCTGCTTTTTTCCTTTCCTCCTCCTAACCTGCTCTGTACCTCAGGAGGGACGTATATTTGTCCTGAGGTGTCTGGGTCTGTGTGTTGTTTGGGGAAAGAAGGCAATCAGGACTCTTGGGGAGGGACTGAGTTCTTCCCCTAACCCCTCTGCACCCCTCTGCTCCGTAATCTGTTTTCTTGGCTCTGAACGACCTGCCACTCATCGTGTTCTGTTTAGGGCTCTTCCTACAGCCTCAAGAAGGAGGCACACATCAGAATGTGGCACTGTAGGACACAGAAAAATTAAAAACAAACGTGGATTAAGTCTTTAGGTTCTACCTGGCTCAAAACCAGAAGTCTACATCTGTGTGTTTCTGTGTTCCAAGACTGGGCTCATGTGTGGCTTTGTCCATATGGCGTTCTGATGTTCTTCACGCAGCTTCCTCATTTGTGAAACAAGGGGTCAGATCGGGTGATCTCCATGGGCCCTTCTAGTCCTGATATTTCTTTCTCTGTCATATTCTTTCTATGGTGAATTTAATAAATTATGTTAATATGTCTCTTTGAGCTCTTGGCCTGGTTTCTTTTCACTTTTTGGGGAGGATGAAAGAACATAATTTCAGTGTCCCTTGAAGATGGGCACCCTGTTGTCCACATTTGGAAGGTTTGGTCCAGACATCCCAATATTATGATATGAGGACTTTGTGGCATTCGGAGGAGTTAGAATGTCCCTCTGGAGCAGCTCAGCTCTGTGGTCTGAGTCTTCATTGTAGGAGGTGGCCCCTAACTTTAGCTTGGACCCTGTCTGGGTGGTGACCACGTGGGATCTCCTCCTCAGTTGGAAAAGAAGAACTGGTCAGTGGCAGAAGTCCTGTGGTTACGTAGAGATTGACCAGTCAGCACTGGAGGTAGATGAGTAATTCCACGTCCTTTGCAGAAATGAAAAGCACTCTGGAGATGCTGACTGCAGCTCTTTAAGGGTTCAGTTTTTGGCTATCTCTGGGCATCCTTTAATTAGTCCAATGATCTTTTTTCTTTCTGCCAAGAATGCAGTTGACTGCAGGGCTCAACGGGGACATAACTAAATTTATACAAATCTTCTCTGAACCAAAGAAACTGGAAATACAACCTCCTTCATCCCTGGTCATTCCCCTTCTGGCACCCCGTTCTTCTTCAATTGAAAGAATATAAATTTTTCTCTTATAACTTTTCTTCCCCCTTCAGCTAATTCACACCCCAGGCTTCAGACAGCATTGGAAACCACCTTCTGTTCCAGGCCTGGGTTTGTCTTCTGGCAGCCGGGCTCTCTTCTTTCTCTGGCAGTCTTGCTTGGTATGGGCATATCTAGACTGTGCTTGTTCTCAGAATATTAAGAGGGTGGAAGCAGGGTGGGGTTGCCTAAGGTGCCAAGAAGACTTGCAAGGTTGGAAGAAGACAGGAGTAAGTATACCGCCATACAGGAAAGGGAGGCTCTGGAACTGGGCCTCGAGGGCTTGGTGGGATGAGCAGAGATTGGGGCTGGAGATAACGAAGTGGTCTGGAGCTAGTCCAGAGACTAGACCCGGGGCTCTAAGAGATTCCTTGGACAAAAAAGGTGGCTCTTGTTTATATTTCCCAGAGTTTAGTTGGATCACCGCTGGAAGGAGCAGGGGCTTGCTACAGAGGCTAAGGAGGGCCTATGGGGAGGGAAAGTAGTGGAGGGAAAGGTAGTTTTATATCTTGGCAAACTTTTCAGTTAGAGATGGAGAATGGGGATGAGAGGAGAATGAGAGCCCAGAGCCTGAGAAAGGGTGTGGTGAGTAAGCTGCTCCTGACTTCAGCAGCCTGTTTATTGCCTGTGTTATGTCATTCGTAAGGCTACTCCTCTGTGCTGCTCGAATACTTTGTGGAGGCAAAATTGAGTCTGACTCCCTGGGACCTTTGCCATGAAGG
Source organism: Equus przewalskii (assembly GCF_037783145.1). Classification (NCBI taxonomy): domain Eukaryota; kingdom Metazoa; phylum Chordata; class Mammalia; order Perissodactyla; family Equidae; genus Equus; species Equus przewalskii. The sequence continues at coordinate 3,238,825 of NW_027228747.1, read as the reverse complement.
CCCATTTCTGTGAGCTGGGTGTTGAGAGCTGCCCAGACACGCAGCCGTCAGGAATAGTCTCCTGTAGACCCGGAGCGTCAGCCCCAGTGTGGGATAGAACCTCGCAGGAGTGCTCCTTGCCTCCTGAACAACTGCCCCGTTCTCCCACCTCTTCATTAGTCCCCTCCCTGAACAGAAAAAAGCCTGACAGAGACATGATATTTCAATCAAAAGATGCATTGGGACTTTTTTTAAACTAAGTTTCTAAAGCCAAAAATTTATTGGCTCATTTTCATCTCTATTTAAAAGGACCTTTCACTATGAAATGTTCCAAGATTTACACTGGAAAGATGCTCTGACATGATGCAGCTTAAAGCAACTTAATTTGGCCGAGGAGGGTAATGTTCCTTGGGGTGGAAAAGCAGCTTTCCTTCTTTCATCAGCTCTTCTATATGTGCTGCTGTTTTTTGTGGGGCCTCTGCTAATCCCCTGGGCTCCCTTATTCCTCAGCGCCAAGCACTGTAGAGTTGGGCCTGAGCTCACTCAAGGTCTGACCCAACAGCAGATGTTAGCCTAGGGCCCTTGGCCTGTTTTCCACGCTTCAATTTAGGACTCTGCCTTTGCAAGGAGAAATTGTTTCCTGTCTTCCCTGTCCCAGTTGTAAGCCTCATGGCCTTGAAATTCAAAGTTGGAGACCTAGATGTCCTCTCGTCCCTCTTTCTCCATGGAAAATCCTCATCCAGTCTGAGGATAAAGGAGATATGTTTTAAAGGTGAGCAATTTCTAGTTCCATGTGCTCTCTGGGTTGGCAGTGAGACCCACTTTGAACTGTAAAACATGTGTGGCCTTTCTGCTGGAATCTCTCTTCCTCTGAGCCCTTTGGGATATGGGGTTGAGGGTAGATGGTGGCAGGTTAATTAATTTCCTGACAGGGTGTTGGTCGCCAAGTCTTAGACCATGGGATCTCAGACGGCTGAGGGGAAGGAAGTCATTTGTCCTCATGACTTACTCTATCACAGGTTGCACACCTAGGCCGTTCTTCCCTCACTCGTATCGCAGCCCCAAACTCGAGTATGTCTGCAGGAGTTCAGGGACCCTTGTATCCATCGTATGTCTGCCTATATGAGATTGTGTTCGAACTGGCCTGTTATGTATACATTTATATTGTTATGGGGAAAAAATTGGAAAAACACTGGTGTTTAGAAAAAGCTTAGTTTTCCACTGGTGTTTCTCCTTTACTAACACAGAACACTTCACTTCTGACACTTCTAGTCACCAAATGTATGGAGGGTTTCCCCACACCAAGCAATTCTGTGACACCAGCTGGTGTCCTACAATTTAACTGAATTCTGACACCATTGACCTAGAGATAAAGTTAAGGATTCAGTCCCACAAGACTGCCCCCCACCTTCAGATGCCAATTGCAAGTAGTAGGTCCCCAGGATACCCACAACTTCTGACTTGGCTGCAAATCAGAGGTTCCCATGACTCCTCCTCAGGTTCAATTAACTTGCTAGAGAGCTCACAGAACTCAGGGAAACACTTAACTTACATTTCCCAGTTTACTAAATGATATGATAAAGGATACAGATGAACAGGCAGATGAAGACGAGATACTAGGGTGAGGTCTGGGAGGGTCCTGAGCATGGGAGCTTCTGCCCCGTGGAGTCGAGGTTCATCACCCTCCCAGTGCATGAGTATCTTCATCAACCTGGAAACTCTCCCAACCCCATTCTATCGGGATTCTGTGGAGGCTTCCTCATGTAGGCATGATCAATCATAAACTCCATTTCCAGCCCTCTCCCCTCTCTGGAGAAGTAGGGGCAGGGCTGAAAATTCCAAGCTTCTAATCATCGCTTGGTCTTTCCGGCCACCAGCCCTCGTCCAGGAGCCCACCCAGAGTTGCCTCAGTAGAACAAAAGATGCTCCTAGTGCTCCTATCACTTAGAAATTTATAGGGGATTCAGGAGCTTCGTGTCGGGGACAGGGGCAAAGACCAAATGTTAGAACAAAACGTGTTCCTTGTGTTCTTATCACTTAGGAAATTACAAGGATTTCAGGAGCTCTGTTCCAGGAACCAGGAACAGAGACCAACACATATATATATATTTTTTATCTCACAACTGGTGTATCAGACAAATTTCTCTCCTTGGATACATTGTAATCTCAGGGTCAGGAGGACCGAAATTAACTTCCTTCAAAACTGTCTGCCCTTTTCAGCCTCCCGCACTTTGTCTTAGTAGAGAGAATCATTCTCTTCAGTGAAGCAGGTTAGAACTTTCGAAGCCATCTTTGACTCTTCTTTCCATTCCTTTATCCCTTAAACCCAGTTTGTCAATATGTCCTAATGTTTCCTCTTTTGAAGCATCTCTCAGATTTGCCCCTTTCCATGTTCACAGTCTTGTCTTAGCCCATCTCTTCAAACCTGGATTACCACAGAAGCCAGTCCTCACTGGTCCCCCACCTCTAGTCTAACCTGCCCCAAATCCACCCTCCTCACCAATGTCATTTGAATCTTTCCCAAATACTATTTTCATCCTCTCGGTTGAGATTATTTAGCTAGGACAAAAGAAGTCTGATGGGAAACATGATAGCCACCTCCAAAGAGATGAAAATCTGTCCCGTAGGAGGAGATGGGGTTTACTCCATCCAGCTCAGAGGGCAGAACTCAGATCTGTGGGTGGTACTTGCAGGGAGATAGCTAAGAAACAAAATAAAGCCTTGGAAGATGGGCCTGGATGTTAGCTCAGGGCCAGTCTTTCTCAGCAAAAAGAGGAGGATTGGCAGCAGATGTTAGCTCAGGGCTAATCTTCCTCAAAAAAAACAAAAAGAAAAAGAAAAAGGAAAGAATACCTTGACAATTAGGGCGTCAATTGGACTGTCTTGTCAAGTTAGTAAATTTCCCTCCGTACACCAGTAATATCCCATTAGGAAACAATCTAATATAATGTAACAAATATAAAATACCTAGAAGTAAACTTTGTTTGAAATGTCAATGATCTATATGAAGAAAAGGACTGAATTTTGTTGAGAAATCTGGGAAAACTTCATGAAGAAAAACTTTCCTGGATGGCAAAGTTAAAATTGTAAAGCTGTCAGTTCTTCCTTAATTTACTTTTAGGCTTTGTGTAATTACTGTGAAACTCCCAATAGAGTCCTTTTAGAATTGGGTAGAATTATTTTAAAATTTATCTGGAAGAATAAACAGGGGAGACGGCAATGAAAATTTTGAAGACAGAGCTTAATTGGGAGGAGTATTATCCTTGGCAGATAGTAAAACATTGTATAGCTTATACATGAATTTAACAGACTAGTTAGGCAGAAATAGACCCAATTTTATATGAACATTTAAAAAGGATGAAAGAAGCATTGCAGCTTAATGGGGGAAAGGCGTTTGAACAGTTGGTTAAAATTTCGAAGAAGAAAAAAAAGACTCTAACCTTAAACAGTACACCTAAATAAATTCTAGGTAAATTAAAGAAATTGAATATTATAGCTTAACTGTAGAAAAACCAGAAGAGGGGCTGGCCCTGTGGCAGAGAGGTTTAGTTCACATGCTCTGCTTTGGCGGCCCAGTTCGAATTCTGGGCGTGGACACGGCACCACTCATCCAGCCATGCTGAGGCGGCGTGACAACTAGAAGGACCCAGAACTGAAAATACATAACTATGTACCGGGGAGCTTTGGGAGAAAAAGGGAAAATAAAATCTTTAAAAAAAAAAAAACCAGAAGAAAATACAATTGAATATCAACTCTGAGCGGATATCCATCTAGAATTTTAGTATTAAAGGTCACGAGGTATATGTCAATTGTATCTTAATTAAAAACAGTAAAGGTCATGAAGGAAAATATTTTGTTCATAAAAAAGTAACATTTCTTAATATAAAAACTGAAGGACAAAAGAATGAGGAATTATTAGTGGCAAATGTGATGAAAAGGCAAATTTTTATTGATAAGCTCAAACAAATTGATGAAAATACTAAGATCCTTCTAGATCACTGGTCAGAATAAGAATAGATAGTTCATAGAAGAGTTCATATTCTTTTTTCTGCACTTTTATTAAGCTCTCCTCTGTGCAGGCCTGAGGAGTCAGGTTGGGTTACAGCAGTGAGTCAGACAAGTGTGTTCCTGCCCTCGGAGCCCTTATGTTAGGTGGGATGATGTGGGTTTCAAGTTAGAGAAAATGTTACTCCAATTGGCTTAAGCAATAAAGGATCAGTCTTACTGGCTCAGGTGACAGAAAAGTCCAGAGATGGTTTAGGCTCAGGTGAACCTTCATAGAGCACTTTGGGGTATCCCCAAAGACCCAGTTTCATTCTGTTTCTTCTGTCTGCAAAAGAGGTTTGTCGCAGTGCTTCTCGTAATAGTGTAAAGTGGGAAACCACATGTGTCCAACAGGAGAGAAATGGGTAAGTATATGAGGATGCAGCCACTCTGGAATATTACGAATTCACTACAAATGGCCTTTATGAAGCTTATGCTGCATCAGGCAACAGTGCTTAGAATGTTAAGCGAAAAAAAGTAGGACACAAAATTATATGGACACTTAATACAGCTTTACAAAAGAAAACCATTTTCTGAAAAAGCTAGAAATAAATACACCTAACTGCTAACCATGTTAGGGAGGCAGGATTTTTTTCTGTTTGTTTTTTGCTACCTGTATTCTTTTTTTTTTTTTTTAGATTTTGTTTTTCCTTTTTCCCCCCAAAGCCCCCCAGTACATAGTTGTGTATCTTTAGTTGTGGGTCCTTCTAGTTGTGACATGTGGGATGCCGCCTCAGCATGGCCTGATGAGCAGTGCCATATCTGCACCTAGGATCCAAACTGGTGAAACCCTGGGCTGCCAAAGCAAAGCGCACCACTCAGCCATGGGGCCGGCCCCTACCTGTATTCTTTATTTTCCAAGTTTTCTATGGTATTCATTCTTCTCTCTCCAGCAAGGCTGTGTTCCCACACTGCCTACTGCCTTCTGCCCATGCTGGGATCATTCCTATCTTTGTATGTTTGCTGGTGTTATTTCCTGCATCCTGAACGCCTTCCTCTTTGACCTATTAATCCATTAAATATTTTTTGATAATTGATACAAGAGTATTGTACAGCTTATGGAAGACAATGTATGTAAAAACACTTTGTAAAGTGCTCTACAGATATTAGTTATTGTTAGGAGGAAAAAAAGAAGAGGAGGAGATGGGAGAGAAAAAAATTATTATTTGCACAATATTGTGCCAGGTGCTAGGGGAGGTCAGGATGGAAAAATATAGAACAAGGTCATAGCCCTGAAGAAGCTTACCATCTTGTCAGGTGGGTGGGGGAGAAAACACATGTGGAAGAGGTAGCAATGTGAGAGAGGCAAATAGTTCTGTAAGAGGAGGTCAGAGAAGGGTGGGGAGGATGTGGAACTAGAACTGGGCCCTGAAGGATTTGGGCAGATAGGTCCAAGGAGGAAGGGCATAAAGAAAGCTTGAGTTGGAAATAAATGTGGCATTTGTGAGTGATGGTGAGCCCCGCTGAAGAGTCCTCCTGGAAAGTGGTGGGAGGTTAGGGGGAGATGGAGACAAATAGGGTAGGCCTTACCCAGGAGAGTCTGGAGTTGAATCTTTAAAATAACAGGTCTCCATTGGAGTTTTTTAAAACTAGCGTGTAAGTTCCTGGGGAGAGTGGGCAGGAATCTTCCTTGTCTGTCTTGTTCAACACTGAATCTCTACTGCATAGAAGAGTGCTGCCTGGCACACAGTAGATGTTCAATAAATATCAGTGGAAGGGAAGTTGGAATGAATGAATCATAGACATGATAAAGAAGGCTAATCCAAAAGAGGTGGATAACATGCCTTGAAAGGGAAAAGGCTGATGGCAAGGAGACAAGTTAATAGACAGGGCTCTTTCAGGCACGAAGTAATGAAGGACTGAATCGGGATAATGGCCACTGGACTAGAAAGTAAGGAACTCGTCTAAAAGTCATTTGGAAAGAACTGATAGGCCTTGGTGACTGACAAACTGGATGTAGGAGATGGAGAAAAAAGAATCAAAGATAACGTCAAAGAGAATTACTCATGCTTCAAGACTCAGCCTGAGTTCCTCTTCCAGGAAGCTGTCCCAGAATTCTCAAGCCTGTGCTGTGTGTTCCCTTTCTGAACTCAATTAACACAAATAATCTGTATCACCCTGTTTTAGGATGTAATAACTATAACATTATAATCCAGATTTTGCATATGTTTATTTCCCCAACTAGACTGCAAGATGTTAAAGGTCAGGGATATCTCTAACCCCCACAGTGCCTGGCCCTAGTACAGCCACAAAGTGATGCTCAATGAGTCCTCACTGATTTAGAAGAAATCTGTATTCTCCTCTGTGCTGAAGAGGGTGCTTACTCCTGTTTCTGTTTTTGAATTTTCATCTCTCTTACTTGGTCCCAAGGAGTGAGGAAGAGGCAGAGATCCTCAGTGCTAATATCTTCCCCATGTATAAGTCAAATGTCAACTATTAGCATTGCCATCAGCAATAAAGAATTTCATTCATTCGTTTGTTCTTCTATTGGGTCAGTCATTCAACAATAGAGGAACAGTGTCTCATGGAGCTTAAGGAGTCAGCATCGGCTCCGGATCTTGCTTATCATCTTAGATCTGTCGTTTACTGGCCACGCTGGTTTGGAAAAGTTATTTAATCTCTCTCAGCTTTAATTTCCTCATCCACAAAATCAATAATGTCTACCTAATAAGAACATTTACTGAGTGCTGACAATGTGCCAGTCACTGTGATTTAATTCCCATTTTACAGATGAGGAAATGGATACACGGGGAGAGTAAGGATGCACAGGTGGGAAGTGTAGAACCAGGACTCAGTCACAGGCAATGCAGTCCTGGAGTCTTTGTGCTTAATGTTGTGCTTTATAACCTCATAGGTGTGGCGATAGTCAACACGCAGACATGGTAAGGATGCTATGTGGCGTGTCTGGCACACAGCAGACACTGAATATGCTAATTATTGTTAATACTGTCAATATTGTTGAGCATCTAATATGTCAAAGGTGTAGGGATAGGTTTGGGGGATGTGAAGAGGAAAAGACATAGATTGCCCTCTGGTTTCTTCCAGTCTAATAGTGACACCAGATATTTGTATGCCAGGAGACAAACAATCATAAACGACCACTGCTTAGAAAACATTCAACCCAACTCCCTCATTTTACAGATGAGGAAATTGAGGCCCAAAGGTGAGGGGTGGGGTGGAGATTGAGTTACTCAAGGCTGAAGCTTAGACAAGCATCCAGCTCTCCTACACTGGAGTGCTATGTCCGTGGCACAGGAAAGTGTTCAAAAACGGCAGAGATGGTCTTTATCCAAGGCCCGTGTGCACTTACGAAGCAGCTTTCCTTGGGAAGAGGAAGATGGGCGGGGGTTGGGGGTCGGAGGGTCACGGACTTGCTGATAGATGGAAAGAAGCCCACCAGATCCTCTCAGCTCACCTGGCTCACAGAGTCCAAAACTCTTTAGCATCATCATGTCTTTCTAAATTTCAGATGGCAGCTTCCTCTCCCTTCCCTGTCTTCTAAGGAGAGTGGAAGTTCTACTCCAGGCTACTAATTTTTTTTTTTTTTTAAAGGTTTTATTTTTTCCTTTTTCTCCCTAAAGCCCCCCGGTACATAGTTGTATATTCTTCGTTGTGGGTCCTTCTAGTTGTGGCATGTGGGACGCTGCCTCAGCGTGGTTTGACGAGCAGTGCCATGTCCGCGCCCAGGATTCGAACCAACGAAACACTGGGCCGCCTGCAGCGGAGCCCGCGAACTCCACCGCTCGGCCACGGGGCCAGCCCCTCCAGGCTACTACTTTAATTAGAGGGTGTCCTTAGTTAAATGACCGAATCTGACCGAATCTCCCTGGTCCTCAGGCTCTTCTTCTTAAAAAAAAAAAAAAAAAAAAAGCCAAAAAAAGTGCGTTGGACTAAGGTCCCCTTCAGCTCTAAAATAATGTGGGTATTTAGGGGGAAAAATAGTGCTTTCAGAGAACCTTTAGTTAGCCTGTGAACCTGAAAACAGAAGGATTTTGTTTGCCAAGTGGGGGTACTACTACACCCCAGCTTGCAGCCACAAGAGGGCAGCAGGTGCCCGAACACCTGGGCAGGTGGCGTTGGTGGGCCCCTCAGGAAGACAAGCAGCCTCTGCTCAGACCTTGCCTGGGTCCCTGGAATTCTCCTGTCATAAACCCCAAACTCACTTCTTTAGCAAAGGGCAGCCAGCCAGATTGGGATGAGATGAGGGAGCAATTTTGCAAATTAAGTCTAGCACCAGAAGGATAAAAGACCAGGTCTAAAAAGAAATTGGATTCTAGGAAAGTAAATATTTTATGAAAAATTGAAAATGTACCCCTGTCCTAGTTTAAGTTGCCTACAGCTCACATCATCAGAGGCAGAGCTTTGAGAAGAGCTAGGAGCGTTTTACACGCTGGTAAAATTTTTCGCAGGCTGAAAGGTGATTTTGAAAACTCATTTGTAAGGTTTGTGTGTTAGACAACATTTTCTAGAGTTCCTCGAGAAGTTTGCTCCCATTTAAAAAGCCCTTACTCAGGAAAGAATTGGTTCTGGAAGTTTCCAGAAAGCTCAGCCAAGCCAACACTAAATTTGTTTTGTTTTTTCCTAAAATAACCGAATTATCATGTGTCTACTGAATGAAAAGCAGCAGCCTGGGCTGCTTCATACCCTTGAGGGTATGAAGCAGGGAGAGTAAGTTCAGAGAGGGTGGTAAGGAGGGCTGGGTGCTGGCCTGCCTTCTCATCTGCAGAATTTCAATCAGCAATAATCACATTTCAGATCACCACAACAGCTCAAAGATTCAGGATGACCTGTCCAAGTGCCTTTTCAAATGTATAACGGACCTCAATTCCTTGAGAAGACAGTTCCCATCAGTAGATCATAATCTTGCAAAAGACATACAACACCCACAGAACAAAGACTTAAGGATATGAGCTTTATATAAAAGTAAGCCTGCTTACTCACTAGGAATAAAGTTAGAGCCTTGGGTTGTTTTTGTCCCCCTTTCCCAGGATCATGGAGGGGTGATGCCCACTGCCTTACTCATCCAGCCTCATTTCTGGACTTCTGCTACCTTGCCAGTTGCTTCCAAAACACACTATGTCCTTCTTCACTCTCTGCTTTGCATATGCTATTCCCTCTGCCTGGATTCTTTTCTCTGCCTTATCCTTCTAGCAAGCTTTTACCCATCCCTCAAAACCCCACTCAAATGGCACTGTTTGGTGGAGTCCTCCCTGACTCCCTAGAGAATCTCCAGAGAGTTAATCGTCCCTCATCAGTGCCCCCATCTCAGCTAGTACAAAACTTACCACACTGTACTGTTTGTTTTCACGTCTGCCTGACCCCCTAGACCTGAGAATTCCTAAAGGGCAGGGGCTGATAATTTATCTCTGTGTGCCCAGCCCTGGCCCAGTGCCTGGCACATTGTAGATACTCAGTCAATGCCGGCTGAACAGAAATGGATTCTTGTTCCTGTAAGTGGCAGGGTGTTTTGCAAGGTGGCTGATCAGGATCACTGAGCAAAAGAAAAGCATTCCTGGAGGGGTCCTTGGGTACTTGCCTGGCATCAGGAGTTAAATGCACATAACTGATTGCTAACATTGAATGCTTGTGTGTTGGAGGGCACACATCATTCAAAACTTGATGAAGGCCATTTGCCTAGAATCTGCTTTAGTTACAGAAAAAGATTTCGTGCAAGAAGAAATTTTCTGATAGTCTGATTGAACTCTGGGCTGTGAATTTAAGGGAGTGGTGGGCACTCCATGTTGAAGAACTTCATAATTTATGATATTTTTTGGAAAAGACTGTTTGGAGCTAGTAGGTTAAATATGAGAAGAGACCTGTGAGTTCAAGCTTTGCTCTGGGCACTGGACATAGGTGGGGTGGGGCTTTGGCAGCTTCAGGTGTAACCACCTGGCCCTCCGTGAATGAGCATTGGGGTTGGAGGCATAGCTGCCGCTTCTCTGGATAGCTCCTCACAACTTTGCCTCATCTGCAAACATTTGAGGGATCAGTAAATATTAGTACATATGTGTTGTCAGTAAATAGACTTTGTGAGAGCTGCCAACACCCTCTGGTGCTCTGAGCTTGTGCTTCTCTCTGGCTCCGAGTCTTTCTCTCTGCCTCCTTGTCCCAAGGCTCTCAGCATGGATGCCAGGGAGCCAGCTGTATAGAAATAAGACTGGGAGACAAAGGAAGAAAGGTACAGGTAACCTTCAAGGGTATCGTAGTTGTTTCCATTCTGTACAGGGGAGGCCCTTGCAGGGCATTTTTTGAGGATGGAATTTCTTGATTTGCACTTCACTGGAAACAACCGTGGGTATAACGAAAGAGGGGAGGACGGCACATGACTGGGACAGATAGCTAAGGTTGGGAAATGATTATCACCCACAAATTAAAATAGGCAAAAGTTCAAAATTATGGTTATCAGAGAGAACCGTGGATCTATATTGCACATTTTTCAAGTTTAGTACAATTATTTTGCTCTATATTTTAAATAGTCTCACTGTTTTATTTAAAAAAATGTTTATTGTGATAAAATATATGTAACAAAATTTACCATTTTAACCATTTTTAAATGGCATTAAGTACATTCACATTGTTGTGCAACTATTACCACTATTGACCTCCAGAACTTTCTCGTCTTCCCCAGCTGAAACTCTGTTCCCATTAAACAATAGCTCCCCATTTCCTCTCCCCCTCAGCACCCCACAACTACCATTCTACTTTCTGCAGGAATTTGACTTCTCTAGGAACCTCATGTGAGAGTTGGTCCTTTTGTGACTGGCTTATTTCAGTTAGAATAATGTCTCCAACGTTCACCCATGTCATAGCATGTACCTCACCGTTTTTCTGTTGTTGTTTTTAAGATTGGCACCTGAGCTAACATCTGTTGCCGATCTTTTTTTTTCTTTTCTTCTTCTTCTTCTCCCTAAAGCACCCCCAGTACACAGTTGTATATTCTAGTTGTGGGTCCTTCTGGTTGTACCATGTGGGACGCTGCCTCAACATGGCCTGATGAGCAGTGCCACGTCCGCACCTGGGATTGGAACCAGCAAAACCCTGGGCCACCGAAGCAGAGTGTGTGAACTTAACCACTCAGCCACGGGGCCAGCCCCTCTTACTGTTTTTTAATTAACTATTTTCATAAGTATGTCTATAAAATTGTTTTTTAATTTTTTAATTTTTGGAGAACTTTAATCCAATCTTGCTTTAAAGGACTGTTTTCTTTTTTTTTATTGAGGTAATATTGGTTTATAACATTATATAAATTTCAAGTGTACATCATTATATTTCAATTTCTGTGTAGATTACATCATGTTCACCACCCAAAGACTAATTATAATCTACCACCATACACATGTGCCTAATCATCCCTCTCGCCCTCCACCCTCCCCCTTCCCCTCGGGTAACCACCAATCAATCTCTGTCTCTATGTGTTTGTTTGTCATTGTTTTTATCTACTGTCTGTGAGAGAGATCATATGCTATTTGACTTTCTCCCTCTGACTTATTTCACTTAGCATAAAGCCCTCCAGGTCCATCCATGTTGTCACAAATGGCCGGATTTCATTGTTTCTTATGGCTGAGTAGTATTCCATTGTGTATATATAACACATCTTTTTTATCTATCCGTCCCTTGATGGGCACCTAGGTTGCTTCCAGGTCTTGGCTATTGTGAATAATGCTGCAATGAACACAGAGGTGCATGTATCTTTACGCATTCGTGTTTTCACTTTCTTTGGATAAATACCCAGCAGTGGAATAGCTGGATCATATGTTAGTCCTATTCTTAATTTTTTGAGGAATCTCCATACTGTTTGCGATGTGCTATAAAATCTTATTTCTTGAAATATCTCCATGTATAGATGAAGCAGTTATCATCATCTCTAGTTTATACTTGAGGAAACCAAGTAGAAGAGAAGATAAGTGCATCAGATGCAATTGGCTACTTATCCAAATCTATCCTTCCCTCTACTCCCTCCCTCCTATCCTTCTTTCTTTTGGCAAAGCCCCAGCTTTGTTCTTGCGTTCACTGGCAAGCTATGCACACAGGGAACGGGCAACTCTTTGCTCCAAGAGTAAGTCTTGATTAATTTCAAGCAATCATGGTAATTTCAGGTCCTTTGCCAATGATTGGTTTAGAGGGTTGGCAGGTGATATGCTTTTGGCCCATGAAATACGCAAGAAAGCTGATGCAAGGCTTCCAGAAAGGGTTTCCTTGCTTTTACAAATAGACACAAGAAGAAACTTCCTACTTTCTGCTTTTTAATGTGGCGGCCACCTGTGTGGGTGATACTTGGAGTTCAGCAGCCATCCTGTCACCATGGGAGGAGTTAGTCAAATAACCCAGACATTACACTGAAGATGGCAGAGAGAGGGAAGGAATCTGGATCCATTATGATGTGACTGAGCTGCTGAATTAACCAGCTCTGGAATTCCCCACCTTTAGTCTTGTTATTTATGTGAGATCATAAACTTCCTTATTGTTTAAACCACTTTTGAATTTCCTGTGCTTGCAGCCAATCATACTAAATGACATATTAAGGATTAAAGCTAAACAGAAGCCAGTGTAGAGGACCCAAGGCTCACACCTTTTTCTACTGGATGATGCTAATAATTCAGCATTGCTCTCTTTGCTGTGAGATCTCCCGACCTATTGTACTATTTCTGAACTGTTGGCTCTGGGAAATAATTTCTAGGAAAAAGGACCCCTGGAAAATTGACTTTGATTTTGAGAAATAAAAGGAGGGGCACTGGAGAAAACGAAGAGAGACACAAGTAACAGAGTGACAACTGCCTAGAGAGCTGCAACTAGAAGGATGGTGAAAAATGATATTTGTGAATGACCCTTTGAAACATTACAGTCAGGTGTGGTCAGAGGGAATGACAAAAAACAAAGCCAGCCAGAGCGGCTGTAAGAGCCAGGGAGCTTTCCTCTCCAATGGGAAACCCAGCAAATCTCAGAGAAGTGGTGTGTGGCAAAGTGGAAGACAAGGGCGTGATATGAAGATGACCAGATAAAGGGCTTTAAAACACCACAACTACTAAATGCTGATAGAGAACTCACATAATTATAATCACATACTAAGCTGACAACAATGCTCACATAAGTTAAACCTGTGTAGATTGTACTAGCTACTTTTTATAGTTTACCCAGAAAGCTTTCTTTTAGGTGTGTGAACTGGGCACGTGATCCTTGTTTGGACAATCATAGTTCTTCATTCTTCAGGCAACTTTTATTTGTCCAGGTGGTGGGCACATGATTTAAGGAAGGGCCCATCAAAGTCCTTCCCTGGAAAATATATACAGATGCTAAGAAAAGTACAGTGTTTTTTGCTAATAGACAAAGAAAAGCAGATAAGAGCAGAAATGAAAGGCAGATGAAAAAGAGTGAGGTGGCCCTGAGTTCTCTGTGTCAGACTCTAAGGCCTTGGTTCCTATGGCACTTGCTTTAAATCTATGAGCTATCCCAGGGTGGCAGATTATATTTTCCAGAAATGGCTACCACAATATATCCCATCCCACATACTCTCATTACAATGCAAAATTAACAGTTCTTCCATCGAGTGGCAGTGTCTGTTTCCCCTACCACCCACCCCCTCCCCGGGCAGACCTTTGTGACCACTTGGGCCAAAAGAGTATGGTGGAAGTGATACTATGTGACTTCTGATGCTGAGTCATCAAAGTGCATGTACTACTGCTTTATTCACTCAACATATTTGATTTTAGAGCACAGGCACCATACTTGAAGAAGCCAAGTAGCCACATAAAGAGGCCATGTGTAGGGGCTGGCCTGGTGGCATAGCAGTTAGGTTCGTGTGCTCCGCTTTGATGGCCGGGATCCCAGGCACTGACCTAGCACTGCTGGTCAAGCCATGCTGTGGCGGCATCCCACATAAAATAGAGGAATATTGGCACAGATGTTAGCTCAGCAACAATCTTCCTCAAGCAAAAAAGGGGAAGATTGGCAACAAATGTTAGCTCAGGGCCTATCTTCCACACACAAGAAAAAGAGGCCGTGTGTAGGGGTCAGGCCAACCGCCGCACCTGAGGTTGTGGTAGACAGCCAGCCTCAACTGCCAGAAGTGAGATGTTTCCAGATGACCCCAGCCATCAAGTCACCCTTAGCCTTTGGGTTTTCCCAACTGAGGCCCCAGGCATCACTGAGCAGCGACGAGTGATCCCTAGGTGTCCTATCTGAATTCCGGACACATAGTGTCCATATGCATAATAAAACGATGGTTTTCAACTAGAAGGACCCACAACTAAAAGTATACAACTATCTATTGTGGGCGGATTTGGGGAGAAAAAGCAAAAAAACAAACAAACAAACAAAAAAGAGATTGGCAACAGATGTTAGTTCAGGTGCCAATCTTTAAAAAAACCCAAAAAACCAAAAACGATGGTTTTATGCCACTAAGTGTTGAGATGGTTTGTTATGCAGCTAAGTTGACTGGAATACTCGACATCCTTCTTGGCGATGTGAACCAAAACATTCTCTTTTTTGCTTAAGCTAGTTTGAGTTGAGTTTTTGTCACTTGTAACTAAAGGAATCTTGATTTACAAACCCTCTTGTCTCTAGGTGTTATACACGCTTGCAAATCAGTTACCAAAAAAGTAACTGGCCTTCTTTCTTGTGGTCTTTGTGGAAAAAGTGCAGAAAGGTAGTGAAGAGGAAAGAAGAATTAGGGCAAGGGCCTCAAAAAAGGCCCTCTTTTTGTTTTCCTCAGCCCGTGAATCCACGGGTAATGGCATGCCTTATTGCCTCATTTAAGTCACTTAATTTTTCTAGAATTGAGTTCTGGCCACTGATCTGCTGATGACCTGTGACAGGTCATTGTATCTTTCTGGGTCTATTTCTTTTTTTAGAGGGTGGTAGTGGAGGGAGCTATTTCTTTATCAGCAAAATGAGGGCATGGGGCCAGATGTGATATTTATTGGTATGTTAATAGCAGCTATGTGCCAAGCATCATGTTAGGTGTTTTCTGCATATTACTCATTTGATCCCCACCACATCCCTATGCAGCAGTGTCAGCCACTTGAGGGTCATTTCCTGGACTAACATTCTATCAACACTTGTTCAGCACCTTCTCTTGTACCTCTCACTCTCATACGCTCTGAGGGCACGGCAGGTCACGTGTGACAATTTCCTTGTTTTCAAGAAGCTTATGTTCAGATCAGGAAGGTAAAGCTAAACTAGATACTAAATTGTTATGGTCTAAACTGAGTGGCATTGACTATAAATGCAATAGGAGTTACGTTCGTTATCTATCGCCATGTAACAGATTACCACAAACTTAGCAGCCTAAAACAACACACATGCATTATCTCACGGTTTCTGTGGGTCAGGAGTCTGGGTTTAGCTTAGCTGGGTGCTCTGCAGGGTCTCACAGGCCTGCAATCAAGGTGTTGGCTAGGCTGTGTTCCTTAGTGTAGCCCAGGAGCCTCCTCCAAGCTCATGCGCTTGTTGGCAGAATTTCTTGCAGGCGTAGGACTGAGGGCCCTATTTTCTTGCTGTCAGCTGGGGGCAGCTCTCAGTTCTTTGCGGCTCTTGCAGTTCCCTGTGGGGAGTTCCCTGTGGGGAACTCCCTCCATGGGGAGTTCATAGCATGGCAGCTTTCTTCCTCAAGGCCAGCAGGAGACTCTCTCAGTCCAGTTGGCTAAGAAAGAGGGTTACATAATGTAACTTAATCATGAGAGTGACATATATCACCTTTGCCATATTCTACTGCCTAGAAGCAAGTTACAGGGGACGGGACTACACAAGCGTGTGACTCACTGGGAGGAGGGCGTGACTGTATTTACCGCAGGAATTTAGAGAAGAGATGTCAGAGTGAACTGGAATCCTCAGGGGAGGCTTTATGGAGAGACGTAAGCTAGAGCTTGGAGAATGAGTAGAATTTAGACCAGCAAAGAGGGAAGGGGAGGAGGCAGGATGTCTAGGACCAAAGAACTGTATGAGCAAAGGTGTGGAGGTGGGGTTCTCACCTGAGGAATCCCTGCACAAAGAGCTCAGAGAAACCTGCTGACTGTGCCTCACAAAGGGTAGCAGGAACTTTTTTTCTTTAACCAGAGGAAACTGGGTAGTGGAGAAAGTCCTGGCCTCCGTGTCAGAAATTTTGAGTTCAAGGTTCAGTTCTGCTATTAACTAGCAGTGTAACTGGAACTTGCTGGTTATCTGAGCCTAGTTTCTCATGAGTGCTTCTATTTACCTTGTTCTTGTGAGGACTAAACAAGCTCTTGGATGGGAAGTACTCTGCAAACTGTCCAGGTCCTATTTCCAAAGGCAGCTTTACCAACTTCTAAGACCCCACTCTCTCTGGGTCCCCCAGCTCTCTGACTCCTTTCTCCATCTTTCACCTGATCCCCTTTCCCTTAAAGTCTCCTAAATTCGGAGAGGGGTGTTCTCTAGGTTTTGGCCTTGCCACTTCTCTCATCTCACTACATGCTCTGCCTTAGGGCTCTCATCTGCCACCACTCACAATCCAAAGTCTATGGCTCCCAAGTCTATGCTCTGGTCCAGATCCTTTGCCCTCATCCCAGACTTATGCGCCCAGCCAATTCCTGTTGGATCTCCTGCAGGCCCCTCAAATCTAACATACTCCAAGCTGAACTCATTATCTTCCCCCCGCAAACCTCTTCCTCTTCCTTTTCTTGCCTGGTCTTGGGAAATCACACCACCAAGTCAGGAGTCTTTCGTTGTTCTTTCCTCCTCCACCCTCACACCTAAGATCCAAGTGGTCACCAAGTCCATTCTCTCCTGTGGATCCTCCTCCCAACACCACTGCCCTAGTTTGAATCTCATCAGTTCTCCCCTGAATCACTGCAATTGCTTTTTAATGGATCTGTCTATCTTATTTTGTTCTCCACGCTTCCTGCAGAATAAACTTTCTGAAGCACAAATTTGATATTCCCGCCGCTCTGCTTAAAAGCATTCAGAGGCCCCTAAATACTTAGGAATGAGATTTACACTGCTGGGTGTGATATTCAATACCTGAAGCCCTCCCAGATCTGATTCTTGCCCACTCCTTTCTCGCCTCCCCTGCCCGCTTCCTCCCTGTCCCCTCTGCTCCAGTCCTACTGAACTGCTTGCAGTTCTAACACTGCATCACGTTCTTTCAAACCTCTGTGTGTTTGAATACCCTCTTCCCCTTGTCAGAAATGCCCTTCTCTGCCTTGCTAACTCATCTGTGATCACTCCTAGGTGCGCTCTTAGCAGTTTGTGCAGGCCTCTATCACAGCTCTCATTACTCAGGAGCGCCAAAGCCTGGACTGTAATTGTTTTTTCTTCTGCTGTCTCTCTTGCTAGATTGTGAGTTCTCAAGAGCAGAATGGTGTCTTATTTTATTTTCTTACTTTGATACTGTGATCACCTTTTCTTTCAATCTGATCCTTTCTAAATATTTTATGTATTTATTTTTTGAATAGGCAACACATTTATCTGTCCAAAAATTCAGAAGTTACAAAAGGTATATAGCAAAAAGTCTCCCTCCTACCCCTGTCCCCGACCCCTGCTGTCTAGTCTTCCTCTTCAGAGGCAATCAATGTTATCTGATACTGTGAATACTTCTAGAGATAGAAACACATCTAGGGTTCTCCTTTTATACAAAAATGGAATCATGTTCTACAGACTATGCTGTACCTTGTGTTCATTTAACTATGTACAGTATCCATGAAATCACTCCACTTCAGTATATAAAGAATTTCCTTATTCTTTATTTACAGTTATTCAGTTTTCTATCGTGGAACTATCATAATCTAACCAATGAACATTAGGTTGTTTCCAATCTTCTGCAAATACAAACAATACTGCAATGACTAACGTCACAAAAATGTCATTTCACACATGTGCAAGTGTCACAGTAGAATGAACTCCTAGACGTGGAACTACCAGATCAAGGGGTATGTGCATTTGTACGTTTATGTCATATTGCCCTTCACGGAGTTTGTAGATATCTTATTTATCTCTGTATCCCTAGCCACTGTTACAGAGCCTAGGACAGAGTAGGCATTCAGTACAGTTTGTCAAATAAAGAAAGGAAAAAAAATAGCTCTTTTAGTGGAAGCTCCCTTTTTCCTTCCTCTGATGCCTTGCTTTAGAGGATAAGTTCCTTTCCACCCAGTGCTCAGTTCAAACCAAATGATTCATGTTCAACCAAAATGCCACTATGCCACTATTATTTAGAGCAAGATTCTTTTTTTTTTGTGAGGAAGATTCTCCTGGAGTTAACATCTGTTGTCAATCTTCCTCTTTTCTTTCTTTTTTTTTTTTTTTTGGCTTGAGGAAGGTTAGCCCTGAGCAAACATTCATGCCAATCTTTTACTTTGTACTTGGAATGCCTCCACAGCATGGCCTACTAGCAGAGTATGTCCGCACCCTGGCTGCCAAAGCAGAGCATGCAGAACTCCAACCACTCAGCCATGGGGCAGCCCCCTGGAGCAAGATTCTTATTCCAACTTTTATTAATTTTCATATTTGTGTAACTAATTGAGACTCATCTCCATTAGCTTAGTTATAAAATAAAGTCACATTAATTTTTATGTACTAATAACTTTGAGTCCTTATCTCACATTTTGTGAGACGTCTCAATTATTCTACTGTGTTTTTTTTTTCCCCTTGAGCAATTCCTGGAAACCCTTACATAGTCCACAAATTCTTTCACGGGGTTGTTCTTGTTTTTATAAGTCACTTGACCTCTCAAGTGAACTTTTACTGTCTTTTAACTATGTATCCCTGTTGCTTCTTCTGGATTCATGGCTTACTAGCTGTGTGACCCTTCTCTGCCTGTTTATTTATCTATAAAATAGGGGGCATTATAGGGTTGTGAGGATTAAATGAGATTATAGATGTAAAGTGCTTAGAATAGTGTTTGGCACATAGTAATGTTGAGAAAGAGAGTCCTTCACACATCTTTCATGCTTCTACTGGTGTTCCTGGGTATGCCAAAAATGCAAAGCCCTGACTGCTCTTTACCACGGTCATTTCTCATGGCTGTATTTATAGTGAGCAACTTTGAAGGATGAAGTAATGTCTCCCTCCAGGACAAAGAACAGGTTTGCTGACTGCTTCCTATAAAATGACAGGTTCTTTAAGCTCAGTGTACTGCAGCTGTCATGCAAATCCAGTAAGCGCACAAGATCCATCTGAGTCCTTGGTGGCATCTCTATGGGACTTGGGGGAGCAAGAGAAATAGACACAAACATGCTGAAGCTCATGTTGCTTCCTGTGTCTTGAGTAATAGCCCTTTGTCTCTGACCCAGGACTCTTGTGTCGTCTATCAGCATCCATGAAACAGTAACAGACTAAATTATTGGCTTGTCAGTAGGGTAAAATCAAATACCAGGCTGGAGCAGTAAGCGCTTAAGTAAGCTATTTTCCTTATTTTTGCTCTTGCTCTTCTCACTTGCCTTTGCCAGGCACTGTGTACAGTATCTTGAAGTCTGCGTTTGGGAAGGTAGCCAAAAAATATCAATTGCTGCCATTTGCGAAGAACTCTGCTGTGCTGCTGGGGGAAACAAAATGAATTAGAAATAAAGGTAACTTCAAAATCATTGCTCAATTGAAATTATTACTTTGTCATTCTAATATCCAGTTCTAAAACACTGAGACCATAGTTTCCTCTACATATGCTTTTAGTACATTTGGGGCACAGTTTTTATGTAGTTGCAATACGTGAAAAGAAAGTTGCACAAAAACAACTTGGCCTTAGTTCCTGTTACTTAATAGCTGAATGACTTGGGCATTCTAAGGTTCCGTTTCCTAATATGTGAAATAGAGAGAGAAACTAACTCATGATCCAGTAGTCTCACGAGGTTGTTAGGGCCATGTATGTGAACACATAAGATACTGAGCAAATGAGTTGTTATAATTTAAGACTGTGTTGACTCACAAATGTCAATTTGTCCTAATATTACTGTTTTTAGAGGGTACGAAATGAAAGAACAAAAAAAAAGTTGCATCACGTCAACAACTGAGTCAGTCAACCAAGCGCCATGCCGGGTTAGCGGCTCACGGTCCAACAGAGGAATCTGCTAGGAGCATAAAAGACAAACTACAACTCCCAGCAGGCTTTGCTCCCTAACTGCGTCATATGACCTCAGCTCCTGCCCGGGTCCGGCCCTTTCCCCGCCCCCACCGCCCAAAAACTACATCTCCCAGGAGGCTCCACGGTGTCTAACCGTCCTTTCCCCCCGCCCCCTGCCTCCCCTTTACCCTCGCCGGCAGCTCCGTGGCCGACTCGGGTCCCGCGGTCGACGGAGCGGGCGCGCGCGCCGGGGGTCGCGCGGCTGTTGAGAAGGGCGAGCGCGCGCGGGGAGGGAGTGGAGGCGTAGTGGGGCGGGGGTACGGTTCGCTTGCTCGCAAGATGGCGGACGAGGACGGGGAAGGGATTCACCCCTCAGCCCCTCACAGGAACGGAGGTGGCGGCGGCGGTGGGGGGTCTGGGCTCCACTGCGCCGGGAACGGCGGCGGGGGAGGCGGCGGCCCGCGGGTCGTGCGCATCGTCAAGTCCGAGTCCGGCTACGGCTTCAACGTGCGGGGCCAAGTGAGCGAGGGCGGGCAACTGCGGAGCATCAACGGGGAGCTGTACGCGCCGCTGCAGCATGTGAGCGCCGTGCTGCCCGGGGGGGCGGCCGATCGGGCCGGGGTGCGCAAGGGGGACCGCATTCTGGAGGTGTGAGTATCGGGGCGCCCGGCGCCCCACCCCGCCCCATCCCCTCCGCCTGTCCCTGCTTCTCCCCTCTACCCCTGTCATCCTCAGGCCGCACCTTCCCCCAACCCCCGAACCGGCCCTGCGGACCCCCGCCCCCTTCTGGCCCGGCGCCTCTTTGGGGCTTGACCCTCCCCACACCCTGGGTTTCTGCGACTCCCACCCCCCTCCCTGTAATCTCCAGTTCACGTCCCTGCCGCCACTGCTTTTACCCCTGCCCTCCATTCCCTTGCCTTCTTTTCTGTCCCTTTGCCTTCCGCTTCGGCATGCTGCTTTCTGCTCCTCGCTGCCCCTCGCTTTCCTCGTGATGAACCTCTTCTGCTCCTCACTGACAGCATCTCCTTTTCTGACCCAGCCACTGTGTGTCCTCCCCAAGTTCTCATCTTTGTCATCATAGTTTCTTGTTCTCCACCACTGCCTTCAGCCCCCGTGGACCGGCCCAGCAGACGAGGAAGGACCGGCCGTTCTGCCCTCTAGACCGAGTAGGCAGGACCTCTGGTCTGCTCCTACTTTTCCTCCAGAAACATCATCCCTCCACACAGCTCTGCTTTTCTTTCCTTAGTTACCCTCTCCTTATGGTTAAGCACCTCTTGTATTTTGCTAGCCTACCATGTGACCCTTTCCTTCCCTCCTTTTTGTACTCCTTCTCCGAGTACACCTTCTTTTCTGACCCTTGCATGCCTTTTTGGTGGTGGTGGCGGCGGCGGTTGGGTCTTTGACACCATAGTTTCTCTTCGCAGTAGTGCCCATGTTACACCAGGATTTTTGAATCTAGGGTCTCCATCACCGCATCCCTCTGAGAGCATCCCTGTTCTGGCCCCCTGTCTTCACTCTTGCACCACACTCCTACTTCTTTGTAGTCAGGTTTATGGTAGAGCTCTCCTTAGTTTCTACTTCCCTCAGACTACAACCCCCTTTTGGGTCTTTGACCTCCTTACTTTTTCAGGGCACGCCGTTTCCATTCTCTCTCCTCCTCTATTCTCTTGTGAGCCCACACTTGACTATCCTATTCTTTCTCTCCTCTGCGTTTGCTTTCCCTTCCTTCTGTCTTAAGGCCCCTTCTGCTGCTGCAGCCCATCCTCTTTCCCTGCTGCAGTCCCTCCCCCTTCATCCTCCATCCTGACTTCCCCATTGCATGCCTTAAAGCTCTGGCAGGATGCTGCCTTGTCTTGCAGTTTCTGTGCAGTCCTCCTCCACTCCTCTCATCCAGGTGTTACATTTGTGTTTCTGTACTTTGTATTAAAATGTATATAGTGATTGCGGGTTGACTGGTAGGTGGGGTGTGCTCTCGTCTCCACTCTCCTTAGCAGTCTTCAGCTCTGTCTCTCTCTCTCCTTCTTCCTGAATCTGTCTTGTGTGTTCTTTTTTCACACTTGTGCCCTCTCCCTCAGTGCTTGGATTTGCCCTCATGAAGTCTCTCATTTTTTATAAATGTTATTCTAATCATAATTTTCACAACTTTCAGTCTTTCCTCTAGTAAAACAGTGAGTATGCGCAAGGTTTCAAAGGGGATAGTGTCTTGAAGTTCTGCCCTATAGAGGAGTCCATCCCTTCTTAGTCATCTTATGCCCCCTGCCCTTATCCTTGACATTCTTATTCTCTGGTATCCACTCATTCTATATTCTCTTACCTTCCACCTCAAGAAGGCATAGCTCACCAAAGCAAGGGTTTGGAGTTTTATACTTTTGCTCTGTCCTTCCTGTATATAGATGCTTTCTTTTTCCTTTAATGTCCGACATACTTTTTTCTAGCATTCTTTGGCACTATGTTCTTAATCTTTTGGGGGTCAGAGTATTCAGATATAGAATGCAATAGTGCCCCTTTACTTTGTACTTGGGTGCCTAATTCTTTTCTTTCTAGATATCTTAAAATCTGTGGCTGATGTTTCCTCCTGATAGAAATTCTTAGAATTGTTATTTTCTTTTCCCTTTGGAAGTTTAACTTTGGATCCAGCTGTTTGTTTATTTTTAAATTTAAAACTGAAGTATTTACCTAAATTTATAAATTGATCATAAAGTTCTAACTCATTTATTCTTTCAGAAACTAAAGGAACTAGACCAAAACAATTCTGTAGAAGACTACAGTTAATGTGATCGACCATTTCAAGTATATACATATATGCCAATAACAGAGTTGGTGGCTTCTTGCCTTTATTGTGGTTTTTGCAGCAGAGTCCAGATATAAACAAGGTGCTGTGAAGGAGACCTCAAATCATCCCCCAGTACAGGTAGAAGGACTTGCCTCAGGCCCAGGTTTCAGTCTAGGCCCATTCCTCCTTCCAGAGAAAAGACTCCATTTCGGCACGTCCTTGGTGCTAGGTAGAGAGAACTTTGTCTCTTTTAGTGGGCAGCGCGAAAGAACATTCTTTGCTTAGAGAATCTTTCTCTGGTTCTCTGAAAAAGTAAAGACATTTTCCTGTCATTCATTTCTCACCTTCCAACTGTGGTTTGCTTTCCAGATTCTTTGAAGCTCCTCTGCTACTATAGTGAAAATAGTGACAGTTGCAACACAGAGTCGAGCTAGTTGGTAAATTCTCTATGACCGCAACTATACCATTTCTTTTGCTTTCCTTCCCTTTTTCCAAAGTCTGCATCTTAGGTTTTCAGGTGAGGGGAGGAAATCAGTGACCAAACAGACATGATTCTTGAGGGGTGTTTGTGTCTACTACTTGTTTTGATCTTGGTTAACTTGATGCTGATTTCCCTAAAGCATTCTTTAGGCAACACACTCCTTAGAGCTTTTTTCTGTGTCTCTCACCTGAGTTCCTTTAGTTAACCTCTGTGTTGTCCCAGTTGATGAAGTGCCAAGTGGGGTCAGGGTTAAGCACGGAGAGATCATCATTGTGTAGATGTAGTTTGTATGAAGTCATAGGTGGATGTCTGGACCTTGACAATTGCTGTTTAAGACTTCCTATTTTAGATACTTTCCTCCTCTACACAAATTATTTTGTTCTAATTTTCATGTATTGCTCTTGTTTGAACAACTGCTAGAGATGTGAAAGGACAGAGTAACTTTGAGATTTGAGGACATACAAGCTTGGACAAAAGTAAGAACATCAGTTTCTTTGTATTTCTTTTAAGCGGGGTCTTTGCTTAACAAGGCCCTGTCCTTCGTGAATCTTGGAACAGTCATTAAACTAAATTCAGTATGGTTCAGTTTGTCCTTTCTCCCATCAAAACTGACTAGATTCTAACTGGTTCAGAAAAGAGTCATATTGCAGGGCTTGGTTCTGGAGTATGAACAAGCCCCCTGGGCTCTAAATTTTACTGCAGATGGAAAGTTTTCTTGACTTGCAGTGTTAGTCTCCACCTTGTAATTTTTCCCAGCATAACATACATTGAGTGTCTTTCCTTTGATGTCTGTATACCTGGAGGCTAATGAGTGAAGGATGCTTTCAACAGATAGAACCAAAATAAATATGTCTTTGCACTAATTATATAGTTTGTGAAGTAAGATTTGACTTCAGGTTAATTTTCTTAAAGTTAAAGTAGTTCCAAGGGCTGTTCATTGATTTCTTGAGGGATACCCTTGGGAGGCTTTAAGAGTGCAGTGAATATGGATATGGGACCCTCTGTATTTTTTTTGTTTTTTAAAGATTTTATTTTTCCTTTTTCTCCCCAAAGCCCCTGGTACATAGTTGTATATTTTTAGTTGTGGGTCCTTCTAGTTGTGGCATGTGGGATGCAGCTTCAGCATGGCTTGATGAGTGGTGCCATGTTGGCACTCAGGATCCCAACCAGTGAAACCCTGGGCAGCTGAAGTGGAGCATTCGAACTTAACCACTTAGCCACAGGGCCGGCCCCAGGGACCCTCTGTATTTTTGCAGGATTAGGTTTGTCTGTTGGCTAGTTTGTTTTGTCTCTTTGGTATTTGGGTAGTGTGATCTTTAATAAGCATGGACCCCTAAGGTTGGCTTGCAAACATGATATATTTATTCTAGGCAGAGAGTGTATACTTTCCTCCTTGATAGCTACAAGATAATATACCCATCAACTTTCCCTTGTTAAAGTGAAACCGTAATAAAAGTAAAGCTATATATTTATGGAAATTTGTTTATTTAGAGTTAATTTTAATAGCTTATTACTATCTCATGGGCAGTCTTTTTTTTGAGCTTCGTTTTATGTGAAAGTTTGAAAACCATTGAATAAAAAGAAGTTGCTGCCACAAGAAATATTTTTACAAGTTAAATGTGAGTCGTGTCACATTGACTGCTAAGGACTTTCTCAAAAGCTGCTTTCTCAATTGTAGCTGAATTCTATTTGGCTTAGATTTTCTAGGTAGATTTTGGAAATGGTGTTTGAAATCATGGTTATTGATGAAAGGCATTTTTTTTTAATTAGTTAATTTTTTGTGAGGAAGATTAGCCCTGAGCTAACATCTGCTGCCAATCCTCCTCTTTTTGCTGAGGAATACTGGCCCTGAGCTAACATCCGTGCTGTGCCCGTCTTCCTCCACTTTATATGTGGGACGCCTGCCACAGCATGGCTTGCCAGGGGGTGCCATGTCCACACCCAGGATCTGAACCAGCAAACCCCGGACCGCTGAAGTGGAACATGCAAACTTAACTGCTGCACCACTGGGCTGGCCCCCAAAGGAAATTTTTTATGGCACTGATTCTCAAGCGTTAGTGAGCATAAGAATCACTGGGTGTGCTTGTCAAAATTATAGATTCTCGGGGCCGGCCTGGTGGTTCAGTGGTTAAGTTCACATGTGCTGCTTCAATAGCCCAGGGTTGGCCAGTTCGAATCCCAGATGCGGACCTATGCACTGCTTGTCAAGCCATGCTGTGGCAGGCATCCCACATAAAATAGAAGAAGATGGGCATGGATGTTAGCTCAGGGCCAGTCTTCTTCAGCAAAAAGAGTAGGATTGGCAGCAGATGTTAGCTCGGGGCTAATCTTCCTCAAAAAAAAAAAAAGAAAATTATAGATTCTCAGGCTCACCCTTTAAGGATTATGATTCGGTAGGGCTTGCATGGAGCCTAGAAATCTTTATTTTTCACTCCCTTGCTGGGTCTGCGTAATGCAACCCACATGCCCAATCCATACGTAGAGCGACACTACACGTTGTAGGCCTTGAATTCTCAGTTCATTTTATCTTCATGGTTATTTTAAGAGTTGTGAGCTAAGAGTATACTAACAAATAGTGATTTATTTAGGCTCCTGAATTTCACCCCTTAGGAAAATCGGTTCTGTAGATAGTTAGCTATTATATCTGATCATCTTTACTTTACTTGTTGAATCTTGCTAAGCTGTTGTAATAAACATGGGTGGTTAAGAGGTAGAACAAGTTAATAGTACTGATCATCATTGTATCAGTTTGCAGTTTGTGTAGTGTGTTAGAGTTTGCACAGTGTTTTTATATTTGATCTTCACAACAGCCTTGTGAGACAGGGAAAATATAATCTCCTTGAGGGCAAGAACTACATCTATGTTGTTTCCCTAGCCAAATGCCTAGTGGTGCAGGGAAGGTATTATTCAATAAATACTTGCTGAATGAATGTGGGAGTATTATCTCTATTTCATAAGAGAGGAAACTGAGTGTTGCACTAATGAGTGTTAACCAGAATTAAACCCAGGTCTTTGAACTCTAAATCCAGTGTATTTTCCATTTCTTTGTTTTCTCATCTATTCTTGACTGTTAATAGTCAGCTATTCTTGACTGAATAGTCCCTTAAAATTTTTAAAATTCTTAAAATTCAGTCTTATTCCTGTAAACTTGGATAGCAGTTGAGCTTTGGTTCTATGATTGTGAAATGTAACTGTCTGATATCTTTATTTACCATGTCTCTTGTATTGTTAAATTGGGTGGGAGATGGGGGACCAAAGCAGTCATTCTTTGCTATTATTTCTTGCTGTCTTTTCTCTGTTGGTTATCAGTGAAGAGAGCCTGATGCAACCCTAAGAAAAACTTTTTTTTTTTTAATTTTTAAAAAAATTATTTATTTATTTATTTAAAGATTGGCACCTAGGCTAACAGCTGTTGCCAATCTTCCTCTTCTTTTTTTTTTAAGGATTGGCACCTGGGCTAACAACTGTTGCCAATCTTTTTTTTTTTTTTTTCCTGCTTTATTTCCCAAACCCCCTTGGTACATAGTTGTATGTCTTAGTTGCAGGTCCTTCTAGTTGTGGGATGTGGGACGCTGCCTCAATGTGGCCTGACGAGCGGTGCCATGTCCACACCCAGGATCCGAACCCTGGGCCGCTGCAGCAGAGCACGTGAACTTAACCACTCAGCCGCAGAGCCGGCCCCAGAAATACTTTTTTTTTTGAGGAAGATTCGCCCTGAGCTAACATCTGTGCCAGTCTTCCTCTATTTTGTATGTGAGTCACCGCCACAGCATGGCTGATGAGTAGTGTAGGTCTGTGCTTGGGATCTGAACCTGTGAACCTGGACCACCAAAGTGGAGCACTCCAAACTTAACCACTAGGCCATGGGGCTGGCACCCCCAAGAAATACTTTTAATTCCATAGGTAATTAAAATTGAGGTGGCAAACAGATAAAACTGAGCTTGAAAATAGCATTATCTTCCCCTCAGAAATCACTTCCACAACGTTGCTGTGACCAGGAAAAGATCTTTTGTTAGTAACGTGAAGATTTGTCTGGGTCATATAAGTTATTTTGAAGAAGAGTTCTCTTTCCAGCCGCCACTGATGAGTTTGTTTCAGGTGAGGGTTTGTTACCATGCTCTCAGGGATAATTATTTTTTAAGATAAGTCCCATTGGGAGTAATTCTTATGATCTGGTAGATAAGCAAAGAGACTCAATTGACAAGCAAACAGTTACAATTTATGATCACTGCACAGTGCTTTGGGAGCATGATCGGTGGTGAGTTCATTTGTTAGAGGATGGCATTACTGATACAAAGGATATTGTCTGGGTTTAGGTTAGAGCTGGTCAGGATCATTCTGTTCTACTAACAGCTTTGTAGATGGTTTCTGTGCTTCACTAGGGCAGTCCAGTAACAGCCTATGTATAGGTGGTACAATTCCAGCCCCACGTTTGGAAAAAAATTGCAACTCATAGTAAGATACATTCTATTTTACAACCCAATATAAATACAAAAAAAACACCTGAAACAAGTTTCACAAAACTGTATTTACTGGTATCATGTACTCTGGTATTTTTTAGTCTGTTCAGTATTTTGGGGTTTTTGTTTTGTTTTGTTTTTTGAATTCTTATGGTGGACCACCAGATTAATTTCATGACTCATTAGCTTGTGATCCACTGAAAAACAGTGATTTAGGGCGTCACTTTTCTCATGTTGGCCCACTAATATCACCTCATATTCAGTCTGGCTCCACAATTAAGTACAAAGTATGTGTGAAGTACTGTTAGGCTTGTGTGAGTCAGAGTCTCTGCGTGCCTGCCCTTGAGCAGCTTACACTGCAGTAGGGGAGGTACATGTAGACAACTTACTGTGTGTAAAGCAAAGTGAAATAATGGAGATAAATGAAAAACACAACGGGAGGTTAGAGGAAAGAGTGAATATGCTTAAGAAGATTGGTGGGTAGATAGGTCATAGAAAGCTGTTAAACTGTGACTGAAGGACAAGTGTAATTTCAGGAGTCAGAGAACGGGGAAGGATTTTATAGGCTGAGAAAACTGCGTGTCCTAAGGGAGGAAGATGTGGAAAGTTCTTAGGACAGCAGGCAATCTAAAGTTGCTCCTTGTTTCTAGACAGTTGTGCTTCAAGTTAGATAGAAAAGGGCTTTGAATGCAGTGCTGCAAGGTTTGGATTTTATTCTGTTTTTGAGGTCAGAGTAAAGTTGTATATGCATTAATACTCAGGACTCCCTGTGAATTTAGTTTTTATTTAATTATTTACCCAAAGAGGTTGAGTAACTTTTCCGAGGCCAAAGAGGAAAATCACTGTATTAGAATTAGAAGAATTTCAGAGCATCCAGTCTCCTGGGCTGTCTTGTACTATATAAAGAAGGGAACTAAGAACAGCTAAGCTCTGACACCCAGAGCTGGGAACAGCTGGTGAGGAGCTGGTTGCCTTTAATTTGTGTATGTATGTTACCTCACGATCCAATCCAGCTTCTCAAATATCAATTTCTCTTTCTCCTGTGTTTTAAATGACTATACTTATTGTTGTGTTTATAGTTCATGAATTTGATCCTTAAATGCTGCAGGCCCACTTGTGTGTGCTCTGCCCTTGCTATGATGTTCTGTTTTAGCTGTACTTTCCTCCAGGTTTGCTCCTCTGGTTTGAAGATGCTTCCTTTAATTTAGATCTTTTATCTTGGTGTACAGCATGTTTTGGGAGTTGAGGGAACTGAGGACAGAGAACTTTAATATAATACCAAGATTTTTACCTGCAGTCTACTTTCAAAATGAAAATTCATACAAAGATCCTTCAAGTAAGTTTTAGAATTGGTGGTGACCACAAAGTGAATTTTTGCTTTCTTTCAGTAATGTGGGGGGTACTTGAGGATTAAATTTTGTGATGTAGTATTAGTCGAGTACTAGCTAGTATGTGTGCAGTCTCTCTTGTTTTTTATTTACTGCTCCCTGCTAACTAAATAGGGTTCTCATAACACTTGAGGAAATACACCTATCTCAAGGTATTAAAGTTGCAGAGTAAGGAACTGTGGTGAGTGTCCTTATGTGTACTTCCTTCCATGAACTTCTGTTGTTATGAAAACATCTTTTAAAAAATGATTTGTTTGGGCCAGCCCTGCGGCCCAGTGATTAAGTTCCCGTGCTCCCCTGTGGCAGCCCAGGGTTTCGCCGGTTCGGATCCTGGGCATGGACGTGGCACTGCTCATCAGGCCATGCTGAGGTGGCGTCCGACATGCCTCAACTAGAAGGACCCAGAACTAGAATATACAACTATATACTGGGGGACTTTGGGGAGAAGAAGAAGAAAAAAAAAAAAAGAAGAAGATTGGCAACAGATGTTAGCTCAGGTGCCAATCTTAAAAAAAGAAAAAAAGATTTGTTTTTGCTTAAGCTATCTGAAACTTCAGGTTCTTATGTCACACCTCAGAGCAAGACCAGAATGACACATCTGTGCATTCTATGGACTTGAAACACAAGTAATTAGTTTACTTCTCTTTGGAAAAGTGCAGAGCAGTCTGCAGAGAGTCAGCTGCGTATATGGATATTCTCCCAGTTGTGTTCAAGAGCCTGATTACTCTTACAGAACTAACTATTCAGTGAGATTAAGCAGGAAGTTCTCTCTCCCCCACCCCAATACTGCAGTACTTTTATATTTATGTGTCTGTCTAGTTCTAGTTATATTTACTTAGTATGTTTTGAAAACTGGGAGATTGCTTAAACTAATACATGGAGATCTTGGAAAATGTGATGACTTGTGTGAAAGTTTTGGAAATTTCTTCCACTTCTCTTACTGATCAGTTTAATCATCCATAAAGTTTGTAATTTGTAAAGTGTGTAGTTTGTCTACCGAATGTACCATATGGGTTACTTAATTATTTTTACCCAATATTATGGTCATTTTGATTCTGGTAGGGTTAAAAACTACTTTTTGGATCTGTTTTCACAAAATAATGTAACCTGCATCTATCTTTACTTGGAAACAGCGACGAATGTTGTTCTCTTTACCTCGTGTTTTGAATCCACGGAAATGTGACACTAAAGTTTCCCCTTATGAGTTATGTGCTCATAGATTACTTTAGATTTCCCTGTCTTACCCAATTATCCTGTCTATTGCTGATTTGGAAAAGGTCTTACTGTACCTTTCTTCTTATTCGATATGTTGAAATAGACTACAATTTACTGTGAAACTGTGGTCTGTGTTTCCCGGCTTCCAAAAGAAGTTGCCCAAATTTAATTTGGATTAAAGGGTAGTATTTGATTGCTAAAGGGCCATATCCCTTCAAGAGTATATCTCTTCTTACTAATTTTTAGAGGCTGTCTTTCATAGATGAAGGTATTTTGAGCTGTTTTTTCAATAGTAATGATAGATTTACACTTCTGTTCACACTCATGACAGTACCTCTTGAGACTAATTGAATACTTAGGAAATAGGTATTGGGATTGAGGATGCAGGCTGTTGTCCCAGAACAAACTTACCAAAAGCTTAAAAACATTTGGGGGTTGCATTTAAATTGGCCATATAGGCAGTGGTTCAAAATATAGCAGATCTCAAACTCTTGGGTTGGTGCTAGGAAATGATCTAGGATTGATTGTGTTTCTTCTGCTGGTGAATAACTGAGTGAGGGATCCTCAGAAATAGTGTGCATAGGAGGGAAATGAGTTAGTCAGGCTAGGGAAGCCATTATGGCTATGAGCAACTTTCTTACTCATATCTAACATTCAGTATTCCACAGCATGAGGAAGTAACCCATTTGCACATCCAGCCTTACATTTGGATAGAACCATAGAGTTGCTATCTGCAAGTTCTTAAAGATAAAAATTGAAAAGCAAACAAATCCTATCAAAATAAAATGTTGATGTTGTATATTTTTATAGTTGTAGTATCAGTACTTTCTTTAAGACTTTACCGGTAATTTTTTAGCCTCTATTGTGTGAGGGAATCCGTTGTGCTTTATGTGGTGCATTTACTTTTCATGAAAAGTAAAAAGATGAAAACAGTGTAATGACTTGCTTTTTAAATGTCAACATGTTTATTTCTTATTCCTTCTCCTTACCTTATTTTGCTATCCTTGGAATCAATGTTCCTATTTAAAAATTAATAAAAACAATTTAGTTACTTTTATTCTCAACATATTTGAATAAAAAATAACATAGCCTTGCTTTGAAATTGCTTGTATAATTGACTGTGGTATTTTACTCTTAAGCATTATTCCTACTACCTTCCATAATAGAAAGCAAAATGATTACTAATGCTAAAGTTTGCAAAATGTAGAGCTTGCATAATATTTTTAGTACTTCCCCCAAACAGTGAAACCAGTGTAAAAGTTAAAAATAATGAATGAAACTGTGGAAGTGCTTGAAGGAAAACTATTATTGTGTTTGTGTGCTGGCCTTAATAATATTTTTCATTCATTCCGGGAAAAATTTTAATGAGTGTTTACTGTGTGACAAAAACATGATCAGACACTGGGGATGGAAAGCTGAATAGCATGTAGTCCTTGCCCTTAGGAAATTTACGGTTTGGATGAAGAATCTGGCAGATTAACAGACAATTTCAATCCTGGAGTAAACCCAGGGAGGGTAAAGAAAATAAAGATAGCACCTGACTAGACAAGATTTGGCAGGGGAGGTAAGGATAGAAGCCTCAGGTCATTTTTAAAGCCCTGTTGACCTGAAATCTCACCCCCACAACCCAACCCCAACAAATCTAGAGCAATTCCTCCAAGTCCTCATAAGTACTTTTTTTGCACATAGCTATCTAAACTAGTAAATGCAAGTGCCCAAGGACCATGTGCATCTTAACAGGAGTCTCCTAGACACACAGTGTTCAAATCTCGGAGGACTATATAGTTTATTGCCCAAACCAAGGCACTTTTAAAAATGAAAGGGGCCCGTTAATTATGCCAGGACCACAGGTAGAAGCTAGATGTGTCCTGGCAACCTGGAATACAGGTTTATAGCCTTAATGATTTTAATATAGGAGGCTGTTTTAAAATTTTAAGACTGGAATTTTATATTCTGTTAGGAGGGAAATGAACAAGTTTATGTTTATTCTTGGTGACAAGTAGTTACATTGGCCTTACAGGTAATTATCAGATAACAAATGAACCTTTCTTCTGAATAGCTGGATTATAATTTTGTGTTTGTTTTTAAAATATCTTAAAGCCTTAAGCCTTATTATACTTTTTTCCTGAATGACAAATATGATTCGTTTATTCAGAAATAAATCTACCTGCATTGATTATATTTATATACTGATTGTCTTGGAACTAGAGGGTCTGAAGAATCTATTACTCCTTCCCAAGTAATAAACCCTTGTTTACCTCTGGCTGGAGCTATTAAGATTGAAAGACAGATGACCCTTATTTGTACTTTTCCTGGCTCGGGCATCATTCTTTGTGAATAGAACACCTGGCCAAGGGTAAAAGTCTAGGTGATGGTAAGCAGCTTATTTGACAAGTTATTTATTCTTTTTTCCCCTCTTTGGCAAGACCAGATTTTGATTGACGTGCGTCTCAGTTTTTCAACCCTGCCAGGGCCTTACTGTGTTATTAATACTCTCTTTTGCCCTGTGTTAAATTTCTGGATGTAGGTGCTTTAAAGTATTGGTATAAGTACTGAATTTTGCTTTTGATACTTAAAGGCACCAAAGATTTTGTGAACTGTGGCTCGCCACAGAATGTTGGACATCATTTAATTTGGCCTACATGTAGTTGACCTTTGTTGTTTTCGTCCCATCTACTAAAGATGAGGCTTAGAATAAGATGAGTTTTTGTTTTGTTTTTATTTTTGACTGTAGTTTGAGTCAAGATACTTTATTTTTATATTCTATTTTCCTAGTAAAGAATAATGTCGGAATTATTGCATTACATGACAATGGTCTTAAAAATCAAGAAGAGAAAACAAATCAATTGTAATTTTGAGACCCTGTAACTTTGATGTGGCCATTTTCTGCTCAGTTGTATTTAGCAGTTGTTCAGGCTGGGAAATGGTTACACTAAATCATAACTGAAGAGAGGCAAGATAGTTTTTGTTTGTTTTGATTGGTGGGCAGGGACAAAAACAGGGATTAGTGACAATTAGTGAAATTATTTTGTGTATCTAGCTTCCTAAGTGAAAATAAAATAATGTTTAACTCTTTAAAGCTATAGGTTTTTTTTTTTTTTAAAGATTGGCACCTGAGCTAACATCTGTTGCCAATCTTCCTTTTTTTTCTTCTTCTCCCCAAAGACCCCCAGTGCATAGTTGTATATTCTAGTTGTAGGTCCTTCTGGCTCTGCTGTGTGGGATGCCGCCTTGGCATGGCTTAGTGAGCGGTGCTAAGTCTGCTCCCAGGATCTGAACCAGTGAAACCCTGGGTTGCTAAAGCAGTATGCAAACTTAACTACTCTGCCATCGGGCCAGCCCCACTATAGCATTTTTCTGATTTGAAGATTTCATTCAGACCTTGGATTGATTTTCCTGGCAGAAAATGGAATAGCTCACTCCATCTTGTTGTTGAATTCTTCATTAGGAAACCATGATAGAGTCCTAGTCTTCTGGTCAGCAATTTTAGTGTTTGACAGCAGAGGTCAGATCCACTTTGATATATAATTTTTTGAGATTTCACCCTTAACATTTAAAATTCATTTAAAAAGTTTAATAGGCTTTCTTTTTTAGAGTAGTTTTGGTTCACAGCAAAATTAAGCAGAAGGTACAGAGATTTCCCATTATCTTCTGTCCTGACACATGCGTAGCCTCCCCCATTATAGACATCCCTGCCAGAGGGGTGCATTTGTTACAAGTGATGAACCTACATTGACACATCATTGTCACCTAGAGTCCATAGTTTACTTTAGGGTTCACTCTTGATGTTGTGTGTTCTATGGGTTTGGACAAATTTATAGTGTCATGTATCCACCATTATAGTACATAGAATAGTTTCACTGCCCTAAAAATCCTCTATGCTCTGCTTATTCTTTCCTCTCTCCCCCAAAGCCCCGGCAACTACTGATCTTTTTACTGTCTCCATAGTTTTGCCTCTTGCAGATTGTCATATAGTTGGAATCATACAGTATGTAGCCTTTTCAGACAGTCATCTTTCACTTGGTAACATACATTCAAGTTTCCTTCATGTCTTTTCATGGCTTGAGAGCTCATTTCTTTCTGGTGCTGAATTATATTCCATTGTCTAGATGTACCACAGTTTGTGTATCTGTTCCTCTACTGAAGGACCTATTGGTTGCTTCCAAGTTTTGGCAGTTATGAATAAAACTGCTGTAAACATCTGTGTGCAGGTTTTTATGTGGACATAAGTTTTTAGCTCCTTTGGGTAAATACCAAGGAGCACAGTTGGCTGGATCAGGTGGTAAGAGTATGTTTTATAAGACACTGCCAAACCTTCTTCCAAAGTGGTTGTGCTATTTTGTGTTCCCTTCAGCAATGAATAAGAGTTCCTGTTAATTCATATCTTTGTCAGCATTTGGTGTTGTCAGTGTTCTGGATTTTGGCTATTCTAGTAGGTATGTAGTGGTATAAAATTCATTTTTTTAAATTACAAAAGTAATGTAAATATGTTAGAGAAAATTTGGAGACTAAGGAGAAGAAAGAAAAATCACCTGTCATCTTATCATCCTAACATAAATAGTTTTCGTATTCTGGCTGTCTTTTATTTATGCATTTTTTATGAAGTTAAAATCATGTTATGTGTAATTTATAATCTAATTTTTAAAATTAATAGACTTTATTTTCTAGAACAGTTTTAGATTTACGGGAAAATTGAACAGATAGTATAGAGAATTCTCATATATCCCTCCCCCACTGCATCATACACAGTTTCTCCTATTAAGAACATCTTACATTAGTTTGGTATATTTGTTAAAATTAGTGAACTAATGTTGAGCCAGCCTTGATGGCCTAGTCGTTACAATTCAGCATGCTTTGGTTTGGCGGCCTTGGTTTGGTTCCCAGGCTTGGAACCACACCACTCATCTGTCAGTAGCCATGCTGTGGCAGCACCTCACATAGAAGGACTAGAAGGACTTGCAACTAGAATCTACGACTATGTACTGAGGCTTTGGGGAGGATAAAAGGGGGAAAAAAAAAGGAAGATTGGTAACAGATGTTAGAGTGCATCTTTCCCAGCAAAAAGAAA
This sequence comes from Equus przewalskii, assembly GCF_037783145.1. Classification (NCBI taxonomy): domain Eukaryota; kingdom Metazoa; phylum Chordata; class Mammalia; order Perissodactyla; family Equidae; genus Equus; species Equus przewalskii. The sequence continues at coordinate 3,203,414 of NW_027228747.1, read as the reverse complement.
AAAAATTAGTGAAGCAATGCTGATACGGTGTTACTGATTAAAGTCCATAGTTTATTCAGATTTCCTTAGTTTTTACCTAATGTCCCATCTAGGACCCAGGATCCCATCTAGGATACCACATTATATTTAGTTGTCATGTCTCCTTAGGCTCATCTTGGCTGTGGGCTTCCCACTGTTTCCATATTTTTGATGACCTTGACAGTTTTGAGGAGTACTGGTCAGGTGTATTATAGGATGCCTGACTATTAGAATTTATTTTTTCATGATTAGACTGGGGTTTTGATTTTTTGGGGAGGAAGAGCATAGAGGTGAAGTACCCAGTTCGTATCAAGGGTACACACCATCATCATGATTTGTGACTGTTGTTATTGACCTTGATCATGTGGCTGAAATTGTGTTTGTCAGGCTTCTCCACTGTAGTTATTCTCCTCAGACCATCCCCCCTTTTCATACTGTACCTTTTGGATAGGAGTCCAATGCAGCCCATACTTAAAGAGTGGGAAGTTTTGCTTTTAAAACTTAAGTTTCTCTTTTAAAGTGTAGTATCTGTATAATTTTTTGGAATTCTTCTGCATAGGAGGAGACTGTCTCTTCTCCCCCATGTATTAATTTATTCAGTTTGTTTATATTAGTGTGGGCTCATGGATATTTATTTTATACTTTGGCTTATATAATCTGATAGTACTATGTTATTTTGTTGCTCCAGTTGTTCCAGCTTTCGCCTTTGGTAGCTCTTTCATTTGGCTCGTGTGCCCTTTTGCCATACCCTGTCAATGTAAGTTTTTGTTTTCTTTTTTGAGTACTTCCTTACTTCTAGCACTACAAAATGCTCTAGGCTCATCTTTTGTATTTCCTGCCCCAGTCCTAGAATCAGCCATTTCTCCAAGGAGCCCTGGTTCTTTTTATTGGAGAATGATATTAAAAACCAAGATCTGGGCACTGGGTGTGGTTGTTGCTACTAGGGTGTAGAGTCTTTCTGGCCCTCTTAGCTGACAGAGCAAAGAAATACATGTGTGTGTATATTTACCCTGTATATAAAGTAGTCTATAAATAATTATATATGTAACCATCTGTATCTATATTAAGTTAAACATGAGTTCTTACTGATGTCTCTAGCTTTACTCCATTACCATATGGATCTTTTGTCTCCTTCCCCTTGCTGATATGTACATTTCCACTCCAACAGTGAGAAACTTGGCTTCCCATGTCTACCATTCATTTACTTAGTTGTTCAGTTCTGGTATACATGTATAGCAATATCAGAATTGTTAACCTGTAGCCCTGTGGGAAACAACTTTATTGACCTGAATACAGTACTTATATGCAGTCCCTTTTACCTTTAGTCTTAGAGAATTCATTGATTTCCAGTTGCTTAGGTTTGCCTGCTTTTCTCCTACCCCATTCAGTGAGGTTGTTTGAAAAATATTTGCAATACAGTTAGATTCTTTTGTCACAATCTGGATTCCCCCACCCTATTAACAGATTTTTTAAATATTTGCATACATTAAGATTTACTCTTTGTGTTGTAAAGTTTTATAGGTTTTGATAAATGAATTGTGTCATGTAGGCACCGTTACAGTGTCATACAGAATAGTTTCACCACTGCCCTAAAAATCCTCTGTGCTTCATTTATTCATCCCTCCTCTCCTTCCAAGCCCCTGGCTGCACACTGATCTTTGCCTTTCCGCAATGTCGTACAATTGGAATCATACAGTATATAGCCTTTTCAGATTGGCTTCTTTCCCTAGCAATATGCATTTAAGTTTCCTTCATATCATTTTGTGACTTGATAGCTCATTTCTTTTTATAGTTGACTAATAGTCCATTGTCTTCATATATCATAGTTTTGTTTTCCCATTCACTTATAAAGGACAATCTTGATTGCTTCCGGTTTTTGGCAATTGTGAATGAAGCTGGTATAAACATTTGTGTGCAGATTTTTGTATGAATATAAGTTTTCAGCTCTATTGGGTAAATACCCAGGGGTGTGATTGCTGGATCTCATGGTAAGACTATGTTTAGCTTTTTAAGAAACTATCAAACTGTCTTCCAAGTGGCTATACTATTTTGCATTCTTACCAACAATGAATGAGTTCCTTTTGTTCCATATCCTCACCTGCATTTGGTATTACCAGTTTTTTTTTGGATTTTAAGTATTTGAATATGTATGTAGTGGTATCTTGTTTTGATTTGCAATTCTCTAATGATGAATGATATTGAGTAACTTTTCATATGCTTATTTGCCATCTATATATCTTCTTTGGTGAGGTATCTGTTCACATCTTTTGTCCATTTTTTATCTGGGTGGTTTGTTTTCTTATTGTTGAGTTTTAAGAGTTCTTTGTATATTTTGGACACAAGTCCTTTATCAGGTATGTGTTTTCCAAATATTTCCTCCCAGTCTGTGGCTTGTTTTTCATTTTCTTAACAGTGTCTTTTGCAGAGCAGAAGTTTTTAATTTTAATAAAATTCAGCTTAGTAATTTTTTCTTTCGTGGATTGTGTTTTTGTTGTTGTATCTAAAATCTCATTGCTATACCCAGCATTACCTAGATTTTCCCCTATGTTATCTTTTAGAAATTGCATTTTTATAATCCACTTTTTTTTTTTTTTTTTTTTTTTGCTGAGGAAGATTCACCCTGAGCTAACATCTGTTGCCAGTCTTGCTCTTTTTGCTTGAGGAAGATTCTCCTTGAGCTAACATCTGTGCCCATCTTCCTCTATTTTGTATGTGGACTGCTGCCACAGCATGGCTGCCAATGAGTGGTGTAGGTCTGGACCTGGGAACTGAACTCAAGCTGCCAAAACAGAGCACGCCGAACTTAACCACTAGGCCATGGGTCCAGCCCCCAATATAATCCACTTTTTAACATAACGTTGGCTCAAACATATTTCTAGATTATTTTGTTCTTCATATTTACAATTTTAAATGATTGCTTTATAGTTAATCAAATTGTTGTACTATAATTTTCTTGACCATTCATCCCCCTATTGTTGACTTTTCTAAGAACAGAAATTTGGAAACAACCTAAATAATGATGAATAAAGATCAACACTTTTTCTGTGTTCAGGATTATTTCATGTATTCTTTCAGCAAATACTTGAGTGGTCTACATGCCACTAAGTTTCTTGCCCTCATGGAGCTCATATTTTGATGATTTTCTTAGGATACATTCTCAATAATGCCACCTGAGTTGAGAGAATATGAACATTTTTATGACTTCAGGTGCATATCACTAGTGAGAAACCTAAAGGATTTTATCTATTTACATAGTCATCATCTCATTTTCCATACAAGTTAACATGAAGAGTAATAGAGATACAGCTATCCCCTGTTGTCTGAAAGTTCTCTTTATACCATTTCGCTTTTACGAAATACCTACATTAGTATATATGTACCTGTTTTTGCTTACCAAAAGACACGTGAAGTGGATTTTCACTTGTGCCAAAAAAGCCAAAAAGTGAAATGAGTTGTGCAAGTGAGCTGTTATAGAGGCAGCACACACCTGGAGCAGTGAGAATGGTGCCACCAAGCTCCTTCCCTGGGAACTACACCCAGCATCTCAGCATCGAGCTGCCATAGCTTTGGACTATGTGTGTGAGCATCTGTGCTTTGTCTTGATTTATTTTGGTACATTATTTTTTGTGTCTGGGAATGCTCAAAAATTTTTCCCGTATAAATTAATGGTAATTGTTTCTTCACTTTATGCCATTTTGGCTTACAAAATGTTTAATAGGAATGCTCTACTTTCAGATAGATTTGCTGTTTATTGGGAAACAAACATTTTAGAAACTTTTGGCCATTTACTTTATTTGTGCTTCTCTTGTCCTGTCAATAAATGAGATTAAAATAATATAGTCTAATAAATTAGAATAAAGTGTAAGATGCAAGGCCAGCCCCAGTGGCCTAGTGGTTAAGTTTAGCACACTCCGCTTCAGCGGCCCAGGTTCCGTTCCCGAATGCAGACCTACACCACTCATCAGTGGCCATATTGTGGCGGCGGCCCACATACAGAATGGAGGAAGATTGGCAACAGATGTTGGCTCAGGGCCAATCTTCCTCAGCAAAATAAATAATAAAATGTAAGATGCAAAATGTTATTATTTCTTAAACAGAATTCCAAAAAAGTTTGTGATATTTAAGTGATCCAGAGTAGTAATTTTGTGCAGACATGTTTAAGCTTCACTTCCTTTGGCTATGTTCATTGCTTATGCATGTCTGATCTCTTATCTCAAGAGTTTAAGGGCAAAGTACAGTGTGATTGTAAAGACAATTATAGTCAATAAAATATTTCCTGATTTGATTATTTGTCTAAGTAAGATAGCAGGGAGGCAGAGTTAGATGAAAAAGAGCCAACCTATGCTCGTCAGATGATTTAACTGCAAAATTAGAAAGGACAAATCTTCATGTTTCAGTTGAATAGTTCCTTGTTTTTATAATCTAGTGTCTAGTGTCGCTGTACCCAGCAACTGGGCAATGAACCAGTGAAAAGTCACAAGAAGTGTCTCCCTTCTGATGTGTCAAGGGTCTGTTTTTCTCCAACTTGTGAAGTCTTCACCCAATTTCCAAGAAGATATATTGTGGAAAAGGGAGGGAGTTTGTTTAAAAGCTTTGTGTAGTTGAAAAGCTATAACAGCTGTATTAAGTTTTTTTAATTAGCCATTGTTCCAGTCAGTCTAACTCAATTATTTTATATTTTACAGATTGTGCCTTTTTTATGGGCAAAAATAATTTATGTGCTCATAATCACAATGGACAATATTTTTATATTTTAAATGCAAAAAACCCAAAAATAATTTATAGTCTGTCTTTGGTTTTTGCATTGAACATAATATAAAGACTTTTCCATGTTTGCATTTACTATTCATAAATGTTTTTAAGAATTGTGTAGTCCCTTTGTTTGATGTACTTCAGTGTCTTTAAAGGTTTCCCTAATGTTAGATATTTGGCCGGAAAATGTCTTTTCAAATACTGTGTCAGAAGAAAATGCTTTATAGCCTTGAATGCTTAAAAATCTAGGGGCTGGGACCGGCCCGGTGGTGCAGCGGTTAAGTTCGCACGTTCCGCTTCTCGGTGGCCCGCGGTTCGCTGGTTCGGATCCCGGGTGCGGACATGGCACTGCTTGGCAGCCATGCTGTGGTAGGCGTCCCACGTATAAACTAGAGGATGATGGGCACGGATGTTAGCTCAGAGCCAGGCTTCCTCAGCAAAAAGAGGAGGACTGGCAGTTGTTAGCTCAGGGCTAATCTTCCTCAAAAAAAAAAAAAAAAATCTAGGGTCTGGCCCCGTGGCCGAGTGGTTGAGTTCGCACGCTCCGCTGCAGGCGGCCCAGTGTTTCGTTGGTTCGAATCCTGGGCGCGGACATGGCACTGCTCATCACACCACGCTGAGGCAGCGTCCCACATACCACAACTAGAAGTACCCACAATGAAGAATATACAACTATGTACCCGGGGGCTCTGGGGAGAAAAAGGAAAAAATAAAATCTTTAAAAAAAAAAAAATCTAACAAGAGGGGCTGGCCTGGTGGCGCAACGGGTTAAGTGTGCTCTTTCTGCTTCGGCAGCCCGGGGTTCATCAGTTCGGATCCTGGGTTCGGACATGGCACCACTTGGCAAGCCATGCTGTGGTAGGTGTCCCACATATAAAGTAGAGGAAGATGGGCACGGATGTTACCTCAGGGCCAGTCTTCCTCAGCAAAAAGAGGAGGATTGGCAGCAGATGTTAGCTCAGGGCTAATCATCCTTAAGAAAAAGAAAAGTCAGGAAATAAAAAATCTAACAAGAGAAATCTTGGACTCTCAAAAAACAGGATCTGAATTACAGTCATACATCGCTTAACAACAGTGATACATTCTGAGAAAGGGGAATTTTGTCATTGTGTGAACCTCACAGAGTATACTTGCACAAACCTAAATGGTACAGCCTATTATACACCTAGGGTACGTGGTACTAATCTTATGGGACCACTGTCATATATGTGGTTCGTTGTTGACCAAAACATTGTTAGGCGGTGCATGAGTGTATATTTGTAATGCAGTGTAATGGTATTAATCCAATGTTTGGTGAATTTGACTTTTGTCTGTCACATTATGGCTTTAATAAACTTGAAAGAGATGCTGTTGCTCTCTGGCTTAACTTTATAATCGTCTGTTACTGAGCTGCTTAACTACACTAGGCTCAAAATATGTGTCTGTTGTTTATGGGAGATTAGGCAAAAAGCCAAAGCAGTAGTAGGGGTAAAACTACCTCTGGCTTAATTTTCTCTTCATTACTTCCATGAAATAGGCTTGTAAGATTTGGAAGTATTGAAGATTTAGCTTATTTTCCATGAAGATATGAGAGTTAAAGGAAAAAGGATGTGTTTTATCCATTAAACAATTTCTTGCTGCAGCTATGTGTAGAGATTCATCTACTAGGATCTTCATAACAACATTGTTGATATTAGCAAAAAAGTTCAAAGTAATCTAAAAGTGGAATAGGGCTTATGTTTCATGCTGATGATGAACTACTATTTCACATTTATAAATGAAGATATTATATAATTATTTTTATTTTAAATCAACTTTATTGAAGTTTAATTTACATACAGTCAAATGCACACATTTTAAGTGTCGAGTTTGAGTTTTGACAAATGTATAGACCCATTTAACCACCCCCCCAATCAAGATGTAGAATACTCCAGTTATTTCAGAATGCTGCTTTGTGTTCCTTTGCATTCAGTACTCATCCTCTCCTTTCTCTCCCAATCCCCTACAGTCAACCGCTGATCTGATTTCTACCACTATAGAATAGTTTCACCTATTTTGAAACTTCAGATAAATGGAATCAGTCAGACTCTTTTCTGTCTCACTTCTTTTACTCAGTGTGTTTTTGAGATTCATCCGTGTTCTTGTGGATATCACTAGTTTGGTCCTTTTTCTTGCTGAGTAACACTCCACTGTGTGAATATGCCACAATTTGTTTATCTGTTCACCTTTTGATAAACATTTGGCTCTTTTCAGTTTTGGATCATTATGAATAAAGCTTCAGTGAACATTCAACTACAGTTGTTTGCATGGGCATCTTTTCCTTTCTCTTGGGTAAATACCTAGGAGTGGAATTATTAGGTCATATAGTAATTGTATGTTTAATGTTATAAGAAGCTGCTACATTTGTTTTTGTTTTGTGCTCCCATCAGGAGTGTATGAGAATTCTAGTTCTACATCCTTGGCAAAATTTGGTTTTGTCACTCTTTTATATTTTAACTGTTCTTGTGGACATGTAGCCATTGTGTCTTAATCTACAAAATTGAAAAGTATATCTTATTGCTTGCAGTTATAGGAATTTGTTGTCTACTTTTTATAGGCTGCCTGTGAGGGATTAATGGCCCTTTAATTACTTTCTTGCATGTCAAAGGGGTTCAAAATGATATTCTGCTTAACACAGAATGGCTCCTTCCTGTGGTCCATATAGTGATTGGCTCTGTCATATTTCTATCCATATTGAGTTTCATTATGTATAGCTTCCTTCACAAGTCATATACAAATCCTGACTATTTAGAGCTTTTTTCCTGCTTCTGGGTGTGTTTGTTAGCTTTGCAGTTTCCCCAGCTGGCTAAGTTTAGTTGAATAAAAGTTTTATCTAAAACCACTCTCATTAGCCAACTAAAGGCCTCTCTGATGGGGCCAAATTTTGGTCTCATGTAAAAAATGAGGAGAACTTTATTAAAGTTATCCAGTGTATCTTTACAATGCTGAACACATAAAGTAAGTTGGGTATCATCTAGTTGCCAAAGGAAACAGAATTTTGCTCTTACTTGTGGATTGTGGACTTTTTTGGTAACCTTCTCCCCCCATTTTATTATGAAACATTTCAAACATACAGAACAGTTGAAGGAACTGCACAGTGGATACCTACATACCTACCACCTAGATTCTATAACATTTTGTTGTATGTTTAACCACATATCTGTTGACAAATTTTGGTAGTGTGTTTAAGCTACTACCTTTGTTTGTGGAAAAAGCATGGATGAGTAGAACCTACTGGGCAGTAGTTACTTTTGTGTGGCGTGGGACTTAGTGGATCTCTGATGCAGTGGTCTTATGAAGGTGACTGTTTTGTGATCTCCATTATCATTGGTTGAGAGCTCAAACATTTGTTTTCAAGTGAATTCCAGTTAGATTATGTTAAAAAGACGGAAGAAAGGCAAGGAAAATTGGTGGTAGAAAGGGTTTACATCATCAGGAGGCCAAAATAGTACCAACCTGCTTGCCCAACTGCTACAAACACTATCACGTGAATAGCTGCCATTTATTGAGTGGTTACCATGTCCAGAGCTTTATTTCATTTTAGTTCTCACAGCTCTGTAGGTATAGGTATTATTAGCCCCATTTTATGAATTAGGAAATTGAGGCTTAGTGAGATTGAATAATTTACCTAATGTCTCATCTGTTAATTGGTATTCAAACTCAGGTCTGTCTGACTCCAGACCCGTGCTTTGAACCAGAAGTCTGTACTGCTTAAGTTCCCTTTATTTCAGAATTTATGCTTTACATTCATTTTTGTCTTCAGAATTTGTCCAAAGTGGGCCACACCTAATTCGAGCCTATTGCAGTAGCATTCTTGCGGAAAAGAGGATATCATATAAACATTTTTGTGAAGGCCTCTTAATTCTTGAGGAGGGAGGGCCCTTTTGGAAATCAGGCATCCTGGAGTTTTTACTGACCTCATTTTGTTCTCTGAAGAATGAAGGAATTTCCAGCTTTGTATTAAATTGTGGAATGTATAGTGTTCCTTCTATATTTGAACCAAATAAATATTAGCAAGTATATTTAGGATGTGATACTGGTAGTTCTTTCCTGTCTTTTTAAAGAGCTTTTTGGAATGATAGCCAGTTGGAAGCTTGGTCTTACTAATAAAGAAGTGAAACCTAAGCAAGCTCCCTTGCTCCCTGGCTGCTCTTGGAGTAAGCCTCACTTAAGTTTCTCTGTGACGATTTTCAGGGCTTGTTTCTGTGAGTGACCCAAGGAGCAGTGTATTCTAACTGATGCACTAACACACTGAATACACTGAATGAAAACCATATGAGTGGAGGTGTGCATTGAAAGTAATAGTTTTTAACTTCTCTGGAGATTACTTACTCCTTTTTGAAGCTGATGAAAGCTGTGGACCCTCTCCCCAGAAAACAAACGTGCATATATGCACACAAATACAGTTTTACATACAAATACTGTAGGTGTTCACTGACTCCTAAGCCTATTGACAGAGTACCCTGGATTAAAAATCCTTTAAAGGAAAAAAAAATTAGGGAGCTGTAAAGTAAGATTTGAGCATCAGTTCTTAAACGTTTTTCACAAATGGCATCTCTTAAAATTGATTGTACCAGCATAAAATCTTGTTTGAGTATCCAAGATGTTTTGTTCAGTCTCTAAAGTGTTAGTTTTCCCCACTTTGTTAAAAAAAAATTAAAGATATTTGTGTGTAAGCTAAGATTCCTAAGGATAGATGAAATTCTCTACATTGATTTTTAATTTTTGCTTTTTCAATTTTATTTCTTCTACTATCAAAACATTTTCTCAGAACTACTAATAAGGCCAAAGATGTAGATGAAATCCTTTGCCAGTCCCCAACTTTAGGTTCCCATTTCTTCTTTAACCAAAATTTCTTCATAACCAACAGGTACATAGTACTTCTTTCCTTGTTATAACTTGTTATATGTGCAAGTGTTCAGGCATTGTTCTTGGCAAGTTACATGTTTTCTTACATTAATCCTCACAACAACCCTGTTAGAGACTTATTACTCTCCCCATTTTACAGCTGTGGAAAACAACACTAAGAAAGGTTAAATAACTTGATCAAGACAAATTCTGGTACTAAAAAGCAGAGCCAGGATTTGAATTCTTACAGATTTAGCTCCAAAGCCCATTTCTTTCTGTTTTACCATCCTGCTCTGTGATCAAAGAGTTTGCCATTTTTTTCTGATCACTAGTCTGACCTGATCTGAATTTTAAAAGCCCCAATTTCCATGAGTGGAAGGGGGTCGGTTTTCTTCTACAGCTAGCCAATTGTAAAATTACTGATTTTTTGTGTGTGTATAAGTTAGATTTTAGGTTGTGAAATGTCAAGAGTGCTGAATTTGTTGGCTGTATTATTAAACCCAAAATAAGGAAGAGGCTAGCTGGGTCATCTCCTGCCTGTTCTGTTTATATAAATGGATGTTTCAGATACCAGACTCTGACAGGGACAATTCCAGTGACTGAAAAGTTTGTGAAAGGCTTGTTACTAAACTTAGCATCATTTTCAGGAAGGAAAAACCCTAATGGTTTGGAACAGGACTAAAAAAGAGTTTAAAGGGTAGATAAGCTTTTATCAAATTGACTAAGAGCCAGGTGTCTATTTCCTAACTGTCTTGGGATAGCCATGGAGGGGAACCTCCAGGTCAGCTAGCAGCCTAGTGGTTTTTGCTGAGACAGCAGGCAAGGTCAGCATTCTGGAAAGGTAGTTCGGTTTGCTGAGTGAGTTTTGTGACACTCAGCATCTTTCTAGACAAAATTATTGTTCTTTCAAACGTTGTACTTTTCCTAGTTTCAGCCTTTTTTATACACAGTGGAACAGGAAGAATGAGTAGGTTGATTTGTTATATAACCTTAGATGTACATTTTTTATTATGAATTGATGCACCAAGCTTTAAGTGAGATAGCACAGAGCAGGAAAAAAGTAGATAGAATCCTAAGAGAGATTAATTGGAGTGATTGGGAGAACAAAGGAAGTTGGGTCAGATAATGAAATTTTAGAAAGGTTGTTTCTCTGCTTTTTTAAAAACAGTGAAGGAAGAAACTAGTGTGTATGAAGATATATACCATTTAACTCTCAAGGTGATGAAACTTGGTATAAAGGAAAATTCAGTTGACTTATTTGAAGATATGGGGAGAAATCAGATATAAATGTAGAAGAATTATTTTAAGTCATACTTTTGGAGTCTTTACAAATTAAGGGAATGCTTTTGGTGAACAATTTCTTTTAACAGAATTTGTGGGGGGTTTAAAAAGGACGGAAAGTACCATTCAAATGGCAAGATTGTTAAAAGTCACTTTGATTGTATTGTATACCTGCGTAGTTAGGATGAGGAAGTTGGACTATTTCGCTTTACAAGCTTTGTTTCCTCCTCAGCTTCACCCTCCTTCCCATGTGTTTTCCTGAAGCTGTGTGTGGGATTCTAGCATAGAGGAAGGGTAGGTCCTCTCACCTGTTTCCATTTTTTCCCCCTGCCATAAGTTCACAAGCACTTTTTCACTTTATGATCTATAAAAACGTAAACAGCGTTTCTGGAACCAAATTAATCTTTTGATTTTATGGTTCATACTGTGTGACACTGGAGTGGGGGCAGGAGGGTGGAGATATAAGGTGTTTGGACCCTTCTGGTTTATGGGATTGTCTTTTTCCCTTTTTCCCCTTAGGAACGGCGTGAATGTTGAGGGGGCGACACACAAGCAGGTGGTGGACCTGATCCGAGCAGGCGAGAAGGAATTGATCTTGACAGTGTTATCTGTGCCTCCTCATGAGGCAGATAACCTAGATCCCAGTGACGACTCGTTGGGACAATCATTTTATGATTACACAGAAAAGCAAGCAGTGCCCATATCGGTCCCCACATACAAACATGTGGAGCAGAATGGTGAGAAGTTTGTGGTGAGTGTCAGCCCAACTCAATCCTCAAACATCCAGCTTTTGTTTCCCCCAGTCGTATCATCTATGATATATATTAGAGCACTAGAGTAAGTGACTGCAACCTAGGTCAGCTTGTCTACCTCCCAGTAGACAATGGGTTCACACATAAATACAAGACACTGACCCTGATTTATTGCAGGGGGTGAACCATAGTAATGAAGAGTCCTATTGCTTAAGTAAAATTCCATTTTATTTCCAGACAGTTTTAAGTTTGCATTCTTGTCTGTTGTAAATGTGTGTGAGTTTGTTTTGCTTGTTCTTTTATTGGTTGCCATATCCCTTTGCTAATAGCAGTCTCACTTAACTATTGACTCTGTAGTGCTATAGAGCAAGATTAACTTTAAAAGGTGGTGTCTTCCAAAATGTTTCGGTAATACAGTTTGTTTATGTCAGAACCTACAAGTGCCCTAACACTCTTCTCCACATCTTGTTCTTTTTCATTTTCTTTGGAGATATCTGTGTGAATGATTAACTCTGGTTTTTCCCAAAGTCCTAATTATATTCTGAATGCACTTCACATGAGCTACTTTATTTATTTCCAATCTGTTGCTATTGTGGATATGCAGGAAAGCCCATCTTGAGTTCTGGGTGATATGTGCCAGCTCCTTTCCTGAATGCCTTTGTTTTTTCTTCAAAACCTAATTGCCACTGATAGCCCAGTTTACTTAATTTTTCTCTTGGTTGCAGTTTGCTTTATTTGCCTTTGATTATTTTGGGAGTGTTGCTATAATGAGAAATTCATTATTTGAATTTGTGGAAAATGAAGTGGGTTCTCTTAGCTATTGGCAAACTGACTACATATGTTTAAAGCTGACTTGCTGACTAAAGTTGCAGTCTCTGAAACTGAGATTTGTCCTCTGTATAGGAGTGAGCCACTGGATATTTATGGTAAATTCTTTTTAGTGGGGAGATGAGAAAAGCAAGCAAGGAAGCCAGAAAAGTTCCAGAAGGATCAAATAATGTTTAACTGCATCTGTAATTTAGCTGGAGATGATAGCACATAGGTTTTATGTCAACCTGATCCATGTATTCTCAGAACTATATGCACAAAATTTAGTTTTATCTTTCAAAGCTGCTATGCTTTGAATCATAAATCATGTGAGAAGTAGAAATCAAGGTCAGGTCCTAAAAGTAGAGCAGACTGGATGCTGAGGCCTTTTGGGAATTACCTAAGACCTTGGGAACCTCTGTAGACTTCAGAAAAGGAGTGAAACCACTAATTGCCTTTTTAAAAAAACCAACTTTATTGAGCATAATTTACCCACATTAACATTCACCCATGTTAAATGTCCAGTTTCATGAGTTTTGATAAATGTACAGTTTTATAATCACCTAATTACCACCACCACCACCACAATCAGGATATAGAACATTTTCATTGCCCCAAAAAGTTCCCTCATGCCCCTTTGCAGTCAGTCCTCTCCCCCTTCCACCACCCTTTTCAACCTCTGATCATCTTTCTGTCACTGCTTTTGCCTTTTCTAGAATGTCAAATAAATGGAATCATACAATATGTAGTCTTTTGGGTCTGGCTTTGTTCACTTAGTATAGTCCTTTTAAGATTGGTATGTGTTGTTGCATATGTCAGTAGCTCGTTCCTTTTTAATTGCTGATAGTATTCCATTGGATGGATTTACTAGAATTTGTTTATCCATTCACTTATTGTTGCATGTTTGAGTTGCTTCCAGTTTTGGGCTATTATGACTAAAGCTGCCATGAAATAACATTAATGTCCAGGTCATTATGTAGACTTAGGTTTTCTTTTCTCTTGAGTACATACGTAGCTAGAAGTAGAATTGCAGGGTCATATGGTAAGTGTAAGTTTAACCTTATGAAAAATTGTCAAACTGTTTCCCAAAGAGGCTGTGCCATTTTTTGCATTCTCATCTGCAGTAGAGAGTTCCAGTTGCTCCATAACCTTTTGAGCACTTGATATTTTCAGGTTTTTAAAGTCTAGCCACTCCAGTGGGTATAGTAGTATCTCACTCTGGTTTTAATTTGCATTTGCCTAATGTCTCATGATGATGAGTTTATTTTCATGTGCTTAAAATGACCATTCTTATATCTTTATTGGTGAAGTATCTGTTCAGCTCTTTTGCCCATTTTAAGAACTGGGTGGTTTGTCTTATTATTACTTTATTGTGAGAGTTCTTTATGTATTCTGGGTATAAGTCGTTTATCAGATAGATGTTTTGTAAAATATTTCTCCTCGTCTGTAGCTTGCCTTTTAATTTTATTTTTAAAAGTGTCTTTCAAAGAGCAGAAGTTTTGAATTTTGATGAAGTCCAGTTTGTCAGTTTTTTTCATTTATGGATAATGCTATTTGTGTTCTAAGAAATCTGCCTAACCCAAGAACACAAATATTTTATATTTTCTTGTAAAAGTTTTGTATTTTTAAACTCTCTGTTTTTGTAATAACCTTATTGAGGTATGATTCACATACCATAAATTCACCCATTTAAAGTATACAATTCAGTGGTTCTTAGTGTGTACACAAAGTTCTGCAACCATCACCACAGTCAATTGTAGAACATTTTCATCACCTCAAAAAGAAACCCCTGGGGCTGGCCCGGTGGCGCGGTGGTTAAGTGCGCATGTTCCGCTTTGGAGGCCCGGGGTTCGCTGTTTCGGATCCTGGCTGCAGACATGGCACCGCTTGGCACGCCATGCTGTGGTAGGTGTCCCACGTATAAAGTAGAGGAAGATGGGCACAGATGTTGGCTCCGGGCCAGTCTTCCTCAGCGAAAAGAGGAGCATTGGCAGCAGTTAGCTCAGGGCGAATCTTCCTCAAAAAAAACAAAAGAGAAAAATAAACCCCTTACACTATAGCCATCCTCCTCCAAACCTCCCTTGTCCAGCCCTAGGTAGCTGCTAATTTACTTTCTTTCTCTGTAGATTTGCCTGTTCTGTACATTTCATGTAAATAAAATCATATGTGTTTTCAAGGTTTATCCATGTTGTAACATGTATCAGCCAGATAACATTCCATTGTATGGATACACCACATTTAATTTATCTGTTCTTCAATTATGGACATTTGGGTTGTTTCTGCTTTTTGGCTATTATGAATAATACTGTTAGGAGCATGTGTGTACAAGTTTTTATGTGGATATATGTTTTCATTTCTCTTGAATACATACCTAGGAGTGGAATTGGTGGGTCATATCATAGCTCTTATGTTTAACCTTTTGAGGAATTGCCAAACTGTTTTCCAGAGTGGCTGCACCATAGTTTTCACTCTGATTTTTAGGTCTGTGATCCATTTTGAGTTGATTTTTGTATATTATCTGATGTAAGGGTCAAGGTTCTTTTTTTCCCCATAAGGATATCCAGTTGTTTCAGCAACCTGTGTTGAGAAGAATATCCTTTCCCCACTGAAATACCTTGGCAGTACTGTTGAAAATCAATCGAACATATATGTGTGGTTCTATTTCTATACTTTATTCTGATCCATTGATGATATGTCTGAACATGTTAATATTTACATCATTTTGAGGTTGGCCTCTGTTTGATGTCTTTTTCCCTTGAGAATGGGTCATAGTCTCCTGGTTCTTTGTACATGAGTAATTTTGGGTTGTATCCTGGATGTTGTAAATGTTACATTGTGTAGACTCTGGATTCTGTGGTATTCCTTTGAGGAATGTTGATGCTTTTGTTTGACCTGGCAGTTAACTATAAGCTGTATCACCTTCTGTGGGTTGTATTTCAAGTCTCAGCTCAATTCTTTCAGCCTTTTCTGTGCTACTTTGAGTCTGACCTGCATATATATCATTCAGGGAGGGATCAACCTGAGATACATGTGGTGTTCATTCACAGAATTAAGACATCACCTTCTCTGGTTCTCTCTCCTCTGGAATTCTCAAGTCATTCTGGTGGCAGCTTCAGTTGCCCAGAATCCTTTCTCTCTTTCCTCCAGCTAGAAAGATGTCAGGGTTTCTATCCAAGTTTTAGTTGCTTTGGTTATGCTGCTTTGTGACTGATGCCCACTATCAGGGCAAAGCCCCCTAAAAGCAGGAAACTCCCCCACTGTGTGCGGTGCTTCATCTTTTGACTCTCTTCTACAATCTGCCTGCTTTTAATGTACTATTCGGTATCCTCAGGTAACTAGTTTTGTATTGTCTCCAGAGTTTCTAGTTGTTATCCCTGGGAGGGGTGGTCTATAGGGGGTTTACACAGTAATACCTGAAGCAGAATCATCAATTCTATCAGTTTTTTCTTTATGTACAATGAAGCTATTTTGTTTTCTTGATGAATTGACCAATTTAACGTTATGAAATATCTCTCTTTATCCCTTTTAGTATTCTTTGTTCTGAAGTCTTTCTTTGACATTAACATATTGCCGCTAACAGCAACTTCAGCTTTCTTTTGATTATTGTTTTCATTGGATATTTTTTCCCTCCTTTTACTTTTAACCTATCTATATAGTTATACTTAAATGGGATTTCTTTTTTTTGTGTTTTTCATTATTTGATGAGGAAGATTGGCCCTGAGCTAACATGTGTTGCTAATCTTCCTCTTTTTGCTTGAGGAAAATTGTTACTGAGCCAACATTTGTGCCAGTCTTCCTCTATTTTGTATGTTGGACGCAGCCACAGCATGGCTTGATGAACGGTGTGTAGGTCCGCACCAGGGATCTGAACCCACGAACCCCAGGCCACCAAAGCAGAGCGCATGAGCTTAACCACAACACCACTTGGTCCAGTCCCTGGATTTCTTACAGACAGCATATAGTTGTGTCTTGCTTTTTTATCCAATCTGGCAATCTCAGTCTTTTATTTGGAGTGCGTAGACTATTTACTTTTAGTATAATTATTGACATAGTTATGTTTAAATCTGCCATCTTAATCTTTGTTGTATATGTCTCATCTGTTTTTTACTCCTTTTTTCCTCCCTTTCCTGAATTCTTTTCAATTAATAGAGTATTTCTTAATTATCCCACTTACTCCACTATTGTGTTATTAGATATAATTTGTTGTTTTATTTTCTTTGTGGTGGTTCTAGGTTTACAGTATATATCTTTAATTTATAAATATTACTTTTAAATAATACAATATTACTTCTCATATAGTATAAGAATTTTACAACAGTATATTTAATTTCCTCCTCCTATCCTTTATGCTTTTGTTGTCATACATTTTACTTCTATATGTGTTATAAATTCCATGATACTTTGTTGTCTTTACTTTAAACAATTAAAGAGATTAAAAATGAAAAAAGAGTTCTTTTCATATTTAACCACATAGTTACCATTTCTGGTGTCCTTCATTCCTTTGTGTAAATCCATTTTCCATCTGGTATCATTCCTTCTGCCTGAAGAACTTCCATTAATATTCTTGTAGTACAGATCTGCTGGTAATGAATTCTCTTAGCTTTTGTTGGTCTGAAAAAGTCTTTATTTCACTCTTGTGTGTGAAAGATATTTTGACAGGGTATAAAATTCTGGGTTGATAGCTTTTTTTCTTTTAGTCCTTGAAGGATGTCGCTCTGGTCTTCTGGCTTGCATAGTTTCTGATGAGAAGGCTGCCTGTTTTAGTTTTTAATTCCTCTCTATGTAATGTTTTAACCCCCTTTAGCTACCTTCAAAGTTTTCTCTTTATCTTTGGTTTTCAAAAGTTTAATTTTTATGTGTCTAGGTGAGTGTTTCTTGGTATTTCTTCTGCTTCGGGTTTTCTAAATTTTATAGATCTGTAGTTTGATATATTTTATTATTTTTTAAAAATTCTGAGCCGGTATGTCATCAAATATTTCTTCAGCCCTGTTCTTTTTCTCTTGTCTTTCTGAGATTCCAATTATATGTATGTTAGAGTGTTTGATGTTATCCTACAGCTTTTGGAAGCTCTATTCTGTTTTTTTTTCTCTTTTTCTTTTAGTTTAGATTATTTTTATTACCCTATGTTCAAGTTCACTGATTGTTTCTTCAGCTGTGTCTAGTCTACTGATGAGCCTATCAGAGAACTTCTTCATCTCTGGTATCATGTTTTTTATTTCTATCATTTTCATTTAATGTTTTCTATTTCCTGAAATTCCCCATCTGTTGACACATGTTGTCTACTTTTTTCATTGGACCTTTTAACATATTAATCATAATTATTTTAAAGCCTCTGATAGTTTCAACATCTGGGTATCTCTGAGATTGCTTTTTTTCTTTGAGGAAGATTAGCCCTGAGCTAACATCTGCCAGTCCTCCTCTTTCTGCTGAGGAAGACTGGCCATGAGCTCACATCCATGCCCATCTTCCTCTACTTTATATGTGGGATGCCTGCCACAGCATGGCTTGCCAAGCAGTGCCCTGTCCACACCCATGATCCGAACCGGCTAACCCCAGGCTGCTGAAGTGGAACATGCGAACTTTGACCACTCTGCCACTGGGCCAGCCCTCTGAGATTGCTTTTATCTCTTGATATAAGTGGGGCGCTTTTTTTTTGTCATGTAATATTTGATTGAATGCCAGGCATCATGTGTGGAACAGTAGGGACTGAAATAAATAGTATTTGAACCCGAAAACTTGCAAGCCTCTTCTTCTATTAGGGGATTGAGTCAATTAAACTCGATTTGGGTTTTGTTTTGGCTATCAGTACCTCTATTGTGCCATAGGCTTCAAATCTGTCTAACAGTGGGCTGCCTTGTGCTTAGAGTGGGTGCTGGAGTTGGAGGGTTTTTCTCAGTGTTCTCTTCTCCCCTCCCTGTCAGCTTTTAGCCACCACTGCATGCCTGTACCATAGACAGGTTCTCTCTCCACTCTCTTACCCCTCCCCTACTGGTAGACCACCCTTGCTTTTTAGTTGGGCTAGATTTGAGCTAGAAGGGTTCTGTGTTGTCTGATCCAGCCTCAATCTTAGTCAGGGTCTGTGTGCCTGTGTCTTGGGAGTGAGGCTTTCTTCATTTTTCTGCCCTTCCACCTTATCACAGCCAACCTCTGTGGTTAGTCTTGGGAAGGAGTTTCTTCTCTCTCCCCCAGTTGTAGCAAACCTCTACTTAGTATCAGTATAGGAATCTGGGTCTAGGATGGTTTCCTGCCTCTCCCTAGGAGTAGAGGGTTTTTGCTTTACTCTTTCTCCAGAAGAAGTAGATCTTTGCCTGTGCCCTCTGAATGAGAGGGTTTACTGCCCATCCCCCAAGGGCTTAAGGCTTTTGTTTAGTAGAAGAGAAGGATCATGGGGCAGTGGGTGGGGCATTGTGTCTTGTCACCTACCAATTGCCAGTCACCTCCCTCATGCCTAGGTTACCAAGGAGACTATTTCTAATCTCCTGCCCTGCCCCTAGTCTTTCTTGTTGAACACAAGAACCCCGTGGAGAAGACTTGCAAGTGAGTGGGAACTCTGTTATGTCTGGAGTGGGATTGCTGTTCTTGCAGTTTTCTAAATCCCAAACAGTAGCAGAAGCAGCCTATGATGTCTTTGTCTGCTAATTCTTTTGTCTCTGTCATTTCTCAGTCTGTTTCTACTGACTGATTTTCTCCTGGTTACAGGTCAAATTTTCGTACATCTTTGTATGTCAAGTTATTTTCGATTGGATTTTACACACTGTGAATTTAATGCTATTGGATATTAGGTTTTGTTATATTCCTTTAAAGAGTGTTGGATATTTTTGCTGGCATGCAGTTAAATTACTTACATTACTTTTATCCTTTTGAGGTTTGTTTTTAAGATCTTTTAGGGTGAGTTTAGAGTAGCTTTTACTCTAGAAATAATTTAGCCCCACTCCTAAAGCATGGCCTTTTTGAGTTCTCTTCTGAATGCCATGTAGTTTCAAGGGAGGTCTCTATTCTGGCTGGAGGGAAGTCAAATTATTCCAGATCCTCTTTGAACTCCAGGAATTGTTCATTTTACAGCTCACTCTGGTAATAGATCTTTCCTCGAATTGTTATTCAGCCAAAATTCAAGGAGATCCTATGCAGATTTCTGGAGCTTTTTCTCTAAAGCTCCCTGTAGATTCTGGCTGCTTTGGCCTTCTTGAACTCCAGTCTCTGTCTCCTCAGCTCATTGAAGTTGCTGAACTCTGTTT